>NC_138746.1:1072884-1075007 GCF_965113295.1 Leuciscus leuciscus | reverse complement strand
TGATTCGGGTCGATTCGGGTCGGGTACAGTTTTTAGGACCCGAGAAGACCTCTAACACACACACACACACTCTCACACACACACTCTCACACACACACACTCTCACACACACACACTCTCACACACACACACTCTCACACACACACACTCTCACACACACACACTCTCACACACACACACACACACACACACACTCACACACACACACACACACACACACACACACACACACACACACACACACTCACACACACACACACACACACACACACACACACACTCTCACACACACACACTCACACACACACACACACTCACACACACACACACACACACACACACACACACACACACACACACACACACACACACACTCACACTCACACACACACTCACACACACACACACACACACACCACCTCCCCCTACATCTTCAGAATAGATATTTGACAACACTGTCATCAAAACTCGTTGGCGACTCTCCCCGTGTGGTGAGTGAGTGTGTGTGAGCGAGCGTGTGTGTGTGTGTGTGTGTGTGTGTGTGTGAGAGTGTGTGTGTGTGAGTGTGTGTGTGTGTGTGTGTGTGTCGACTCTAGAATATCAAGACTAATTTAGGTTAGTTTAAGATTGCATAAACATTCTAAATGTAAATGCAAAATAAATATTAGCAAAGGCACTTCTGAAGAGCCGGAGACCCACTGTGAGAGTGTGTGTGTGTGTGTGTGTATGTGTGTGTGTGTGTGTGTGTGTGTGTGTGTGTGTGTGTGTGTGTGTGTGTGTGTGTGTGTGTGTGTGTGTGTGTGGAGACACACCACATTTATCATGAAACAGTGATATTGTCATCTTTACAGTTTTTTAATAATATTTGAGGAGAGCCGTTTGATCTGTTTAAAGAGCAAATAATGACAGATCAGAGAATGAGCTTCTGTCAACATTACATTTATCATCAACATCATCACCGTCACGGCGACCAGAGATTAAACATCACATATATTACTCATATCACCGGCTGGGGAACTGGTGCAGATCATCAGTGATGAAACTGAGCTTCTGTGATCTGGCTCTTCTTCCTTACAGCTTTTTTGCAGAAAGTTGCTTTGTTTATGTTATATTTGGTTCATTGTTAATGTTCAGCCTCCGCTGAGTCACATGAGGTTTGAGGGATTTATTCAGTAACTGTGTTTCTGTCGTAGTTTGTGCGCATGTTCAGATCAGATAAAGCAAGTATAAACCTCAGTCGAGCGCATAAGGTTTTTAAATACGCATTTTTAGAATTTATGCACATCTTTGCATTTCCATCCAGACTTTTTGTAAGCAACATGCCAAAAACAGCACATTAAAATGATGGATGTAAACACAGATAATGTGCCTCAGAGTTTCTTATCACTAAACTACACAACTATCTGCTGATGTGAGCAAACCTACACAAGAGACAGAGAGAATACAGCAGCTTTCCATGACGTCACTGGAGCTTGCCCGGAGTTTACAGGCCTTCCCCGAACACACACACACGATCACATGACACACTCCCAACAGCCTATTACTGTTACTATCATAACAGAGCTTCAATCTGAACATGAACAGAAGCAGCACATGCATGTTAAAGTGTCTGCAATCAATACTCTAATAGTATGAGTGGGTAAATGAGTGTTTTACAGTGTTTCTTACAGGTAAATACAGCGCTGGAGTTACAGCAGATCAAAGCTTTGCTTTTCATTTATTACTTAAAGCTCACTTGAAGTTCTTCGATACTACATCAAAAACTACTAGCCTAACTGATAAAGTTCAAACATTGTTTAAAACAAGTGAACAAGTCAGTAGTAAAATAAGAACAAATACACAAATTGCAAGCAGTGATTAATACTAAAAGTCTAACAGTAGTGTTCAGGTACAGACATTAATAATGCCTAAATTAGTGTTGTCAAAAGACCCGGTACTTCGGTACCAAGTCGGTACTAATTTTTTTTTAAACGTCACGGTACCAGGTTTTCTCAAACCCGGTATTTGATGCGCGTGCATGCCCGAAGCGCATGCAGTTGGTCCTCTTCATAAAAGCGCTGATGGCGATCGGCGGTGCTGCTGCTGATGTGGTGCTGATGTTTTTGCGCGTGCAGATACGTTAT
>NC_138746.1:1027884-1067884 GCF_965113295.1 Leuciscus leuciscus | reverse complement strand
CGTTTTCAGGCGCTTCAGTGTGGATGAGGAACTTCAGGAAAACGCCTGAAAACACTAAATTCACATTTACAGCGCATACGTAAACCCTCACAAAAGCTCACTGAAACGATACAGACAGAAAAATAAATAAAGTTATCACGCAATTCTTCTGACAGGATTAGGGTTGGGAATCGTAAGACTTTTTCCGGTTCCGGTTCCCATTCAATACAAATTATTAAAACAACTAATCAAAAATCAAAAATAGTAGTAAGGGGAATATGCACAATCCTTTTTGTGTTTTTCTTATACTTGTCAAATGAGTTTAACAGACTGGTAATGTCAACTAATTCAACATATTATTTAGCAATTTTTGAAAAAATAATTAATTTTTCTGAAGGAAAATAAATATTTCTGCTATAGGACCTCTCCTATAGCTTATAGTATCTCCAGCAGTGGAGAATACCCTCTCAGAAGAGATAGAATATTCTTGAACACACATGTAAGATCCAGACAGGTGAAACATAATATTTCGATTTGAATGATTGATTCATAAAGACTTCACTTCATTACTGGATGAATCAGCGCTCTAGCAGTTAATAAACAGAACTGCACGCGTCTTGCAGAAGAACACTGTAGCCAGAGCTACTTCTCTATGTTTATGTCTATGATGCGGGTGAGTCCCTCAGGCACTGTGTTCCTCCGCAGTGGTGCCGCTGTAAAGTAGTCCGAGTATAAACACTTATTACAGGCTTCAGGATAAGACAAAAACACGGTTTGAAAAAAGGCACTCATGATGTACTCGCTCATTATATACATTTAGTAAATTCTGAAGCGAATTTTCGTTATTTGAAGCGACTTTCAAAAGGTGATTTACTCTGTTTTGGTCGCTACCGTAGACATCAGTGTTTATTCTCGAACTAAACTTTTATTTCAGTACTTCTGTGATCATTTGAATATTTATAACACCGAAATACCGATACTGTGTTGTTAAAAAGATTGTGAAAGTAAAGCTGTATCATATTGACAACTGATCTCTCAGCGACAGCGCAAACAGATTTGAATGTTCCAGTGTGAAGTTTTTGTCATTTAGGAATAAGATCGCGTGGGTGTTTGCATCGAGACTCACTCACTCACTCTCACTCACTCACTCTCACTCACTCACTCACTCACTCACTCACTCACTCACTCACTCACTCACTCACTCACTCACTCACTCACTCACTCACTCACTCACTCACTCACTCACTCACTCACTCACTCACTCACTCACTCACTCACTCACTCACTCACACACTCACTCACTCACTCACTCACTCACTCACTGTTACGACCCTATGGTTTGTATTTTGCTGCCTCTCTGTTGTTTTGTCAGTCTCTCAGTGTGTCTGTCTAGGAACGACACCTGATGGATTCCTGCAGGATGATTGGATCATCATCTGATTGGTTCCTGCACGATGATTGCTGCTCGATCCTGATTGGTGCAGCGCGTTTTAAAAAGACACGTCATCACTTCCTCGGAAGGAAGGAGTGGGTTTTGTGTTTGAGCAGAGAGTTTGTTATCTGAGCGTTAAGAGTATTATCTGAGTGTTAAGAGTGTTATCTGAGTATTATCTGAATGTTAAGAGTATCTGAGTGTTAAGAGTTTTGAGACTGTGAGTACCGTTTGTTTGTTTGTTTGATTTGAAAGCTGTTTGTACCTAAAAATCTCATTGGCCCAGTTGGCACATTTGACCCCTTTGCCTGTTTACTGACACTGATTTGGACTGCCCTTTTCAGTTTGTTTGCCTGGTTGTACATATTGTAAATACTGATTTATTTTTGGGAAAGTAGGGAGTTTGACGCCATTCTTTTCTTTATTGTAAACTGTTTAATCTCTGTTTTTGGTTAGGGAGATAGGTTTACTGATTGTATTTTCATTTTCTTTTCTTTTGGGTTAAGGTTTAGGAAAGAGGTTTAAATTTAAGGTTGTTTTGTTTGTTATTTTGGCTTTGTCAGCTCCTGAATCATATGTCCCAAATTAAGAAAATAAATAACTTTTGTTCTAATTCCTCGCACATCGTTGACTCTTTCATGTTGCCCCTTTTTCCCTAGACGGGGTGTAACATGAAATTGGGGGCTCGTCCCTTGGCTGGATATGTAATATTAGCCGAATTTGTTTTGTTAGTGTTTGCCTGGGGATTTTCTTTTTGTGTGGGAGGAAATATAGAGATTGGCATGGCATCAAAATTTGAACTTGATAATTTCACGCTCGCTCCTACAGAGGAGAAATTTGAAAAATGTCGTAAGGATGATTTGTTGTTGATCGCGGATTTTTTTGATATAGTAGTACCGCGAAATGCGCTTAAGAGAGAGATTAAGGACGTACTGCACATGGAGCTTGTAAAACAAAAGATCTTGCCTGGTGTTGAAAGTGAGGTTACGGGTGTTGCATCTCCAGCACTGTCTGAGGATTTGGATACTGTCGAGACGGAGTTCAAATTTGACGATAAGGCTCGCATGGATCCCATTAATCCTCCTGCACCGAAGGATCGATTGTTGGCAGTCCGGTTGAAAGAACTGGAAGTGGAATTATGCCGACAGCAATATCAAAGTCAGTTGTTACATGTCCGAGCTGTTGAGCTCGAGACAAAACGAGACATCCGGCTGAAAGAGCTGGAGCTTGAACTAAAGTTCGAGCAGGCTCGGCATCCACCTGAGTTTCGGGGAAATACTCCTGTGCAGAGTCCAGCAGGCACCTCCTCTCCTCTCCCTACAGCGTCACATGCGTCGCCGGTAAGTCCTGAATTCGATGTTAGTAGGCAAATTTCGCTAGTTCCTATATTTAGAGAAAGTGAAGTTGATACATATTTCACTGTTTTTGAGCGCATCGCAGCCACATTAAAGTGGCCTAGAAATATCTGGCCTTTATTGTTACAATGCAAACTTGTTGGTAAGGCGCAAGAAGTATGTTCCGCATTGACCCTTGAGCAAAGTTTAGACTATGGTGTGGTTAAATCGGCCGTGTTAAGAGCGTATGAATTAGTTCCGGAGGCTTATCGACAGAAGTTTAGAAAACATGTGAAAACCCCCAGTCAAACATTTGTTGAATTTGCACGTGAGAAAACCACACTTTTTGAAAAATGGTGTACTGCCTGTAAAGTTACAACTTTTGAGCAATTGAAAGAGCTAATTTTAATGGAAGAATTCAAAAACTGCATTTCGGAAAAGATTGTAGTTTATTTGAATGAACAGAAAGTTTTGTCACTGTCAGAGGCGGCTGTTTTTGCTGATGAGTTTGTGCTCACGCACAAAGTTTATTTTCCACCCCCACGTTCTTCACATTACCCTACTGTAGATCGCCGTCACAATTCTAAAATTGCAGTGACTGCTCAAAGCGATCAGACTTCTGATTCTTCAATGATGTTGCGGGAATGTTTTTATTGTCATGAGAAGGGTCATTTGATTGCTGCTTGTCCTGTCCTACAGCGGAAAAATCAGAGAAAAAGCGTAGCTTTTGTGCGTACTCACTCTTCTGATTCTCTGCTATCTATTGATCCCACGTTTGAACCTTTTGTATGTGAAGGAACAGTGTCATTTTCTGAATTGGACTCAGAACCCAAACCAGTACGTATTTTGCGAGATACGGGTGCTGCACAGTCATTTATCCTGGCAAATGTGCTCCCGTTTTCTTCACACTCTAGCTGTAATTCGGATGTTTTAGTTCAGGGAATTGAACTTGGTGTGGTTAGAGTTCCCTTGCATTCTGTGTATTTAAATTCTGACATTGTGACTGGTTTAGTAAAAGTGGCCGTACGTACTCAGTTACCACTGAAAGGAATCTCTCTTATTCTTGGGAATGATTTAGCCGGAAGTAAAGTTTCTTGTCTCCCCGAGGTTACTGATGTACCTTGTGCATCAGAAGACGATGTGTTGGCTCAGGAATTTCCCAGTGTATTCCACTCCTGTGTTGTGACTCGAGCACAAGCTCGCAAGTTTGAAAATGAAATTGATCTCTCTAACTCGTTTATGAGTTCAGATTTCCCAGGTGTTGAGGATTCAACTGTAGATGTTTGTTCAGAGAATTTGAGCTTTGGACCTAGATTTGACTTTCCTTTTGACAGAAAACAGTTAGTAGAGGCACAAAAAGCTGATGATACTTTGACTTCACTTATTTCTGCTGTGATTGATAAATCCAAACTACAAGATCACGCTGTTGCTTATTTTTTAGATGACGGTGTGCTCATGCGTAAATGGAGTCCTGAGATCTTGAAGCATGACTGGAGTGCTGTTTTTCAGGTAGTCCTTCCAAAGTCTTACAGAGACTATGTGCTAAGTGTGGCCCATGATCATGAACTTTCTGGTCATCTAGGTATTAAGAAAACTTACACTAATCTTCTGAAACATTTTTTCTGGCCCGGAATGAAGTCTACTGTGTCCCAGTATTGTCGTTCTTGCCATGATTGTCAAGTTGCTGGAAAACCGAATCAGGTTATTTCACCAGCCCCCTTAAAGCCTATTCCAGTGATGAATGAACCGTTTGAGAAGCTTGTGATTGATTGTGTCGGTCCTTTACCAAGGACTAAATCTGGTCACTCGTACTTATTAACTTTGATGTGCTCTGCTACTAGGTTCCCAGAAGCCATTCCACTGCGTTCATTGAAGGCCCCTACAATTGTAAAAGCAATTGTAAAATTCTGTGCAACATTTGGTCTACCCAAGTTTATTCAGTCTGATCAAGGATCTAATTTCATGTCTAGAGTATTCCGTAAGGTAATGAAAGAGCTGAACATTCAACATTGCGTATCCAGTGCCTATCATCCCCAGTCTCAAGGCGTGCTTGAAAGATTTCATCAGACTCTTAAGACCATGATTAGAACTTACTGTCTCCAGCATAAGAAAGAGTGGGACGAGGAGGTTCCTCTTCTGTTGTTTGCTGTTCGCAATACGGTACAAGAATCACTTGGATTTAGTCCAGCCGAGTTGGTTTTTGGACATTGTCTGCGCGGACCATTAAAGGTGTTACAAGAACAGTTACTCTCTGAAAATCAGTCGGTTACCCCTTCTAAAAATGTGCTAGATCATGTGAGTTCATTTCGTGAACGTTTACATTCAGTGTGGCAACTAGCACAGCAGTCACTAGCAACCTCTCAGTCCCGTATGAAGGGCAGATATGACAGAAAGTCGGTTCAACGCTCATTCAAGGTTGGTGATCAAGTTCTTGTATTGCTGCCTTTGCCTGGCTCAGCTCTACAAGCAAAGTTTGCGGGGCCGTATGTGATTGAGGAAAAGTTAAGTAATACTGACTATGTAGTACGAACTCCCGAAAGAAAGCGAAAGACTCGCATATGCCACATAAACATGCTTAAACTGTATGTCTCCCGACCTAACTCTAAAGATTCTGCCGACTCTTCATTGTCTACCCCTGCTGTTGTTACTTCTGTGGATGTGGTTCCTTCTGAATATTCTCCTTCTATGGATGATCTTCACTTAGGAAGTGCTTGCCTTTCTGGTGCTCGTTTGCAGAATTCGGAATCTCTTGTAAGTCTCAGTTCTAAACTTTCACATCTATCCAGATCTTCCCAAAGTGAACTGTTACAGTTAATTGATAGATACTCTACACTTTTCTCAGATGTACCTACTATGACTAATGTGTTGAAACATGACATTGACGTTGGTGATCATCGTCCTGTTAAGCAGAACGCTTATCGTGTTAATCCTGTAAAGCGTGAGGTAATGAAACAAGAAACCCAGTATCTTATTGAAAATGGTCTGGCTGCGCCAAGCTCTAGTCCATGGTGTTCCCCATGTTTGTTAGTTCCAAAACCTGATGGGACATCACGTTTTTGCACTGATTACCGGAAAATTAATCAGTTAACGAAGTCAGATTCTTACCCTCTTCCCAGAATGGAGGATTGTATTGATCGCATTGGACCCGCTAAGTTTGTAACTAAGTTAGACTTGCTTAAAGGGTATTGGCAGGTCCCGCTTACCGAGCGTGCTTCTGAGATCTCAGCCTTTGCCACCCCAGACGCCTTTCTGCAATATAACGTTTTAGCTTTCGGCCTCAAAAATGCTCCAGCTACCTTCCAACGTTTAATGCATAAAGTTTTAGCCAATGTGAACAATTGTGAAGCTTACCTCGATGATATAGTGTGTTACTCTGATACATGGAGTAGTCATTTACAAACCCTAGAAGAAGTGTTCTTAAGGTTGCAAGCTGCTAATCTTACACTTAATTTGGCAAAATGTGAATTCTGTCATGCCACTGTCACATACTTGGGTAAAAAGGTTGGTCATGGTTCCGTCCGCCCGTTAGAAGCTAAAGTTCAGTCCATTGTTGAGTTTCCTGTGCCCAAATCTAAGAGAGAACTCAGACGGTTCCTTGGAATGGCTGGCTACTACAGAAATTTCTGTAAAAACTTTTCTGACGTTGTAAAACCTCTCACAGACAACCTTCGTAAAGCTGTGTCTTTTAACTGGAATTCTAAATGTGAACTTGCCTTTGAGTCTTTGAAAAATTTGTTGTGCAATGCTCCTGTTTTGGCTGCCCCAGACTTCTCTAGACCTTTTAAACTTGAAGTAGATGCTAGTGGCACGGGTGCCGGTGCTGTCCTACTGCAGGAAGATGACAAAAAAATTGACCATCCGATATGTTTCTATTCAAAGAAATTTAATCGCCATCAACTCAATTACAGTACCATAGAAAAAGAAGCATTAGCTCTTTTGTTAGCTCTACAGCATTTTGAAGTTTATGTTGGTTCCAGTTCGCAACCCGTTGATGTGTTCACGGATCATAATCCACTAGTCTTTTTGCAGCGTATGTGTAACAAAAACCAGAGACTTATGCGTTGGGCACTCATTTGTCAGGGTTTTAATTTGCACATTAGGTACAAGAAAGGTGTTGACAATGTTATTGCAGACTCTTTGTCCAGATGTCATTTGTAAACTGGTAACCATGTTTACTCATATGTGTGGGGGTGTTACGACCCTATGGTTTGTATTTTGCTGCCTCTCTGTTGTTTTGTCAGTCTCTCAGTGTGTCTGTCTAGGAACGACACCTGATGGATTCCTGCAGGATGATTGGATCATCATCTGATTGGTTCCTGCACGATGATTGCTGCTCGATCCTGATTGGTGCAGCGCGTTTTAAAAAGACACGTCATCACTTCCTCGGAAGGAAGGAGTGGGTTTTGTGTTTGAGCAGAGAGTTTGTTATCTGAGCGTTAAGAGTATTATCTGAGTGTTAAGAGTGTTATCTGAGTATTATCTGAATGTTAAGAGTATCTGAGTGTTAAGAGTTTTGAGACTGTGAGTACCGTTTGTTTGTTTGTTTGATTTGAAAGCTGTTTGTACCTAAAAATCTCATTGGCCCAGTTGGCACATTTGACCCCTTTGCCTGTTTACTGACACTGATTTGGACTGCCCTTTTCAGTTTGTTTGCCTGGTTGTACATATTGTAAATACTGATTTATTTTTGGGAAAGTAGGGAGTTTGACGCCATTCTTTTCTTTATTGTAAACTGTTTAATCTCTGTTTTTGGTTAGGGAGATAGGTTTACTGATTGTATTTTCATTTTCTTTTCTTTTGGGTTAAGGTTTAGGAAAGAGGTTTAAATTTAAGGTTGTTTTGTTTGTTATTTTGGCTTTGTCAGCTCCTGAATCATATGTCCCAAATTAAGAAAATAAATAACTTTTGTTCTAATTCCTCGCACATCGTTGACTCTTTCATGTTGCCCCTTTTTCCCTAGACGGGGTGTAACACTCACTCACTCACTCACTCACTCACTCACTCACTCACTCACTCACTCACTCACTCACTCACTCACTCACTCACTTTTTTTCAAAAAACACTACCGGTTCTGGATAAGAACCGGTTTTCGGTTCCCAGGATCATTATATTTAGCAGAATATCTCCTCATTCACTGATCGTCCAGGTCGCTCTCACTCTACATTAGGGCTGTCACTTTACGTTCTAAAATCGATTGCACAATCGATTGGACCAACACAAGTTTCGAAAACGAAAATAGGGAATCGATATTAAGGGCCTTCTCTCGGAGCGCGTCACGATACGCCCGCAGCGAACGCACATCACACAGGCTCTGACACACACACACATAACAGCAGATTATACTTCTGCATAATGTGTCTCTTTTTACTACGAACATGTGAATTCTGCCGGTATTCTGACAGTCTCATGCACACAGACACAGATACGGGCTACAGTCTACGGTCGCCTACGTAGGCAAACTTAGACTGACATTCCTAATGGTAAACAAAGTCATGTTGAAGCCTGCAGTGATGTGTGTCAGTGATACTATGGCAGTCCACTCTGCTTATTGTTTTTCGAGAATGTTGCACTCCTGTTTGTCATTGTGCACGAAACTTCACGCCAATAAATCATCAGGAATAATACTGACTTGTGTCTCAAGCGCCCTCTTTACGTTCGTCCTAATGCCTGTTAGTTGTCCGTGGATTTGCCTATATTTGGCATAACCCTAACCCTAACCTAACCCTGACCTAACCTAACCCTGACCCTAACCCTAACCCTAACCGCTAAAACTGTTCTCATGTTTCACTGCAGGACAGCAGATGAGAGTGAACTCTGTCATCTGTGCAGGACTGTGATATGAAGAGTGTGTGAAGTTACATATTTTAGCAACAGTGTGAAAGTGAATATTACAGACACAACACCGCTATACACATCAATATCTATGGGTTCAATATGCGTCACATGACTAAACTTACATCATCGCTTTCAAATACCTCAGTTTCCCCAGTCCACACTACACCGAGACAACAGCGTTATCAAATTTATCCACTTTTGGAGAGCGATTTCAAAAAGCTTCGTTTTCATTAATAAAAACACCGTCTCCGTGTCGACGGAAGACAAAGAGGAGAGAACGAAGGCGTATTAGTGTGGACGAGACCTCAGAGTGACACCAGTCACACCAGCTAAAGTAGGACTGAGCTCAACCTAAATACAGCATCCCTCAGCTTATCAAAAGTTAATTAGCAGTTAATTAGAGAGGAAGGCCTGATATAAATACCAGCGTGTGTCCGTGAGGAACCCGTGCGGATCTCCACCAGATCCGGCCTAGTTTACACTCCCTCAGGGATTCACATTTAGCCAGATGTATTTCAGGAGTATTTTGAGAATGCCTGTAAAAGGACAGTGAAGCGAAGCGCTGGACACAGCAGAACCACAGCGGAGAGCAGGATAACAGGTGCAAACTGGACTTCCCGAAACCCGGAAAAATCATCCGTTCTGCTCTTTAATTTCCACTTGCCCTTTACCATCATACGCCTCTATAATCACTCACTGTTTACCGTGGTAATTATTACAGTCGTAAACCTACGAGTCAGACTTTACCAGAGAGAAACGCCAGCAACACGTATGATCCTCACAGAACAGCGGATCAGGGCGGAATACCACGGTACTTCAAATTATACTCTGGTAAAAACCATGATATTAACATCTTCGGGTTCAGTCGTTGAGCTAGAGTCAAAGTCACGTCTCAAGTTACTACATGTGAATCTATAGTCACTAAGAAAACGTATGCATTTTTTTAAACATTGTACTTGGAAAAAATATCATATTTACAAATTTTTTTTTTCGAAATGCTGTTTATGACGAATTCCACGAGTAATTTGTTTATTTTATACTTGTTTTTTTTCATTTTGAATACCGTTAAACTGAAAGGATCTGTTGTGGAGTGAAGGGAACTAAATTTATATTTAATAATAAATAAATAACTATATATAGTAACTACAATCACAACTTTATTTATAGTGTTTACATGTTTGTAAATGTTAATGTTTCGTTTTATTTACTGGTATTTTACATTATTTCTGAATGTAATTAATAATAAGTTCCATTTTTTAATTACTGTTTTCTTCTACTACTACTACTACTACTACTACTACTACTACTACTACTACTACTACTACTACTACTACTACTACTATTCAGAGGAATCTCAGATAGTTTCAGCCGATAAGATTATGGTCAAATGTAAATTAATTTAGAAACTGTTCAAATTGTACAACATTTTTACATGGTTAATGTTTTATGATTATTTACTTTACACTACAGTAGTAAAATGACAATACTTGTGACTTAATATCTTCACTTGCAAACTCAAGCGTTTATGTGTGTGAAAAACTGCAGAACAGCCCGAGTTTCTGTGAAAACAGGTTTACAAACACGTCTAGTAGACACTGTAATCTATAATCTATAATATGTAATCTATAATCTGTAATCTATAATCTGTAATCTATAATATGTAATCTATATGTAATATGTAATATGTAATATATAACCTGTAATCCATCATCTATAATATGAAATATATAACCTGTAATCTATCATCTATAATATGTAATCTATAATCTATAATCTATAATCTGTAATCTATAATCTGTAATCTATAATCTGTAATCTATAATATGTAATCTATATGTAATATGTAATATATAACCTGTAATCCATCATCTATAATATGTAATCTATAGTCTGTAATCTATAACATGTAATCTATAATCTGATCTATTATGTAATATTTAATCTATAATCTGTAATCTGATCTATTAAGTAATATTTAATCTATAATCTGTCATCTATAATCTGATCTATTATGTAATATTTAATCTATAATCTGTAATCTGATCTATTAAGTAATATTTAATCTATAAT
Organism: Leuciscus leuciscus; assembly: GCF_965113295.1. Taxonomy (NCBI): domain Eukaryota; kingdom Metazoa; phylum Chordata; class Actinopteri; order Cypriniformes; family Leuciscidae; genus Leuciscus; species Leuciscus leuciscus. Next base: position 1,057,234 of record NC_138746.1, on the reverse strand, counting down.
CTGAAATCTATAATCTGATCTATTATGTAATATTGAATCTATAATCTGTAATCTGTCCACAAAAATGTTGCAAATTACACAAATGTGAAAGCGTAACTAGCGCACACTGCCTTTCCTCGCGCCGCATGCAGAGATTAAGTTTGTTGCGTTTATTATTTATTGCTCTGAGAAGCTGAAATTTTTCTATTTTTATTATATTTTTCAGAATGTATTTCCTCCACATGAGGAATTTTTGGAGTTTTAGGACACCATTAGGTCACTTGATGGAGTTTTAGGACACCATTAGGTCACTTGATGGAGTTTTAGGACACCATTAGGTCACTTGATGGAGTTTTTCGGTTCCTTGCCACTGTTGCCTTTGGCTTGCTCAGTTGGGGATATTTTGGGGATATTTAATTTAATTTGATCAATCAATAAATTCCTCTTGAAACAAACTTTGTTGTATTATTTAAATTGAATACTGTGAAGCTGCTTTGATACAATCTGTATTGTGAAAAGCGCTATACAAATAAACTTGACTTGACATGAGCCGCACACAGATGGTCAGCACATTAATCATCTTCAGTATGTCTGATCACACGGCTTTACATTAAAACACCTCAACATGCATTCACACACACACACACACACACACACACACACACACACACACACACACACACACAGGAGCTTCAGCAGCAAACGAGCCACAGAACTCTGGAGTCACTGCAAGCAAACAGGAGCTCGCCGTCAGCCGGTTCTACCAGCTTTACTTTAAAGGTGCAGTGTGTGATATTCAGGAGGATCTGTTGACAGAAGTGTAATATCATATGCATAACTGTGTTCTCAGTGGTGTATGAAGACCTTACTTAATGAACCGTTATGTTTTATTAGCTTAGAATGAGCCATTTCTCTCTCCACACACCGCAGGTCCGCTTACATCCACGTGTTTCTACGGTGGCCCTGAGCAGACAAACGCAATAACATATCGTTTTACTGAATAATCAAGTAACGCTAATTTCCTAATTTTTCTTTGTACAGAAACCTCAATGTTTAACTGGCTACTCTCTGCTGTCTCAGACGACGACATCACTTCCTGTCGGCCACCGTAACTTCTGTTGGGTGCAGTTCGTATCCTCACCACTAGATGCTGCTAAACTTACAGACTGCACCTTTAAAGGGGAAATGAAGCAGTCAATTAAGTTCACATGATTTTCAAGATGGATTTCCACTATAATCAACAATTATATAAGAAACATGACAAATGTAAACATATATTTGTGATGACAAATATAACGTTAGACGTCGTCTTTTTGTCTGGTACTAATAAACTTCACTAAGTTAGCTAAACACTAAGTTAGCGTTAGCTAGTTCATGCTTACAGCTGTTAGCTAATAATGACTGTACCTAGCGTTAGTTGTTCGCGGTCAGAACAGCGTGGTGTAGACGGTTTGATGTCGGGATATTCCTACATTCAGCCAGGTTTATTAAAGCCAACCAACCCTGTGATGTCACATGTTGGAATACTGCACAATCACTGGCCGCGCAAGATATAACGGTTTTTCTTTTTTCTTTTATATGTTTACATGTGTCATGTTTCTTATATAATTGTTGATTATAGTGGAAATCCATCTTGTAAATCATGTAAACTTGATTGACTGCTTCCTTTCCCCTTTAAACACACATCCCTCACTTACTGTAGGAAACACTCATGTCACACACACCGACAGAACAGCACAAACACACACGAGCTACACATATGAAGACACACATTACACACATTTATAAAGCCTCTTAATGATCATGATCTCTGCACTGCGTCTCCTCCAGTCCTTCTGTGTCTGACTGATAGTTTAGTCTGTTTTATCCAGTAAAAGTCTTTTAGGTGTAACAGTACACACGTCCTCCTCCAGCTCGAGCTTCACGTGTCTATAGAGAGACTATATGAGCCCTGATGTCTCAAGTATGATACTCAACATATGCAAACTAGATTTTTTAATATTAGGTCTAAAAGGTTCAATTTCAAGCCGTTCCATTTCAACAAAGTACATGTTGTGTGATTAGCTGATTAGACGATTAGTTTCACGGTTCGATTCCAGTTCACAAGCTCTTGATTTGATTTGATTCCGATCTTGATTTGATTCAAAGCCAATTCATTTTAATATATAATCAGGTATAATCCGTCAAATCTTCTTAAGATAAAATGTTTTTTTCGAACTCTTTCTAAAACCTGTATGATATTCAGGGTCAGTCGGTGCATTACACGTTACAATTAACAACCGAGTTCAAACGATTACATTCAATTGATATTTATTTTGTAGGATATATTGTAGGATTTCAGAATCAATATCAATTCAACAAACATTGATTCATATATATATATATATATTGTCCACCCAACCCTAGAGCATTCTTCTTTCTAGAGAAGCGTCGGTCAGTGGAAAAGCACACACACACACACACACGACACGCGTGTGCCGGCGCATCTACTCAAACACACCGAGCAAATAAAGCGTGTCAGACAATAGTCACGCAAACTATATTGACTCTTCACTGGATGACAGACATTCACAAAAGCTGTTTCATAAATATCACATATTCTCTCAAAAGACACTGAGACACAAGTGGCCTTAAGATTTAAACTCCTGGTTCATTAGCATTAGGGGTGTAATGGTTCACAAAATTCACGGTTCGGTTCAATACGACACGGTTCGGTACGTTTTCGATAAAGCAAAAAGGAAGAAATGCCAGAGAAATGTCCTTGATTTAAAAAATATATATTTTTATTAAAAAATATATAATAATTTAAATAAGTTTGAGTTTTCCTACATCTTGAAACTTTCAGTTTTAAAAATGGGGTTAGGCCTAATCTTTGAAGGATGAACAAATAATGTGTTGGTCATTACATTTAAATGTTATTTTGACAATATTTGAGTTTTGAAGTGCTGGAAAAAGATGTGTGACATAGGCCTACTTGAAAGCATTTTCCTACTCCTGCCAAACTTCCATGGTTACAGTGAGTGTTACTACAGTAAGTCCATGATAAGTGGAACCGATCTGTGGACTTAAAGCCTTTAACTATAGATCATTCATGGCACAATGTTTCTCCTGGTTTCCACGTCAGCGCCGTTTGATCTAATAGAGATCTGCGGTTAATAACAGAGAAATGTGAATGCTTCTCACTGGATCTCACAGAGATGTTATTACTTCGTTGGCAAATTCAAATGCTTTCTTTACTGGGTCTCTTATTAGCGCTGTGTAGTAACAGTGTGTCACGTGATAAAGATTGGCTCGCGCTGCACTGACAACGGTCCTAACTGCACAAAATAATTAGTGGCGCAGTTTCGTTCCGCTTTCATTACGTTTGCCACTTGATGCTGGACAGCGCTGTGGAGGTCGAGCCAGCGACACTGCTAACAACATTTGGGAAAAATGGTCGAATCGTTCGGTTTGTCTTGCATACCGAACCAAAGCCTCGTACCAGCGGTTCAATACGAATACGTGTATTGTTATACCCCTAATTAGCATACATGCAAATTACAGATGATTTATGAGCTCAGTTAATCAAAAGATGCTGCATTTGTCATTTGCATGTTTGCATGATATTAATCTGAATTTATCAATATTTCCATTAGTATTGAGTTTAAGATAAATCCCGATTCCCAAACGAGTTAAAGGGACATTTGCTGCATGTACACATCTCAGACTGGAAGAAGCTGTGGAAACACTTTATAATAAGGTTCATTTGTAAACATTATTTAATGTATTAACTAACATGATCTAACAATGCGCAATACATGTGTTACAGTATTTATTCATCTTTGTTAATGTTAGTTAATAATAATCCAGCTGTTCAGTGTGTGTTCATGTTAGTTCACAGTGCAGTAACTAATGTTAACTAATACAACCTTTGATTTTAATAACGTATTAGTAAATGCTAGAATTAATATTAACTAAGATTAATAAATGCTGTAGAAGTATTGTTCATTCTTAGTTCATGTTAACTAATGTTAATTAATGAACCTTATTAACCTAGTTCTTTAGCTAATGTTATCAAATACAACCTTTTATTTTAATAATGTATTAGTAAATGTTGAAATTTAATTTAATTAAAAGACATTCATTTAAGATTAATAAATGATATGGAACTATTGTTCATTCTTAGTTCATGTTAACTAATGTTAATTAATGAACCTTATTGTAAAGCGTTACGAAAGATGTTTTATATATATATATATTTTTTATATATATATATATATATATATATATATATATATTAGGGGTGTCGCAATATACCGGTGTTGACGATAATCGTGATATTCAAAGCATGAAATATCGACATCGTGTTAATTTAGAGTGTGACAATATACCGGTATTGGCGATAACCACAATGTTTAAAATGAATAGGACTCTTATGATAACATGACACGTAAATACTCCAGCACCAGTACCTGGTTGACAGTTGCACCCGCTGACACCTGTCAAATAAGAAGACGACGCAGCGCTCGTCCGCGCCCGCGCAGCTATAGTGGAACACTCTGTCCACACCCGAAAAAAGTAAGCTCGCCAGTATTAAGAACAGAGTTCTTCGGCTTCAAAGAAAACAGCACCTTAAAGGTGGTCGCACACCGGACGAGAAGCGCAGCGCCACGTCTTTAAAATTCGAACACATTCTCTATGAGTGTAACGTTACACACACCGGCGGCCGCGACGCCCAGCAACGGCTCAGGACCATGTTCAAAATCCTGCCGCAACACAGAGCGTCATTTACATCGTTTTATATTAAATTTACATTATATTTGTTTCAAATCATCGTAAATGATTTCACCCTGTGCTGCAATATACATTTAATTTTACATTAATTTACAGAAATCAGCTGCTTGAATGAAAATGGCTGATGTTATCGGATTTTCAGGTGATATTCTCAATTCATTCAGTTAACGGACGCTCTGAGGTAAAGTGTTCAGATCACAGACTCAGCAACTATTATTTAATTGTACAGTGTAATCATAACATAGTACAGACATTATCTCAATTCCATAATGTCCTTAAACAATGATATTGCTGGCCATAAACTGAGACGCGCGTGCGTGTGAGATACCTCGAGTTGTCATAGATGCAACGTGGCTATTATTTTACTAGTCATGGAATGGGAAACGTGACATTAACTGTTAACGGGGTTTCTGTGTTCATATATTAATAAAGGGTGATTATTAAAATTAAGAACCCCGTTTTCTTTACTCATCTTATTTTTGTATTTGTATTTGCACTTGATTTTTTTTATTCAAATCTGCTATCTGCATGACTTTATTGGCGCCGGTGCAACAATAGGTTTAAGAGCTTTTCAGTTCTTCAGGAAACCTTCAGACAGTGTTTTGCTTCAGTTTGAAACCAGATAAACTTCACATGCTTGTCTTCCTTCACAAGAATTTGCCATAGATTGAGTACGCAAGAAGTAAAAAATGCATGTGCCTTGTCTATCAGTATCCTTATGTTTGTTGGGTAAAAAAGAAAAACTACTGTATATAAACAAAGTAAAAATGAATTTGACTGATAACTACCTGAAATAGATTCTATAGATATCGCGATATATCGATATCGTGAATTCTTTTGGCCACAATAACCGTGGTGTGAAAAATCTAACATCGTGACAGCCCTAATATATATATATATATATATATATATATATATATATATATATATATATATATATATATATATATATAAAATATGTTTGTTTTTTTTATATTAAGGATTGCCTGACAACACTGGCAATTCTTAATAAAAAAATGTTAATATAATAATAATAATATAAATCAGAATTTTGTTTTTCAATCGCATGTGTATATTTTTGAAGATAAGAATAACTATAATAACGGAGATAAGCAATAACTGCACATCTGTATCTGGAATCTCCTGGGAAATAAATAAAAACAAACCAAATAAATGAACAAGCATAAATACAGGAATATTGTAAACATCATATTCAGTATTATGAATGTAGTTCGGTAGATATATTGCTGCTATTGTAACAAATCTAATTTCCTGAGAAGGATTAATAAAGTATATATCTATCCATCTATCCGTCTATTATTGCTGTAACTCGATTATAGAGCTTAAACGAGCTGGATGTGCATGTAATCACAATTAACTGAAGCGGTTTTATTATCGTATTAAAAAGCAGCTGTAAATAAGCGGTGACAGTCACATGGACACATGGACCGTGGCATTATTAGAAAAAAAAAAGCCAAAGTTACTGGAAATAGAGCTGGAAAATCTGTTGCTGAGATGCTATAAAGGAGCGTTTCTCTGCTGGTGCATTCTGGGAAAACATGACACACGGTTGTCAGAAATGATAAGTGAGTGAATTATTCTCAGAAACTGCATCTGATAGAGAAACACCACCAGTAACTGTTCTGAGAAGAGGAGAGGAGGAACATATTAAATATTCAATCACATTATATCCATAAACGCTTTACAAAGTCTCAAACACTCAAACGGCCACTTGACCAGCAGGGGGCGCCGTCAACCTTACTGTGTGGATTCTGTTCAAATTATTATTATTATTTGTTTATTTTTTTTAAATCTGTAAAATTGTGTTGAATATTGTGATTCAAATATAATGTGAAATAAATCAAATAAATCATTTTAAATGTTGAGAGGGACATCTGGAGGCGAGTGAGAATCATTGCGTAATATAAAGTCGCGCGTAGAAGACGGTTACTCGAAAAACAAAACATACATGAGTTTAAAATCACAACCAAGTAGATCAATGGAAAGAAAGCAAAAGAAGGACAGAGAAGCAAGAGAAGCTCAATTACTACAAAAGCTACAAACAATCTCCAGCTTTTATAAATGCAAACAACGGTTCTGCCGCTTCAGGTGAAGATGGCGTTAGCACAGCTAGCCGTGATAGCAGTGACGCTGAGATTACTACACAGCCACCGGCAAAATGCTGAAAGCCTTCGGTTTTCCGGTGTGTGTGTGTGTGTGTGTGTGTGTGTGTGTGTGTGTGTGTGTGTGTGTGTGTGTGTGTGTGTGTGTTCCCTGAAGCCGTCCCTCAGCCTGTCAGTCGGCAGCTGTGAAGGAGAACATTAGTTCTCTCATGGCAAGAGTAAAAATAAATAAATATCTAGAAATTATCGAAATATCGCAAATGTATATATATCGATATGCATATCGCAACAGCTTGCAATAACGGGGGTCATGAGCAAAAGATGAAGAGAGAATCACTCACTCTTGGCTGAATAACTGTTTTAGCTTTAATAAGAATCAGGATTTTTGATTATTGAGTTTGTGTTGTGAAATAACCCTAATGTAGGATAACCTGAACCCTGAACCCCTGAACCCTGAACCCTGAACCCTGAACCCTGAACCCTGAACCCACTCATGTTAAAATAACACTTCTGATGCGACAGTAAAACACTGATGTTCACTTCCAGAAGCTGTAGAGATGTTTTCTTGTCACAAAAAGAATGTGAAACACATGTAGGTTATATAAAAAAATGTTTTAAATAATAATTTCTTTACATTTTAAAGATAATTTAAGTTTATTTTACACACTTTAAGCATTATCGTATCGCATATTGAATATCACATTATTTAATGAGTTATCGCATTTTTCTTCAATATGGTGCAGCCCTAGTGCAAACGTGTCGAGGACGTCTCAGTGCACGGTCTTTAACGGCCACTGAATGCGCTCTTGTGAGGGAACTGGATAGTGATGATGTTGAGGAAAGAGAAAGACCCCTCAGCTACGCTAAAGCTAAAGCTAATGCTACTCTTCTGTTCTGAGCTGAAAGGTGAACGAGTCACACATGAACTGCTAAATGTTGAAATGTAAATTATTGATGTGATTTTGTCCTGTGATGTGATTTGGAGGTCAGGAGCTGTTGTAGATGTTGAGATATTAATAAACCAGTGTGTGGAAGTACAGAATATTGTGTGCATTCTCTCCGCGCGCATTAATGCCATAGTTAACCCTGTATTATATTTCAGATTATTAGATAATCATCCAAACTATCACATAAAACAAATGGAAAAATTATACAATGATGAAATATGTGAAACCAGTTTTTATTAAAAAGTATGTAATATATTTAATATATTTAAATAAATTATAATGATTATTATTACATATAATAAATTATATATTTTTTATATATCAGACTTCTTCCAAATACCTTTTATTTTCAACAGAGGAAAGAAACTTATTCGAGTTTAAAACAACTTGAGAGAGTAAATTATGACAATTTGAATTTTTAGGAGAAATATCCCTTTAATGTTAATAAAACAACAAAATGCAAAGAGAAAATCACTCACTGCTCTTGACTGATAACTTTTAATAGTAGCTTTAATAAGTATCAATGTATAATTTATACAGTGAAGTCTATGTTTTGTTTTATTTTCATATTTGTTCATTTAATTACTTTCTTCAATGCTACTGTTAAATACACCTACTGTAGCTGAAAACATAAAGCACTGTTTATTTAATTTGTATATTAAGTTGTGTATGTGTAATGTGTATCTTTGATCTTAATATTTAAAAACAAAGAAAATAATGACAAATATTTTTATCTTCGCCCCTGTCTGCCATTCTTTTTTATTTTATATTTTGTTACCTAAGGCTTTGTTTTTGAAATATGGACATTAGTTTGGCTGTAATGCTCAGTCACAAAATAGTAAAACCAACATAAAAAAGAATCGTGATAAAATCGTGAATCGTGATTTTCCTGAAAAAAATCGTGATATGATATTGTTGCCGTATCGCCCACCCCTAGTTCGGAGATGTTTTTTCTCCTGAATTACCACGGAGTGTGTGAATTGTGCTAAAAAATAAACTGCCGGGTTAATCACACAGCGCGTGCCGTAGGCTACACGTCCACTAATGAGTCGTCCGATTCACCAACTAATGACTCATTTGAACTGATTCACTTTAATGAATGATTAAAACAACTGATCTGTCCCACACTGAACTCACCAGACGTCTGAAGCGGTGTATAACAGATCGGTAACACTTCACAATAATGTTCCATTTATTCAATTCTAGTTAACTACATTAGTTAACATCATTAGTTAACATGTACCATTAAATAAACTGCACTTTGTTCATTTGTTAACCATTGTTCATGTTAATTTCAACATTTAGGCTATAATAGCCTACATTACTGAAAAAAAAATTTTTTTTGTTAACATCGTTAATGCACTGTGAAGTAACATGAACGAACAATGAATGAACAGCTGTATTTTTATTAACGAAGATTAACAAAGATTAAAAGTTTTTAATCGGCAGGGTCGTTCCGCTCTATTGGCAGAGCTAATTATACGTGAGATATAACACCGCATACACCATCACCAAGAGCTTGCCTTCAACTAAATTTAAAGCTATGTTGCAGCTCATGGAGAAAGAAGGGAGTTGTGATCAACATGACGTATGCAAATGACTAATCATGTGCCAGTATCATCGGGGTGAGATGATATAGAGCTGGAAGACCACATTTCAAATCTTGGCCACAGGATGTGTAAAGCCCCAGTCAAATGAAATCTGTTCATATATCATTTGTAGTTGTGGTGCTCCTTAATTTTTGTTAATTTCGAGCCCTGATATATATATAAAATTGTTCTTTTTATTATATTATCACTTTCTTCAATAATAATAAACCAATAAACCAGACATTTATATTTGTCAAAATATGTATTATTAACAATAAATCTGATTTTTTTTTTTTTTATATATATAATTATTTGTATGTGTCTAAAGAACAAATTTTAATGATTTCATGAGAAGCCTTTAGATGAAAATGTTTTATGGTCATGAGAATCATAACAGCAGTGTGTTAGACTGACATACCGTAGTATTACCACAGTACAGTCTCAGTGCTTCTGTGAGCGTGTAGAAGAAAGATAAAGCTGTAATGTGCAGGAAACAGGACCGACTCAAGGACGGTCTCAGAATAGAGCATTGTGACCTTATGACCTTTCACCCCTAGCTGACCTCTGACCTCCATCAGAACTCAAAACAGAATAGCTCAAAATGACGACTACAAACACGACTACACCAGCGCTGCATTATTCACAAGACTAAAAGGAAAAAGACATTAGAAAGCTGTTCTAGTTTCACAACCATATAAACCCATAAACACTGAGAAGACTGGCTGTAATCACAGGCCAAACCCTGCAGTCTGACTGAACTCACACTGTCCTACACCATCACAGGCCAAACCCTGCAGTCTGACTGAACTCACACTGTCCTACACCATCACAGGCCAAACCCTGCAGTCTGACTGAACTCACACTGTCCTACACCATCACAGGCCAAACCCTGCAGTCTGACTGAACTCACACTGTTCTACACCATCACAGGCCAAACCCTGCAGTCTGACTGAACTCACACTGTCCTACACCATCACAGGCCAAACCCTGCAGTCTGACTGAACTCACACTGTTCTACACCATCACAGGCCAAACCCTGCAGTCTGACTGAACTCACACTGTTCTACACCATCACAGGCCAAACCCAGCAGTCTGACTGAACTCACACTGTCCTACACCATCACAGGCCAAACCCTGCAGTCTGACTGAACTCACACTGTCCTACACCATCACAGGCCAAACCCTGCAGTCTGACTGAACTCACACTGTCCTACACCATCACAGGCCAAACCCTGCAGTCTGACTGAACTCACACTGTCCTACACCATCACAGGCCAAACCCTGCAGTCTGACTGAACTCACACTGTCCTACACCATCACAGACCAAACCCTGCAGTCTGACTGAACTCACACTGTCCTACACCATCACAGGCCAAACCCTGCAGTCTGACTGAACTCACACTGTCCTACACCATCACAGGCCAAACCCTGCAGTCTGACTGAACTCACACTGTTCTACACCATCACAGGCCAAACCCTGCAGTCTGACTGAACTCACACTGTCCTACACCATCACAGGCCAAACCCTGCAGTCTGACTGAACTCACACTGTCCTACACCATCACAGGCCAAACCCTGCAGTCTGACTGAACTCACACTGTCCTACACCATCACAGGCCAAACCCTGCAGTCTGACTGAACTCACACTGTTCTACACCATCACAGGCCAAACCCTGCAGTCTGACTGAACTCACACTGTCCTACACCATCACAGGCCAAACCCTGCAGTCTGACTGAACTCACACTGTTCTACACCATCACAGGCCAAACCCTGCAGTCTGACTGAACTCACACTGTCCTACACCATCACAGGCCAAACCCTGCAGTCTGACTGAACTCACACTGTTCTACACCATCACAGGCCAAACCCTGCAGTCTGACTGAACTCACACCGTCCTACACCATCACAGGCCAAACCCTGCAGTCTGACTGAACTCACGCCGTCCTACACCATCACAGGCCAAACCCTGCAGTCTGACTGAACTCACACTGTCCTACACCATCACAGGCCAAACCCTGCAGTCTGACTGAACTCACACTGTCCTACACCATCACAGGCCAAACCCTGCAGTCTGACTGAACTCACACTGTCCTACACCATCACAGGCCAAACCCTGCAGTCTGACTGAACTCACACCGTCCTACACCATCACAGGCCAAACCCTGCAGTCTGACTGAACTCACACCGTCCTACACCATCACAGGCCAAACCCTGCAGTCTGACTGAACTCACACTGTCCTACACCATCACAGGCCAAACCCTGCAGTCTGACTGAACTCACACTGTCCTACACCATCACAGACCAAACCCTGCAGTCTGACTGAACTCACACTGTCCTACACCATCACAGGCCAAACCCTGCAGTCTGACTGAACTCACACTGTCCTACACCATCACAGGCCAAACCCTGCAGTCTGACTGAACTCACACTGTCCTACACCATCACAGACCAAACCCTGCAGTCTGACTGAACTCACACTGTCCTACACCATCACAGGCCAAACCCTGCAGTCTGACTGAACTCACACTGTCCTACACCATCACAGGCCAAACCCTGCAGTCTGACTGAACTCACACTGTCCTACACCATCACAGGCCAAACCCTGCAGTCTGACTGAACTCACACTGTCCTACACCATCACAGGCCAAACCCTGCAGTCTGACTGAACTCACACCGTCCTACACCATCACAGGCCAAACCCTGCAGTCTGACTGAACTCACGCCGTCCTACACCATCACAGGCCAAACCCTGCAGTCTGACTGAACTCACACTGTCCTACACCATCACAGACCAAACCCTGCAGTCTGACTGAATTCACACTGTCCTACACCATCACAGGCCAAACCCTGCAGTCTGACTGAACTCACACTGTCCTACACCATCACAGGCCAAACCCTGCAGTCTGACTGAACTCACACTGTCCTACACCATCACAGGCCAAACCCTGCAGTCTGACTGAACTCACACTGTTCTACACCATCACAGGCCAAACCCTGCAGTCTGACTGAACTCACACTGTCCTACACCATCACAGGCCAAACCCTGCAGTCTGACTGAACTCACACTGTCCTACACCATCACAGGCCAAACCCTGCAGTCTGACTGAACTCACACTGTCCTACACCATCACAGGCCAAACCCTGCAGTCTGACTGAACTCACACTGTCCTACACCATCACAGACCAAACCCTGCAGTCTGACTGAACTCACACTGTCCTACACCATCACAGGCCAAACCCTGCAGTCTGACTGAACTCACACTGTCCTACACCATCACAGGCCAAACCCTGCAGTCTGACTGAACTCACACTGTTCTACACCATCACAGGCCAAACCCTGCAGTCTGACTGAACTCACACTGTCCTACACCATCACAGGCCAAACCCTGCAGTCTGACTGAACTCACACTGTCCTACACCATCACAGGCCAAACCCTGCAGTCTGACTGAACTCACACTGTCCTACACCATCACAGACCAAACCCTGCAGTCTGACTGAACTCACACTGTCCTACACCATCACAGGCCAAACCCTGCAGTCTGACTGAACTCACACTGTTCTACACCATCACAGGCCAAACCCTGCAGTCTGACTGAACTCACACTGTCCTACACCATCACAGGCCAAACCCTTCAGTCTGACTGAACTCACACCGTCCTACACCATCACAGGCCAAACCCTGCAGTCTGACTGAACTCACACTGTCCTACACCATCACAGGCCAAACCCTGCAGTCTGACTGAACTCACACCGTCCTACACCATCACAGGCCAAACCCTGCAGTCTGACTGAACTCACACCGTCCTACACCATCACAGGCCAAACCCTGCAGTCTGACTGAACTCACACTGTCCTACACCATCACAGGCCAAACCCTGCAGTCTGACTGAACTCACACTGTTCTACACCATCACAGGCCAAACCCTGCAGTCTGACTGAACTCACACTGTCCTACACCATCACAGGCCAAACCCTTCAGTCTGACTGAACTCACACTGTTCTACACCATCACAGGCCAAACCCTGCAGTCTGACTGAACTCACACTGTCCTACACCATCACAGGCCAAACCCTGCAGTCTGACTGAACTCACACTGTTCTACACCATCACAGGCCAAACCCTGCAGTCTGACTGAACTCACACTGTTCTACACCATCACAGGCCAAACCCTGCAGTCTGACTGAACTCACACTGTTCTACACCATCACAGACCAAACCCTGCAGTCTGACTGAACTCACACTGTCCTACACCATCACAGGCCAAACCCTGCAGTCTGACTGAACTCACACTGTCCTACACCATCACAGGCCAAACCCTGCAGTCTGACTGAACTCACACTGTCCTACACCATCACAGGCCAAACCCTGCAGTCTGACTGAACTCACACCGTCCTACACCATCACAGGCCAAACCCTGCAGTCTGACTGAACTCACACCGTCCTACACCATCACAGGCCAAACCCTGCAGTCTGACTGAACTCACGCCGTCCTACACCATCACAGGCCAAACCCTGCAGTCTGACTGAACTCACACCGTCCTACACCATCACAGGCCAAACCCTGCAGTCTGACTGAACTCACGCCGTCCTACACCATCACAGGCCAAACCCTGCAGTCTGACTGAACTCACACTGTCCTACACCATCACAGACCAAACCCTGCAGTCTGACTGAATTCACACTGTCCTACACCATCACAGGCCAAACCCTGCAGTCTGACTGAACTCACACTGTTCTACACCATCACAGGCCAAACCCTGCAGTCTGACTGAACTCACACTGTCCTACACCATCACAGGCCAAACCCTGCAGTCTGACTGAACTCACACTGTCCTACACCATCACAGGCCAAACCCTGCAGTCTGACTGAACTCACACTGTCCTACACCATCACAGACCAAACCCTGCAGTCTGACTGAACTCACACTGTCCTACACCATCACAGGCCAAACCCTGCAGTCTGACTGAACTCACACTGTCCTACACCATCACAGGCCAAACCCTGCAGTCTGACTGAACTCACACTGTCCTACACCATCACAGGCCAAACCCTGCAGTCTGACTGAACTCACACTGTCCTACACCATCACAGGCCAAACCCTGCAGTCTGACTGAACTCACACTGTCCTACACCATCACAGGCCAAACCCTGCAGTCTGACTGAACTCACACTGTCCTACACCATCACAGACCAAACCCTGCAGTCTGACTGAACTCACACTGTCCTACACCATCACAGACCAAACCCTGCAGTCTGACTGAACTCACACTGTCCTACACCATCACAGGCCAAACCCTGCAGTCTGACTGAACTCACACTGTTCTACACCATCACAGGCCAAACCCTGCAGTCTGACTGAACTCACACTGTCCTACACCATCACAGGCCAAACCCTGCAGTCTGACTGAACTCACACTGTCCTACACCATCACAGGCCAAACCCTGCAGTCTGACTGAACTCACACTGTTCTACACCATCACAGGCCAAACCCTGCAGTCTGACTGAACTCACACTGTCCTACACCATCACAGGCCAAACCCTTCAGTCTGACTGAACTCACACTGTTCTACACCATCACAGGCCAAACCCTGCAGTCTGACTGAACTCACACTGTCCTACACCATCACAGGCCAAACCCTGCAGTCTGACTGAACTCACACTGTTCTACACCATCACAGGCCAAACCCTGCAGTCTGACTGAACTCACACTGTTCTACACCATCACAGGCCAAACCCTGCAGTCTGACTGAACTCACACTGTCCTACACCATCACAGGCCAAACCCTGCAGTCTGACTGAACTCACACTGTCCTACACCATCACAGGCCAAACCCTGCAGTCTGACTGAACTCACACTGTTCTATACCATCACAGGCCAAACCCTGCAGTCTGACTGAACTCACACTGTTCTACACCATCACAGGCCAAACCCTGCAGTCTGACTGAACTCACACTGTCCTACACCATCACAGGCCAAACCCTGCAGTCTGACTGAACTCACACTGTCCTACACCATCACAGACCAAACCCTGCAGTCTGACTGAACTCACACGTGAAGAAATCCAGAATAACACACTCCACTGAATAAACAGGAAACGCTCACAAAGCGAGGAGATGGACTTCCTATACAGAACCTTCCGTCAGATCACATCTTCTGTTCAACAACCAGTTCTGACAGAGAAGGAATCATACACACACACCATACACACACACAACTCCAAAAAGTCAGGAGAAAACGATTCGTTAAAAGAACCGACCAATAAATGACTCACCGAGTCACGAGTCATTGTTTTGAATCAGTTCGAGCGGTTCTTCAGTCACTGAATCACTTACACGAACGAGTCATTATTTTGATCATGTGTGAATTAAAACTGTTACGCTCACGTTACTTAAATAAGTGGTCATATTAAAATGATACTTTAAAAACACACACACATTAAAAAATGTAAACAAAACCTATGGAAGCTGTTTCCGCCACAGAATGATAAATAAAAAAGGTAATTGCGACTATCTCATAATTCTGACTTTTTTTCTCACAATTGCAAATAAAAAAGTCAGAATTGTGAGATGTAAACTCGCAATTGTGAGATAAAAGTCCCAATTATCTTTTTAAATGTTTTATTCAATAAATTGCATTGCTGAGAAAGAAACACATCAGATTAGTCGCACTTGTGCTTTTATCATTTTATTATTACATTCAGAAATAATGTAAAATACTGCTAAATAAAACGACACATTTACACACTAAACATGTATTTTAGTTCTCCTGAAACCAAAATAAATTCTTTAAATTTTACGGTACTGAGAACACAACAGAAATGAATAATTCAAGTATAAAATAAACAAATTATAGTGACAATCATTATAAACGCCAAGCCTAAACTAATTTATTTAAAGAATAATACAAATACACTGTGTAAACGTGTGCATTATGTTAAGGGTGTGCATTAAAAAAAAAAAATTTAGTGTTGGTGTTTAGAATGAATATTTTTTATATGAATCGTATAAATTAAGGATTTACAGTGTTTGTACATGTTTCTGAAACATTTTCTGAATGTAAATTAATTGAAACTCTCTCTCTCTCTCTCAATAATGCACTTTTTAACACAGAGCAACTTATTTTAAGTTTCAGACGATTAAAAAACGACTTGTATTCTTGTATTTAAGTCTAACAGGAAACGGAAGCAGAATTGATGAATTCCTCACAATCCCACCAAGTCTCTCTCTCTCTCTCTCCCCTCGGATACACACAGATCTTCCCGGTTCTCTTATCTCCAACACACACATCCTGTTTGCAGTCGAGCGGGACAAACATGGAAAACATTTCACAGTCCGTCACGTTTGCAACATGAGCCTGATAGAGATATAATTTTAGTTTTCCTGCTACAGACAATGAAGGAGAGAGAGAGAGAGAGAGAGAGAGAGAGAGAGAGAGAGAGAGAGAAATTAAATACACAACTTCAATAATTAGGTGACTATGGGGACATAAGAGGGACATTTTATGCAAAATTTAATACAATTAAACAAAACAACTTCATTTATTAGGTGAAAAAAAGAGATTGTAATAGCAGCAAGATACTGATGCCTGTTACAAAAAGAGGGAGGAGTCGACTAATGAGTGATGCGTGTACACAAACACACGCACGCACGCACACACACACTCGCTCAAGCTCAAACACGCAAACATGCACACACTCACACACACTCAATGAATTCTTAATTGTTCATAGAATTCTGAAATGTTGATTAATTGTTCCACTCACACACACACTGTCACACTCGCTCACTCTGTCACACCCGCTCACTGTCACACTCTCACACTCGCTCACTCTCTCACTAGGCTTGGGTATCGAGTATCGATTGGAACCGGGACTAGCTTTGCAATTTTCCCGGAATCGTTCAAAAGTTTAAATTTCGATTCCTAGTTTCGATTCACAGTCCGCCGACCGGAAGAAACCGCTGTCTAAGTTACCAATTTGATAATTTCTAGCCCTATTCTGAAATGAAGTAACTACCTAATCGATTTCAAACTGCCAAATGTTAACTCGCTGAACACTGACAGCTGTAGCCTACTTCCCCACATTAGTTAAACATTTGTAAACTGTAACGTACACACGGCATGGTAAATGCGTGTATTACTAGCACAGGTGTAAGCGTATATGGATTGTTATGCTAAACTGTGAACCGATAAATTTTGAGACGCTGTGTGAGTTGCCTTATTAACTCACAGCGTCTCATAATTATTCAGAGCAAACAACCCTGACGTTAAACCTTAAAAACGTACTTATATGATGTTCTCTTATTCTTCGGTATCTTGCAAGTTGCAACCATATTCTCTCGTCCTCTGCCCGTCCGTTTGAAAACTGCGCGCGATGCCGGCGAACGTAAAAAAAACAAAACAAAAAAATCATGAAAACACATTTACACATGAGTGTAAACAACCTTATTTAGCCTATTTTACCTGATAGGCCTTTTTAGCATGTGAAAATATCAATTGATGGAGAAGGTCAGACTATTTCCTTCAGAAAGACCGTTGGTTAGCTAGCTCATTTAAAATATCCAAAAATAATTTGTTTAAAATAGATTTGATATTTATATTGTAGTTGAAAACAGCCCTGTGAGAAATTCATAGTAAAGTTCATAAAAAGTTAAAAGTTCATAGAATTCAAATTGATTTAAACTTTTTTGACCCTGCCTCTTAAAAGAATCGGAATCGAGAATCGTTAGGAACCGGAATCGAAACAAGGAATCGGAATCGTTCAAATTCAAACGATACCCAACCCTATCTCTCACTCTCTCGCACTCTCACGCACTCTCACGCTCTCACCCTCGCTACCTCTCACCCTCGCTACCTCTCACCCTCGCTACCTCTCACCCTCGCTACCTCTCACCCTCGCTACCTCTCACCCTCGCTACCTCTCACCCTCGCTACCTCTCACCCTCGCTACCTCTCACCCTCGCTACCTCTCACCCTCACTACCTCTCACCCTCGCTACCTCTCACCCTCGCTCACACATTTGCTCACTCGCTCTCTCACACTCGCTCACTCTCACACACTCACACTCGCTACCTCTCACACTCGCTACCTCACACACTCGCTACCTCTCACACTCACTACCTCTCACACTCGCTACCTCTCACACTCGCTACCTCTCACACTCGCTACCTCTCACACTCGCTACCTCTCACACTCGCTACCTCTCACACTCGCTCACACTCGCTCACTCACTCTCACACACTCGCTCACTCTCACACACTCGCTCACTCTCACACACTCGCTCACTCTCACACACTCGCTCACTCTCACACTCGCTCACTCTCACACTCGCTCACTCTCACACTCGCTCACTCTCACACACTCGCTCACTCTCACACACTCGCTCACTCTCACACTCGCTCACTCTCACACTCGCTCACTCTCACACTCGCTCACTCTCACACTCGCTCACTCTCACACTCGCTCACTCTCACACTCTCACACTCGCTCACTCTCACACACTCGCTCACTCTCACACACTCTCACACACTCGCTCACTCTCACACACTCGCTCACTCTCACACACTCGCTCACTCTCACACACTCGCTCACTCACACACTCGCTCACTCTCACACACTCGCTCACTCTCACTCACACACACACACACACTCACTCTCACACTCACACTCACACTCACACTCACACACACACACACACACACACACACACACACACACACACACACACACACACACACACACACACACTCGCTCACTCTCACACACAAACTCGCTCACTCTCACACACACTCGCTCACTCTCAAACACACTCGCTCACTCTCAAACACACTCGCTCACTCTCTCACACACTCGCTCACTCTCACACACACACACAAATTCTTAGAAATTTCCAAATTTTACAAGAACTACAGCAAAACCACTTTTTTCAATAATCATTGAATAAATCATCAATACATCATCTGGTCTTCGAAACGGACCTGAATCACATATTTACCACAGTAAGAGCTTCACTGTAAACAGCATTTGCTTTAAAATGCCATTTGCATCCATGTTTGATTGGAGCGCAGAAAAATGGAGCGCAACTGGAAGAAAACAAAACTAGAGGTATTTCGCATTTCATGGAAAGGACGAGGCCGAGGGCCGTGAGAGAGCGGAAGCATAAAGGAGGAGCAACAACAGTGAAGAGCGAGAGAGGAACAGGCCTGTGTTATATTTGATGTTTTGTTTCTGTTTATTGTGACAGCAGTCGTCCGTGAGGGGACTTTAAAAAAAGAAAAAAGAAAAAATGTAAAAAAAAATTTTTTTTTATTAAAAGTCTTTAAATGTTCGCCGGTTCCCGCCTCCTTCTTCCCGTAACAACATACCTCGTTTCACTATGCAACCGTCTACTACAGCATCACATCAGGCAGTGCCTTGTAGTCTCCCTGAGGAAAAATTCGATTCATTCATTGTTATAGGAGAGGAAGAATTCGCTAAACTCGTTAAATCATCTAAACCAACAACATGTATGTTAGACCCTATACCAACTAAGCTACTGAAAGAGATGCTTCCAGAGGTCACAGATCCTCTTCTTAATATCATTCATTCCTGACTTGGTCGTACAGAATTAGTCAATTACAGGCCAATATCGAATCTACCTTTTCTGTCAAAGATACTAGAAAAGGCGGTTTCCTCACAACTGTGTTCCTTTCTAGAAAGAAATGATATCTGTGAGGATTTCCAGTCAGGATTTAGACCGTACCATAGTACCGAGACAGCTCTCATTAGAGTCACACATGATTTGCTCTTAATATCCGATCGTGGTTGTGTCTCTCTATTAGTGTTACTCGATCTTAGTGCTGCATTTGATACCATTGACCACAACATTCTTTTAAATAGACTCAAATGATGTTGGCATTAGTGGAATTGCATTAGCATGGTTTAAATCATACTTATCTGACCGTTATCAGTTTGTAGCAGTAAATGAAGAGATGTCTCATCGATCACAAGTTCAGTATGGCGTACCACAAGGCTCAGTACTAGAACCTTTGCTGTTCACTCTGTACATGCTACCCTCACACACACACACACACACACTCTGTACATTCTACCCTCACACACACTCACACACACACTCTGTACATTCTACCCTCACACACACTCACACTGTACATGCTACCCTCACACACACACACACTCTGTACATTCTACCCTCACACACACTCACACTGTATATGGAGGTATTTTTGGTGCAAAACTACTGAACGCCTGTGACAGTGGAATGTGTAGTTGTAGAGAATAGCCACACATGTGTATCAGTAAATTTGAAGTCACAGAGAGAAATGTTTTAAGAGTTGCAAACTTGTAGACTTTTTTTTATCTTCCACAAACACAACACAACAGTTACACCTTCTCAAATTCTTCATTGCAGGTGCACAAATCCTATTCTACAAATCACAAATTAAGAAACTCATACGCTCACATTTTTGCTACAGTTGCTGCAGTGAATATGGTGCAAAACACATTTACACACCCGCATCAAGAAATGTGAAGTCACGGAGAAATTTTGCTCATCTGCAAATCAGTATGTGAATTCATCCAATGAGAGTTGCACACTTGTAGAATATTTTCTCACAAATGTCTTGTATATTTTTCTAGCACAAACACAAGTACATAACTACAGCTGCTTGAATCTGCTGCGACCAATCTCAAACACTGTTTTTCGCTTTCAAGTGACAAGTTTCGCGCGCTCTCCCTTTTGCACCAAGTGCACCGTGAAATGTGGGGCAAAAGTGAGTTGTGCATCTGTAGAGGCAGTGGGCGGAGCCTACATGAATATTCATGAGTTTCCCGGGCATGTGCGTGGAACTGCTCATTCTACTTCACGCTCCTCGTTTCTCAGCAGGTTTAATGGATTATTTCAAAAAAGTAAATATAGTTTCAGCGCGAACTTAAAATACAATTGTGTATCGTTTTGTTAAATTCATAATGTTTTTATTAATTCGTCACTGACTGAATGATTGCTGGCATTCACTTCGTGTAGGCCTATATACAGTAGCTACAGCAAACTTCAACTCGCCGTATAAATTGCACCTTGCGAAGCTTTAAAACTGTGGCTTTTACTAATTATTATCATTTGTTGATTGCAATAAATTAAATAAACCCTCATAAATGTATCTGTGGGCTAACACTTTTTAATATATATATATAATATATCCTGGTGTGATTGTTCTTAAATTCTTGTTCGTTTAAATAAGCCAAATCATTTAAGACCAAACTCAAGCATGAATGTGTTGCTTTAATATAAACAAAATTGTATGGACAAAAGTGGATAAATTACATTTGATACAACTAGGTTAATGTAAATGAGAAACAAAAAACACTTAACATTATTTTACGTAATAAGAGCATGCGCGTGGAACTGCTCATTAGTTCACGCTCCTCGTTTCTCAGCAGGTTTAATGGATTATTTAAAAAAAAAGGTAAATAGAGTTTCAGCGCGAACTTAAACTACAATTGTGTATCATTTCATAAAGTTCATAATGTTTTTATTAGTTTGCACGTTTTGTGCATTCGTTAATGACTAAATGCTGGCATTCACTTCGTGTAGGCCTAGTTTATAAAGCACAGCAAACTTCAACTCGTTCATTTCGTTGTGCTTTTCCTCTGTACATTGCAATGGCTTTAAGCTGTCTTTTGTTATCATTTGTTGAATGTCACTGCAATAAAAAAAAATAAAAAAAATAACGTTCCACTTTTACCGTAAAACCAAAAATTCCAGAACACCTGAATGATTACAGCAACACTTATTTCCAACAGAAGAGCAGAATATTCCTAAATACATGAACCATTACCATTTAATTTATTTATTGCTAAGCTCTTCTGATACCTTACCTTATGAAGCTTTACAACTGTGTCATCTCTGGCAATAATCTCTGGGAAATAACTCCACAACCATATGTGTCCAAATAAACATTTTGCACCCTATACTGATGTTTCTCTTTGATCTTATGTGTTGCTCTGTGTGCCTGGATGATATACAATGATGACATTCTTACAAATGCATGATCTACTTCTGACTTGAACTCTTGAAAATGAAACCTTTAAACTTTGTTGGATCAATGTTAAAACATGACATTCTGGCATTTAAGATTTGCATGACAAAAGTTTGGAATCACTATGATTTAAGAAATGTTATACTTTTATAGCAGGCAAGGTCAATTTCCACACTTCATTAAGCAGCACAACCATTTTCAACTGTGATAATAATCAGAAATGTTTCTTGAGCAGCAAATCAGTATTAGAATGATTTCTGAAGGGTCATGTGACACTGAAATCTAGAGTAAAATGAGCTCTGCCATCACAAATTTTTTTTAAAACATTCAAATAGAAGACAGTTGATAAATATATTTCACAATATTACTGTTTTTCAGATAAATGTAGTCTTGGTACCTTAGAGGTACCTTACCTTAGAACCTTACTAATACCAAACTTTTGAACCGTGTATATATTATTAAATCAAAACCAGCACAAGCACACCTTGCAATCAAAACATTAAAAAAAATATTGTTACATTATTTTGCCAGTATGTTTGTAAATATTTTTTTTTAGAACATCAAATTGGTGGCTTATTATATTCCGTAAAATAATGTTAAGTGTTTTTTGTTTCTCATTTACAGTAACCTAGTTGTATCAAATGTAATTTATCCACTTTTGTCCATACAATTTTGTTTAATCCAAATTGTACGTATGTATTAAAGCAACACATTCATGCTTGAGTTTGGTCTTAAATGATTTGGCTTATTTAAACGAACAAGAATTTAAGAACAATCACACCAGGATATATTATATATATTTTAAAAAGTGTTAGCCCACAGATACATTTATGAGGGTTTATTTAATTTATTGCAATCAACAAATGATAACAATTAGTAAAAGCCACAGTTTTAAAGCTTCGCAAGGTGCAATTTATACGGCGAGTTGAAGTTTGCTGTAGCTACTGTATATAGGCCTACACGAAGTGAATGCCAGCAATCATTCAGTCAGTGACGAATTAATAAAAACATTATGAATTTAACAAAACGATACACAATTGTAGTTTAAGTTCGCGCTGAAACTATATTTACCTTTTTTGAAATAATCCATTAAACCTGCTGAGAAACGAGGAGCGTGAACTAGAATGAGCAGTTCCATGCGCATGCCCGGGAAACTCATGAATATTCATGTAGGCTCCGCCCACTGCCTCTACAGATGCACAACTCACTTTTGCCCCACATTTCACGGTGCACTTGGTGCAAAAGGGAGAGCGTGCGAAACTTGTCACTTGAAAGCGAAAAACAGTGTTTGAGATTCGTCGCAGCAGATTCAAGCAGCTGTAGTTATGTACTTGTGTTTGTGCTAGAAAAATATACAAGACATTTGTGAGAATAATCATTAATATTTTTATATTGAAATTCATTTCTTTAACTTTTTATAAATTAAACATGCAATGAAAATACAAAAATACAGTTTGTTTGTCCTCGATGAGATCTTTATTACAAGAAGATCAACTTGTGGCAGTGAAACTGGACGTTCGGTAGACTTGAAGATTCCTGCGGTGCTCTAAACCAGTGGAACCTGCAGCTGCGAGCCGGCGTTCTTAAACAGAGACCCATGGCCACTTCATCCGTCTTCTGTGATCGGATAGCTATCCGCTCGTGAAAAGACCAAATCTAAATGAAATCCGATCGCTCAAACCACTTCAGGAGGAGATCTGAGACGCATTCCAGACGAAACTGGACAAGAGTAAATGCATCTGGTTGTTGAAACCACATATGTAAATTTGACTTATCCCAAAAATGATAAGAAATAAACGTGTGAGAGCGTGTTATAGGCTATATGTCATGTTATATCCAGATATGACGACGCTACTTCAACACGCATCACCACAGACGAGCATCTATTCATCAAGCCAACGTGCAAACTATCGCAAATCAAAGTGAAAGTCATTCATCAACACACAATCATCTTCATTAAAAGTAAAGAACCGAAATGATCTTACCAGGGCTGTTGCCGCAATATCTTGTTGCGGTCTTTGATTTAGACATTTTCGCTGATGATCAATAAAATGCAGCTCATATCAGTTGCTTTCGATGACGTGCAACAATTTAAATATGCATATAGCGCGGGAATTCAAGATCGGATTTATATCCGTTTTGCAAAAACACATTTATGTGACCAGGTGTAAATGGAATCGTTTTGATAAATCAGATAGCTATCCGATCTGAGAAAACGCATGAAGTTCCCATAGAACTTCTGCACCAGTCTACTGATTTCTGTTTAGAAAGATAAGCATGTTGACATGATCTGGGATCAGACGCGACCGCAACCTGGTGACAGCCAGTCCAGCCGCCGAAAACACCCGCTCTGAGGGGACTGACGTTGCCGGGATGCACAGGTACCTCCGCGCTAAAATTAATTCCATTGCTTCAAGACTCACACTACGCAACGCAACCTGCATTAGTTTAATCAATAACAAATAAACGTGATCGACGAAATTCTTAACGATCAATTATCGATCGTCGATTAATCATGCCCATCCCTAATCTAAATTACGTCATATGCTCTCAAATGCGGAACAGTTAGTTCATGCGTTCATGACCTCAAGGCTAGATTATTGTAATGCTCTACTGGGTGGTTGCCCTGCACGCTTAAAGGGATAGTTCACTTTGAAATTAAATTTTGGTATGTTTTAGCTTACCTCAAGGGCATCCAAGATGTAGGTGTCTTTGTTTCCGCAGTAGTTTCAATTTTGATATTTTTAGGCCAAACCGTTCTTGTCTGTCAGTCATATAATGCAGGTCTATGGTCACTGTCTCAAAGAGCATGCACAGAGTCCAAATTAAACAATTCCCCATCGTAAGTACACATTGATAGCCTAAGACACGAAACGAGTGGTTTGTGTGAGAAAACCATCAGTATTTATATCGTTTTTACCTCTTGTACACTTTCCGGTGCTTGCGCAGACTAAGCCAGAATGCGCGCACACGTCACACACCAGGAAGCGCGCGCGCCCTCAGATCACTTGCACGTGGTTGTGTACAAGAGGTAAAACGATATAAATACTGATGGTTTTCTCACACAAACCTCTCGTTTCGTGTCTTAGGCTATCAATGTGTACTTACGATGGGGAATTGTTTAATTTGGACTTCTCTGTGCATGCTCTTTGAGGTGGTGACCATCAACCTGCATTATATGACTGACAGACAAGAACAGTTTGGCCTAAAAATATCAAAATTGAAACTACTGCGGAAACAAAGACACCTACATCTTGGATGCCCTTGAGGTAAGCTAAAACATACCAAAATTTTATTTCAAAGTGAACTATCCCTTTAATAAACAAACTACAGCTGGCCCAAAACGCAGCAGCTCGAGTTCTTACCAGAACCAGGAAGTATGACCATATTAGTCCGGTTCTGTCAACACAGAACTTATTGTCCTTCGGATGAGACGTTAAACCGAGGTCCTGACTCTCTGTGGTCATTAAAAATCCCAGGATGTCTTTCGAAAGAGTAGGGGTGTAACCCCGGCATCCTGGCCAAATTTGCCCAGTGGCCTCTGTCCATCATGGCCTCCTAATCATCCCCATACACCAGGGAACGGCAACTGGCGGCCCGCGGGCCAAAACTGGCCCGCCAGCAATATTTTCTGGCCCGCCGGATTATTTTGGTAGTCCTAAATGCTGCACAAAACTCTTCCACTACTTGAGAAATAGCCGTAGTCGCGCGGCGATTTCACCGCCGCATACTGTGTGAAACGCCCATAGGGAATCATGCGGCGCGGGATTACATTTTAAAGTATAACTGTGCTTTCACACCGGACGCGAATAGCGCGTCAAATTCGCGCCTGCCGCGTCTAGTTATACGCTTGACCACTTTGTGTCCATTCGCGCGTCAAAAGACGTTAGCGGTCAGAACTCTGGTGTACTTTGGACGGAGCGGGCGGTCTGACTGACAGCTGTTTGGTAGGCTACTGAAACCATTGTCAGTCAACAACATTCTTTTTTTGCAAGGATGTTTGAAATAGTTCGGCAGAAAATAGCCTACTTCATTTCGTCAGTAGGGCAATATGATTTTCGTTTATGTTGCTTAGAAATTTGAGTGATAGGCTTTGTCCTATTTAATTTATGTTATTTATATTTCTTTCTTTTTTTTCTGTGGCATTTTTTTTCTCTGCTGACAGTACAATGTTAAAATAGCCTACTATTTATATTGACACGAAAACAATTTTTGTATAGCATTTATAATTATTATAGGCTACTTAATCTCCTTCTTTCCGTTAGAGACATTTGAATGTGAGATTATGGAAACGAGATCTAAATTTTGTGGACCCGTCAGGTCGGGAAATAAAGCGGGTGAACACCGAGTATATTTTAAGCGGTTGCTGAATAGAACCTTGTGGGAGCGGGACGGAAAAAAAACAGTCCCGCGCAGACCTCCTTAAACCTTAGGTGTGTATGTGTGTGTCCCCGAATAAATAATAATAATAAAAAAAGGAATAAAGTTCAAAAGTCGGACTGTACGGAATGAGTATGATTGCTATTCACACCTTTATTAAAATGGCTGTAATCTGTTACCACAATAGTACTTGATCTGTTTAAAATGATTTCCTTGATATATGCATAAGGTGTTAAATTAAAAATTAAAAATCAAAATTAAAATTTGTCTAATCCAGTAATTCATTTTTTCTATTTTTGATCTGAGCCCAATCAGAAAATCAGAAAACCCGTCCTTATTCGTTTTTTTCATTTCAGTTCAGGAAATAAATAATGGAAAAACAAGTCGTTTTTCATCTTTTTATTTTTGGTTTTAATAAAAAAAAAAAAAAGATTGAATGAATGATCCACGGACGGTGACGGACACATCATATTCCACAATTATAGGCCTATATAAGAGTATGATTTGTATCCATAGGCCTACTCCGTGTAGCTGGCCCGCCATCTACTGGCTTAAAAAAATATTGGCCCGCGGCCAAAGTTACTTGCCGACCCCTGCCATACACTGATTGGCTTCATCACTGTCTCCTCTCCACCAGTAAGCTGGTGTGTGGTGGGCGTTCTGGCGCAATATGGCTGCCGTCGCATCATCCAAGTGGATGCTGCACATTGGTGGTGGTTGAGGAGATTCCCCCCTTCTATGTAAAGTGCTTTGAGTGCCGAGAAAAGCGCTATATAAATGTAATGAATTATTATTATTATTATTAACACTGCACTGGCTCTGTATTAAACATCGTATACATTTTAAAATATTGCTGATTACTTACAAAGCACTAATTGGTTTAGCTCCGCAGTGCTTGAGCGAGCTCTAGGCCTGTCGCGATAATTAAATAACCGTCTGATCGCGATTATTTGATCTAACTGCGATTGTTTCAGACAACCGCGATTTACTGCGAGCTTTTATAGGCCTACGGCACAAGGAGGAGTCATGGACCAAAAGAAATAGACAAATCACTAATTAAGTTTTCCAGCAATGTATTCAAAGTCATCTGAAGCCATTCCATAGTTTAATGTGAGGGACAGAAGTCTATTTACATAATTAAATTAAGGTTCACGGAAACTCGTCTTCTCTCCTCTGGAACTGTCAATCATTCTCCATTCAGTATTCAATCAGCGCACGCGCCTAGTCCGGTTCGTTTATATACTGTCTATGTTTATATACGGTCTATGGTTCGTCCACACACATCGGAAGGACTATGAATTGGCATCAAACGCTCAATAACAGGAATTTAAAACTGTGAAGAAACAAATGATCAATAAACTGTTGGACAGATACACTAGGATTTGTGCGCTCGACATTTCTTCGCTTTGTGCCGTGAACTTTTAAATGCGCACTTGTGCAGCGCTGCACACGGTGACTCCATGTTATAAATATATACACTTCTGAATTCTTTACATTCACATATAAATATAAAATTGTTAAATGTATGAATACCTGAATGAATTTTATAAGATTACTAATAGTAATTTGTTTTTATTAACATGTTTAGATTTTATAAAATTACTGTGCAGATTTTTTCAAGAATTGCTTTTTGCTGCTGATTTATACTCACTAAGTTGAATAAATAAATAAAAATGAATTGCCATTGAATACATTAATATCTAAAGCTGTTAATTGTAATCTTACACTGCAAAATGATAACTTACAAAGGATTAAATTCATCACAATTATTTAATGAATGAAGCTCACAAAAATTTTTTATGACAAAGCCCTAAAACTGCAATTAATCGGCATAACCGCAATTATTTTTTAGACAATTAACCGTCAGCCAAATTTCATAATCGTGACAGACCTAGCGAGCTCTTAACGCATTAAAGTCCTTCACGTCTATTGCGATCTCAAACTCCGGCCAGTTGATAATACCTAGAATATCAAAATCGACTGCTGGCAGTAGATCCTTCTCCTATTTAGCACCAAAACACTGGAACAGTCTTCCTACCATTGTCCGGGAAGCAGACACACTCTGTCAGTTCAAAGCAAGACTAAAAACACATCTCTTTGACCTAGCATACACATAACACATTATAGACTTCTATAATTCAATGTTAGGCTGCATAGATCAGGTCAGCCGGAACCGGGAACACTTCCCATAAATCCTGATGTACTCGTTACATCATAAGAAGAATGGCGTCTACGCTAATATCAGTCTCTCTGTTTACTCCGAGGTTTACCGCAGTCCGCCGGATCCAAGCTGTATCCAGATCTGATGAAGGACCTGTGCCTGGACGCGTAGGGAAGGGATTTTTAGGGAAGGACTACAAGCCTGCGCACATATATTCAAATGCACATACCTATAGACTGAACTCGTAATACGCATGTGCACGCCATCAGCGTTCTCACTGGTTCACATTTTTTAAGTTTGCGCAGAGAGAACTTAAGGGTTTTCTGTAAGAACGGTGTGTGTTAGCGGCCCCTATGTTAAT
>NC_138746.1:980384-1022884 GCF_965113295.1 Leuciscus leuciscus | reverse complement strand
GTGAGTGAGTGAGTGAGTGAGTGAGTGAGTGAGTGAGTGAGTGAGTGAGTAAGTGAGTGAGTGAGTGAGTGAGCGAGTGAGTGGGAGAGTGAGCGAGTGAGTGAGTGAGTGAGTATTTTTTTATCAAATAAAAGCAGCCTTGATGAGCGTGAGGGACTTTGGCAACAGTTCACAATAAGTGTCATTTGCTAACATTAGTAAATGCATTAACAAACATGAACTAACAATGAACAATATATTTTTACAGCATTTATTAACCTTTGCCAATGTTAGTTAATGCCAATTCAAAAATGAGCTTGACTGTCGTGAAAAATGTCACAATGCAAAAAATGATGCTAACAATATCTTAACTTTAATTTTCATTATTAAAAATGAAACTTGTTTTTCTTGTATTGATATGTGTGTGAAATATGTCAAGCTTCCGTCTCGTGCAAACAGCAGCTAAGAGGAGGCATGCATGTTTTACAGGTTTCTGCATATTGAATTACAGTATTTCTGTTTGGTTTTCACACGTCAAAAAGCACCATCAGTGTTTAATGAAAAACTGCAGTCAAAGCCTCAGGATCTGGGCGTTTCACCGCGGGCCAGAGACACAGCTTTACTGCTGTCCTTATCCTGCATTATAGTCCTAATAAAATTACTATATCCTGCATAATTCCCTCGATAACGATGTTGTCGAGCAGATCAGATGTGTGTCGGGTTGAGATGAAAACTTTATCATGCTAAAGACGGTTCATTCACATCCAACATGTTCTGCAAACAGCACATCAACTACAGCTTAAACGAACATTATGAACATTATTTTGTGTATTTGGTTTCATGTAATGCGTTTACGCGGTTTTAGGTTCAAAAAAGTCATTATTTTACACACACTGTACATTATTGTTGCTCCTCTATGCCCCGCCTTTCTGAAACGCGTAGATTTTAACAAAGCTCATTGTTCTGAAAAGCCCGGTGTGCTCTGATTGGCCAGCGATCTAGTGCATTGTGATTGGCCCAAAAAGTCAATTTTCTTACGAAATTCAAAAACATAAATAGCGTTTTGTCGCTGTGGCGTGAGATCGCTCTGGCTCAGCTCTAGAGAAGCACATGATCTTCTCTTCCGCATTAATAACACCAGTTACAGTGCGAGATAAACATGAATGAGCATCTGAAAGTGTGTTAAAAGACAGAGTACAACTTATCGAAGTCTGTATCATGTGACATGGAGTCGCTCAGTTTTTCAACCGTGGAAAGACGTCAGTAAAACAGCTTGGAAACAATGTCATGTAACGTCACATTTACCTCAGAAAAACCATATCCAGTGACCATAAACTCGTCAGTCAGCGAGAAGAGTTAACTCTAGAGAGGAGCATTCTGCTAAATATATGCACTATATTACATATTCATTATAATTTTTTAATGTTCTTCAATATTTAATGCATGTTTGAATAAATCTAGCAAGTTTTTATGACAGCCACCATTTAAATGTTTACATTTCATATAACTTTATTATTATAAAAATAAATAAAAGTGTAATTTAAGTTTATACAAATCAGTGCACCTTCAATAGTACGCTAATGAAGCCTATAGGCTACCACTGACTCCCATAGTTTACAGCATTAGTTAAGAGATTTGTTAAGAGATTTGGAAATTGCCTTGTATTGTACCAGATATCCAAAATAATCAATATTGAATCGAATCGGAATCGAATTGTGAAATTTGTGTCAATACCCAGCCCTAGAGAACACTATGTAAACATAAAACCATGTCTGCATTTGTGATCGCAGAAACGACAGGCATGTGCTACTCTATACGGCTCAAAAATCACGGTTGAATAGTCAGTAGCAAATTCTTAAAATATGAAAACACACTTACAGGCTGTGAGTCAGAAGAGCCAGAATGTCCTCGCAAAGACTGAATTGCCCACTTTCTAGAATCATCTTTGTGCCTTGTGCTCTCGCAGGCTCTGGAAACTGTCCTCGGAAAAATGTGCAACACAGTCGAACATTTCAGTTGCACTGTTCTATAACCGTGTTGTTAATAAAGCTTAACTGCTGTTTTCTAATTGTGTCCTCTTTTGGAAGGACATACAAAGTAGTTTAGCTTTCGCAACGAAAAACACCGCGTCTCCATGACATGGCAGCAACAATAATAATACAGTGAGAATAAAAGTTACGCCTTCTTGATCTGCGTATACATGTGGGCGGTGTCCTGAAACGGATGGATGGGTGGATGGATGGAGGGGTGGATGGATGGATGGATGGATGGAGGGGTGGATGGATGGATGGAGGGATGGATGGAGGGGTGGATGGATGGATGGATGGATGGATGGAGGGATGGATGGAGGGGTGGATGGATGGAGGGGTGGATGGATGGAGGGGTGGATGGATGGAGGGATGGATGGGGGGAGGGATGGATGGAGGGATGGATGGAGGGATGGAATCCTTTACATAAACACCTGATCTAATGCCGGGGTTCAGACTACACAATATTTGTGTCTGTTATGATAATCATTGTCAGATCATGTAATTTTGACTCCTAAATTGTTATGAACTCTTGATACATGTGTGATGTCATCAAGAAGGCGGAGGTAGCGACTGACTTCCAGAAACAAGAGTGTAAACAAACAATGGTTCAACCAGACTAATGCTAATTCCAGCACTCGTGGGTTCCTGAAGCGCTATCGTTCGCCAGCGTTTATCTCTTTTCACTCTGTCGTGGTCGTTCCTCGAGGAAACATCATAAAGGCAGGAATATTGTTAAAATATGATGATAATAATAATAATAATGAACCCAGCATAACACAGCGGTTCTCAAACTTTTGTGCTTGAAGCTTTAGCAAGAGAAGCTTGGCGTGTGCCAGTAACTATATATAGTAATAGTTTTGTCAAGATAACTTGAGATCATAAAAGCAGGACTGAAACATAATAACAGTCGTTCCATTATCAGTTTCCAGAAACCTCCATCTTTCTCTCAACAAAACCCACACACTTGCTTTCTAATTCCCAGAGACACTCCAGCTAATTGGCTCGTGCTCGTTTACGATGCGGCTCACAGTAATGGACGATCCATGATCAATAATCAGAAGAGCTCTGAGATGAGGACGTTTATTCTTCATTCAGCTCCTGCTTTTCAAACCCTCATGTTCTGTTTCTGAGTAACTCATGAAGACGGCGGTGACTGAACACTGGATGCCTGTGCACAAACAAACGTCTGATGAAGAGACAAATATAGCATGTAAATGTCACAGAACATTGAGGAACTCATGATGCATGTCTGAAACACACACACAGAAGTGAGGAGGTAGAGAGGGAATGAAGAACCGCTCAAACACCATCACCTGATCGGACTGATCATCAGAAGGTTATTATTCAACTGTGTCTGGGTTAGAGAAGAACAGCTCAGAGAGTTCTGGATCAGAGAGTTCTGGATCAGAGAGTTCTGGATCAGAGAGTTCTGGATCAGAGAGTTTTAGATCAGAGAGTTCTGGATCAGAGAGTTCTGGATCAGAGAGTTCTGGATCAGAGAGTTCTGGATCAGAGAGTTCTGGATCAGAGAGTTTTAGAAAGTTCTGGATCATAGAGTTTTAGAGAGTTCTGGATCAGAGAGTTTTAGAGAGTTTTAGAGAGTTCTGGACCAGAGAGTTTTAGAGAGTTCTGGACCAGAGAGTTCTAGAGAGTTCTGGATCCGAGAGTTTTAGAGAGTTCTGGATCAGAGAGTTCTAGAGAGTTCTGGATCAGAGAGTTCTAGAGAGTTCTGGATCAGAGAGTTAGTTTTAGAGAGTTCTGGATCAGAGAGTTTTAGAGAGTTCTGGATCAGAGAGTTCTAGAGAGTTCTGGATCAGAGAGTTCTAGAGAGTTCTGGATCAGAGAGTTTTAGAGAGTTCTGGATCAGAGAGTTCTGGATCAGAGAGTTTTAGAGAGTTCTGGATCAGAGAGTTCTAGAGAGTTCTGGATCAGAGAGTTTTAGAGAGTTCTGGATCAGAGAGTTTTAGAGAGTTTTAGAGAGTTCTGGGTCAGAGAGTTTTAGAGAGTTCTGGATCAGAGAGTTCTAGAGAGTTCTGGATCAGAGAGTTCTGGATCAGAGAGTTTTAGAGAGTTCTGGATCAGAGAGTTCTAGAGAGTTCTGGATCAGAGAGTTTTAGAGAGTTCTGGATCAGAGAGTTTTAGAGAGTTTTAGAGAGTTCTGGGTCAGAGAGTTTTAGAGAGTTCTGGATCAGAGAGTTCTAGAGAGTTCTGGATCAGAGAGTTTTAGAGAGTTCTGGATCAGAGAGTTTTAGAGAGTTCTGGATCAGAGAGTTCTGGATCAGAGAGTTTTAGAGAGTTCTGGATCAGAGAGTTTTAGAGAGTTCTGGATCAGAGAGTTTTAGAGAGTTCTAGAGAGTTCTGGATCAGAGAGTTTTAGATCAGAGAGTTCTAAAGAGTTCTGGATCAGAGCTGCTGTTGTTTCTTCATCTCCCACTGATATCTGCAGCACTCTGACTCTGTTCTGCTATTATTATCCAGCAGAGTCAGGCCTCAAATACTCACAGCCATTGGGGACACTTACAGTCATAGAAACATAAACATAACATCCATCCATCCTTCTATATCGCTCTTCCCATCCATCCATCCATCCATCCATCCATCCTTCTATATCTCTCTTCCCATCCATCCATCCATCCTTCTATATCTCTCTTCCCATCCATCCATCCTTCTATATCTCTCTTCATCTATCCCTCCATCCTCTGTATTCACTAAGACACTCGATTCAACTCATTACTTGTTTGGCTAAATCTCATAATTTCTTTTTTGACAGAATTTTGTAAGAAATTACAAGAAATTATCATTACACTCAAAGACAATGAATTATAATATTACAGTGTAAAAATAATTTTTCAAAGTTGGAAATAAAACGTTTTTCCAATGAAGTTCAAAATTCATGTTCAGGGTTTTTCCTGCATAGAGAATTATGAGGCGGCCGCCTTCGTCAAATTTCGTGCCGCCTCCGGCTCTCGACAAAACTCGGACAGACAGCCATGGTCAGATACACTTTTTCCACCGTGACGGTTCTGTTGCGGTTACTGCTTGTGTCCATTCTCAAACCGTATAGTGCTGCGCGGTCCGCGGGTCAAGTAGCCTAATAAAAAAACATTCCATTCCAATTATTCGAGGGTGGATGACAGATATAATGTGTTGAGTTTAATAAAGACACAGAACTCTCATCACGCTGAAACGCAATGAACGTGCGTCACTCTACTTTCGTTTTCAACAACGTAATTCTCTTCAGGGAAAACAAATCAAGGAAAACATATCAGGACTCGACAATAACGCTTGTCCGGGACCATAGAATGTGTCCGGGACACGTGTGTTTTTTCTTTATTTGAAGGGAAAAGCGAGAGAGAATTGTAGCCCATCTGGACAAATGCCCTGATTAAAACTAATTTTAATATAAAAATAAAAAAATAACTAAGGAATCACCGAAAACGTGAGGATGATTCTGTTTTATTTCATTTAATGTAAGTAGGCTACTGACGGTAACAAAGTTGCGCTGTTGAGGCTCGCGCTGTTATTTATAACAGAGTTAAGAAACAATATATAGCCTAGGCTACACACGACCTGAGTGATGTTTTCCTGAATGCCATCAAGACTGAAACCGAGACTGATTTCACAACAGTTCAATAAACAAATAGTTAAAATTAAGTCACTTACATTTTAGACGCAATGACTGTTATTGTTCTGTTTCAGCAGCGAAAATAGTTCCAAACAAAGATCACCGCAGAACCATCGCGAATCTCACAGCAACACTCAGCCGTGTTTCATTACTGAATGATTCAGCGTTTTGAACGAATGGGTTGAGTCAAAGATTCAATTACCTATTCATAAACTGCCTCGTTCTGAATAAATCAGCCTTTTGAACGAATCGTTTGAATGAATGACTGAATGGCTCGCTCATTAAGACGGTCGCCTGCCGCCTCCTACTGG
Organism: Leuciscus leuciscus; assembly: GCF_965113295.1. Taxonomy (NCBI): domain Eukaryota; kingdom Metazoa; phylum Chordata; class Actinopteri; order Cypriniformes; family Leuciscidae; genus Leuciscus; species Leuciscus leuciscus. The sequence goes on along the minus strand of NC_138746.1, from coordinate 1,016,939 downwards.
CGGTTTAGTTTCAAAGTATCATTCTTTTCAACATTCCTTATTTGTATATTCAAAAATATTTAAAATAATCTCATTTAATACAGTTATAATTTTTAAATGTAAAGTATTTAATTTGATTGGTAACAGCCTAGTGTCTTATTATTTTAATTGAATATATATTGATCAAATTTAAGAATTTGAAATGAGAAATGGAGCAAACATTTATGGAAAAAATGCCCTTTATAAAAGGTACAAAAAATTATTCTCAGTGTTTTCAAACCGTGATGTAATGAAACATTGACAATTTAAGTTTAAAGGGAGTAAAGCCTCTGTTTAGGCTATTAAGGAAATGTAATTTTGCCAAAAGGAGAACTTTTATTTTAAATAAATATTCATTTTTAATTAGCCAAATTCAGTGTGATACGTTACCATCAAGGACTAATTCATGCATTTGCATTCATGCTTAACACTGAGAATATGAATAATTGTAATATGATGATCAGATGCAGATATCTAAATCAAAGATTATGGGCGGTTTGCAGGTGGATTATTTATTTTTAACAGTGGATTGGGGTGACTCAAAGTGCACCAGATTAATGAATTTATCTTTAAAATGTACAAAATTTTCTTCAGGGGGAGCATGCCCCCGGAACCCCCTAGAGGTACCAAGCTCCACCCACAAAAATAATGTGGGAAACACATTAGGCTATATTATGATTTACGAAAAATAAAAATTGTATTACCTTATTATTACATTATTAGGATTTTACCACCTCCGCCTCATTTTGAGCCAGGAAAAACCCTGATGTTAATTCAAAGTGTTACTTGCCATTTGTTTGTAAAAAATCCCAACAATTTTTGAGTGAAAATTAATTTTATACCCAATTTAGAACCATTAAAATGCTTCACATTGACAATTTTCTAGCTAAAAAACAAAGAAGTCAATGAATTACAGTATTTTATTTGTAATGTAGTAATAATAATTGAGCGATATTAATGATCTGACTGAGCACTGAGCTGGACGATGACATCATTTTCTGCAGAACTGCTTTATAGATTAAATAAACTCATTTAATAATTGATGATCTTTACAGCGGAACTGAACTGACTTCAGCTGAACAACAGGCCAAACACATCATTTCCCTGCTATCACTGCAGAGATGCTCTGAAACACCTGTGTACTGTATGAAGCGCTGTAGAAATAAAGATGACTCGACTAGTAAAAAGACTAGACTATATTTCAGTACAGAGACGTAGAGGTAAAATAGCAGCGCTCGATATTAAGGCTTGTCCGGGACAAGTGGGGTTTTTGAAGGGGCAAGTGAAAGAACTTTACTTGTCCGACCGGACAAATAGTCTGATTAAAACAGCAATAACAAAAAATAACTAGGCAATCACCAAACCATGAGTGATTCTGCATTCATTTAGTGCAAGTATTAAGTCACTTAAATTTTAGACGCAATATTGACTGTTTTTGTTCTATTTCGGCAGCGAAAATAGTTCCAAACGAATAGTTTTGAACGAATCGTTTGAGTCAAAGACTCAATGACTCATTCACAAACAACTGCCTCATTCCTGAACGAATCAGCCGTTTGAACAAATCATTTGAGTCAAAGATTCAATGACTCATTCATAAACAACAGCCTCATTCCTGAACGAATCAGCCGTTTGAAAGAATCGTTTGAGTCAAAGATTCAATGACCCATTCATAAACAACAGCCTCATTCCTGAACGAATCAGCCGTTTCAACGAATCGTTTGAGTCAAAGATTCAATGACTCATTCATAAACAACAGCCTCATTCCTGAACGAATCAGCCGTTTGAACGAATTGTTTGAGTCAAAGATTCAATGACCCATTCATAAACAACAGCCTCATTCCTGAACGAATCAGCCGTTTGAAAGAATCGTTTGAGTCAAAGATTCAATGACTCATTCATAAACAACAGCCTCATTCCTGAACGAATCAGCCGTTTCAACGAATCGTTTGAGTCAAAGATTCAATGACTCATTCATAAACAACAGCCTCATTCCTGAACGAATCAGCCGTTTGAAAGAATCGTTTGAGTCAAAGATTCAATGACCCATTCATAAACAACAGCCTCATTCCTGAACGAATCAGCCGTTTCAACGAATCGTTTGAGTCAAAGATTCAATGACCCATTCATAAACAACAGCCTCATTCCTGAACGAATCAGCCGTTTCAACGAATCGTTTGAGTCAAAGATTCAATGACTCATTCATAAACAACAGCCTCATTCCTGAACGAATCAGCCGTTTCAACGAATCATTTGAGTCAAAGATTCAATGACTCATTCATAAACAACAGCCTCATTCCTGAACGAATCAGCCGTTTGAAAGAATCGTTTGAGTCAAAGATTCAATGACCCATTCATAAACAACAGCCTCATTCCTGAACGAATCAGCCGTTTCAACGAATCGTTTGAGTCAAAGATTCAATGACTCATTCATAAACAACAGCCTCATTCCTGAACGAATCAGCCGTTTGAACGAATTGTTTGAGTCAAAGATTCAATGACCCATTCATAAACAACAGCCTCATTCCTGAACGAATCAGCCGTTTGAAAGAATCGTTTGAGTCAAAGATTCAATGACCCATTCATAAACAACAGCCTCATTCCTGAACGAATCAGCCGTTTGAAAGAATCGTTTGAGTCAAAGATTCAATGACTCATTCATAAACAACAGCCTCATTCCTGAACGAATCAGCCGTTTGAAAGAATCGTTTGAGTCAAAGATTCAATGACCCATTCATAAACAACAGCCTCATTCCTGAACGAATCAGCCGTTTCAACGAATCGTTTGAGTCAAAGATTCAATGACTCATTCATAAACAACAGCCTCATTCCTGAACGAATCAGCCGTTTGAACGAATCGTTGAGTCAAAGATTCAATGACTCATTCATAAACAACTGCCACATTCCTGAACGAATCAGCCGTTTGAACGAATCGTTTGAGGCAAAGATTCAATGACTCATTCATAAACAACAGCCTCATTCCTGAACGAATCAGCCGTTTGAAAGAATCGTTTGAGTCAAAGATTCAATGACCCATTCATAAACAACAGCCTCATTCCTGAACGAATCAGCCGTTTCAACGAATCGTTTGAGTCAAAGATTCAATGACTCATTCATAAACAACTGCCACATTCCTGAACGAATCAGCCGTTTGAACGAATCGTTTGAGTCAAAGATTCAATGACTCATTCATAAATAACTGCCTCATTCCTGAACGAATCAGCCATTTGAAAGAATAGTTTGAGTCAAAGATTCAATGACTCATTCATAAACAACAGCCTCATTCCTGAACGAATCAGCCATTTGAAAGAATAGTTTGAGTCAAAGATTCAATGACCCATTCATAAACAACTGCCACATTCCTGAACGAATCAGCCGTTTCAACGAATCGTTTGAGTCAAAGATTCAATGACTCATTCATAAACAACAGCCTCATTCCTGAACGAATCAGCCGTTTGAACAAATCGTTGAGTCAAAGATTCAATGACTCATTCATAAACAACTGCCACATTCCTGAACGAATCAGCCGTTTGAACGAATCGTTTGAGTCAAAGATTCAATGACTCATTCATAAACAACTGCCTCATTCCTGAACGAATCAGCCATTTGAACAAATCGTTTGAGTCAAAGATTCAATGACTCATTCATAAACAACAGCCTCATTCCTGAACGAATCAGCCGTTTGAAAGAATCGTTTGAGTCAAAGATTCAATGACCCATTCATAAACAACAGCCTCATTCCTGAACGAATCAGCCGTTTCAACGAATCGTTTGAGTCAAAGATTCAATGACTCATTCATAAACAACAGCCTCATTCCTGAACGAATCAGCCGTTTGAACGAATCGTTGAGTCAAAGATTCAATGACTCATTCATAAACAACTGCCACATTCCTGAACGAATCAGCCGTTTGAACGAATCGTTTGAGTCAAAGATTCAATGACTCATTCATAAATAACTGCCTCATTCCTGAACGAATCAGCCATTTGAACAAATCGTTTGAGTCAAAGATTCAATGACTCATTCATAAATAACTGCCTCATTCCTGAACGAATCAGCCATTTGAACAAATCGTTTGAGTCAAAGATTCAATGACCCATTCATTAACAACTACCTCATTCCTGAATGAATCAGCCGTTTGAATGAATCGTTTGAATAAATGACTCAATGACTCATTCATAAACAACAGCCTCAATCCTGAACGAATCAGCCAATTGAACGAATCGCTTTAGTCAAATATTCAATGACTCATTCATAAACAACTGCCTCATTCCTGAACGAATCAGCCGTTTGAACGAATCGTTTGAATAAATGACTCAATGACTCGCTCATTAAGACGGTCACCTGCCGCCACCACCTTTCGGTGTTTAAAAGTATAATTCTTTCCAACATTTCTTATTTGTATATTCAAAAAATATTTCAAACATTATTTAACGTTGTTATTTTTCAGAGTAAATTACTTAATTTTATAGGTAACAGCCTTATGGTGTCTTATTATTCTAATTTAATTTATTGATCAAATTTAAGAATTTAAAATGAAAGATGAAGCATATATTTAAAACGATTAGGGGAGAAAATGCCCGTTATAAAGGTTAAATATAATAAGTATGCAGATTTAAAGCTGAGTGAACACTGATGAGAATATTGCTTCAGAATAAGAAAATCATATTTTCTCCTGGACAAGCGAATGACAGATTTACGTGTCCAAATGTCGAGCCCTGAATAGAATTACGTATTAAAAGTAACATCTGCACAATTTAAAGTCTTAATAGTCCTAAAACAGGCTTCTCTTTATGCTATTATTGTTATTTATATAATTCATATTTTTTTCTTGTGATTGTGGGGTGAAATATGGCATGTTTTTGTGGGATTCAGCCACTATAGCGCTTACTTCCAGCGTACGATGCTCTGATGAGCTCACACTTATATGTTTATTCAATCTAAAATTTATTATTTTAAACAAAAAAATGGTTTGAATGAATAATTCAACAACTCACTCAAATTAATACTCGACTTGTTTCATTGATGAATCAGCATTTTTGAACGAATCTCTTGAATGATTGATACAGTTTTTACAGTCACTTGTCGCCACCTACTGGTGTAACGATGTAATGACACAATCTTTATTTGAAGCATCGAGTTACTTTCAAATAAGGGATGATCTATTTCAGTCGATTCTGTAGACATCAGTGTTTACATCTGAACTACAAACATGTATCCCAGTCCTTCTGCACTTCTGCCAATGCAGATCCGAATGTTCCCGTGTGATTCGGGCGGATCGTTGTCATTGAGGAATGAGATCACGGCGGGTGTCTGAAGTGAGATCGTGATCTTCTAACGATTAATCGTGCAGCTGATGTCCATAAAGAGAAGTCATTGATGTGCATTAGCGTCCCATCCGGCAAGCTTTATACATCCCGCATCTTCCCAGAAGCACTTCAACAACAAACACCTGATTTTCCTGCTTTACAACAGCGCTGGCATTACCCGGAGACTATTAATCATCTATTTTAGGAATGTCCCGAGACCTGAATATTTCGGAAGGAACTCAGTAATTACTTACAAAAGAAAAGCTACGATTCCTGTTAACTTTGAAGAAGTTGATGTTGTGCCAAAATGTTTTTCATCTGATGGCGATAAAAATCTTTCGTTTACATTTGATTTAATGATTATACTTGCCCGTAACGACAGTCAAATGGAATGAAAAAATGCCACATTTTGAACAATTTAAAATTCATATTAAAATACATTTAGAAACAATATCCAAATGTAAAAACAAGTTTCTGTAAAATGCCTTTCTTTTCTTTCTTTTTTCTCTTTCTTTCTCTTTCTTTCTTTCTTTCTTCATCTTTCACAACCAGACACAGGAAAAGTTTCTTTCCCCAGGCCATCTACCTCATGAACACTTAAATGTTCCGCTACTGTGGAACAAACATGTGCAATACTTCCCTCAGACATTTCATTATAGCACCTTATAACTTTATATATATTTATAATTTATAATCTTTTTATTTTTATTTTATTTTATTTTTTTCTATTTTTTATTTATACCTATGTTACTTGTCTTGTCACTTTATATTGTATGTGTACTGGAAGCTACTGTCACCAAGACAAATTCCTCGTATGCGCAAGCATACTTGGCAATAAAGCTCTTTCTGATTCTGATTCTGATTCTGATTTTTTGCCCTTTTGTTTCCCACTGACATGTATGATTATATGTACTCTTGTATATAAATTATGTTTTGTTCTTATTAAAATGCAACAACAACAAAATAATACTAATAATAAATAAATAAGCCGTCCAGCCCTAAACACCTCATCTTGTGATTGCTGACAAAGGCCTCATTTACTTCATTCATGCAATTGGGAAAATCCTTGTATTTGCGGCTTGTGCTGCACAAAAGGCCCATTCAGAGACGAGACGTCTGGACATGTTAAATATTTAGGTGTAATTGCGCATGCAGACTCTATAAGCGGCGTGCTGGTTTTGGCTCGCATGTAAAACAAGTAACGGATAAACAGTGATATTCATAAGACAGCAGTTCAGCAGTCGTGACAGGCCAGCTATTTATAACTCTGAGGATAGTAAGGAAAAGTTCCTCTTCACATGCAAAAGAAAACAGTTACGAGCTCTTCGCCATCAAACAAACAGATCTGGAATAACTACAGCTAAACCTGGAGGATTGCAGCACAAGACCTGATACATGGGTTTAAGAGCATTAAACTCTTACTAAAACATACTTTAAATGTTTGAACATCTTCAACGAGAAAAAGTGAATGACCGATTTACTAGTCCAAAGGAGAAGGACAAGCACATGAAAAGGCTTAATGTCGAGCTTATATATATATATAATGACATCAGAAAACTCAAAAACTCAAAAATTAATGAAAAAATGTTTTTTAGATAATTTATACAATTATAAAAATTACAAAAATGTATACAAATTTATAATTTATAAAAATGTATAATTTTTTTTATAAATGTATAAATTAAAAATTAAACCAACGTTTGGGTTTGTCAGTATTTGACCCAAACATGGGTTGAAAAACAACCCAACATTTTTCCAACATCCAGTTTCTTCTCTGACACTTAAGCTGACCGGTAGCCTATCTTATCTAGTAACCCGTCTCTAATAACTTTACTATTGTTTATTCAGAGGAGCTAATTTGCCTAAACCTCAACTCACCCTGATCTACCACAAGTTTACATAATCATTTCCATAGAGTGCAATAACAGGTGAGATTTCTATGAAAACCACAGAGTCAGGAGATCATAGTTGAGAAGGACAGCAGTTAGTCGTAGTAAACAACACTTATATATATATATCTGATGGTCACGGTTGTGCACGATGGATCAGGCGTATAACAGCATCTCTGCTTGATATCTGATCGATCCAGTGTGAGATTACACTCAAAAACATTACGCAACAATCTCTAGTATTAAAGGGATAGTTCACACAAAAGTGAAGTTCATTCTGTCAACGTTTACTCACTCAGAAGAAGAGAGAAATACATACATGTTTGGAACAACTTGAGGGTGAGAAAATTATGACAAAAGTTTCACTTTTGGGTGAATTAACCCTTTAATCAAGGCACCTTTTGGCCCATTTATTTACATGATTTTACATTTGGGGAGAGAGAGAGAGAGAAGGAGAGAGAGAAGGAGAGAGAGAAGGAGAGAGAGAAGGAGAGAGAGAGAGAGAGAGAGAGAATGAGAGAGAGAAGGAGAGAGAGAAGGAGAGAGAGAAGGAGAGAGAGAGACAGAGAGAGAGAGACAGAGAGAGACTACTAACTTTATATAGTATGCTGAGGTAAAAATTCATTGTTTTTTTATTTATAACATGAGTTACGTACCAAAACAAATACATGGAAGCCGTTTTGCTGAATATTATCACAATTGCACTTTACCTTGATTTCATAGTTCAATAAACAAGTATTTAATATTAAGTTACTTACATTTTAGACGGAATATTGACGGTTCTTGTTCTGTTTCACCACCGAAAATAGTTCCAAACTAAGATTAACCGCAGACCGAATCGGTTGAATGAATGATTCAATGAGCCAACAATGATTCAGAGTGACTCGCTCCCACTTATGGAGTTTAGTTTCATGTAAAAGTATAATTTAAAAAAATTTCCCAACATTTCTTGCTTGTATATTCATAAATCTCATAACATTATATATTGCAGTTTTAACAGCCCTAGAGTGTCTTATTATAATTGAATTTATCGATCAAATGTCAGACTTTGACATGAAAGATAACAACGACTAACTTACATAAACCAATTGGCCTTTATAAAGGTAAATAACGCCCTGGGGTAAATATAAAAAATATGCAGATTAAAGTATGTAAATGCTGATAAGCACACTGATGAAAATATTCCTTCAGAAGAAATTGTTTACACCGCCCAAAATTTTATTAATTTTTTCCGGAAAGTAACTTTTTTTAGGAGAAGAACAAGCACATAATTTGATTATAACATATATAATGATATCAGAAAAATCAAGCACTCTAAAAAAATGTTGGGTTGTTAAACCGATGTTTGGGTCAAATATGGACTAACCCAACCGTTGGGTTTACATTTTTAAATTTGAACACTTAAACCAACCGTTGGGTTTAAACTGTCATTTTTAACAAAAAGTTACCCAACGGTTGGGTTAGTCCATATTTGACCCAAACATGGGTTGAAAGTAAAACATCCCAAAAATTTTCCAACATCCAATTTATTCTCTGACAGTTATGCTGACAGTTATGTTTTCTAATAACCCGTCTAAACAACCAATATAGGGATATGCCCTCTGTAAACCGCTGTCAATCAACCCATCAATCAATAACACTGATCAATACAGCATTAGAAACTAAAAACTCTGAGTGGAAACCTAAAGGTTGTGGGTTCGAACGCCATTAGCGTTCATTCATAAACTATCATCAATAATCCCCACAGTTTACCTCAGGTTACTGCAGCGGGACGAGTATTACATGTCCTACTGTGGAAGAAGCATCAGTTAAATTAGTTATTAGTAAGAAAACAGCGACTTACATCTTCAAACAGCGATCCAACGTTGGCAGTCACCAGCAGTATTCCCGCGCCCTGCGCTGTCAGCTTCCCCGCCATCGTTAATTAGCTCGACCCGAACTAATGAGCTAATTTGAGCAGTTTCTGGAAGGAGCAGTGTTGTGGTGGTGGAGGCGAGTAGCGGTTCGTCGGGGTAAACTCTGCGGGTTCGAGTCTGGATCAGCTGGGCTCGTTCATACTCGTGCGCTTCTTCTAACGTTACGCGAGATCGGTCCGGACTCAAACGCGTCAGGCTTTATTTCTTCCCCGCCTCGGCCATGATCTGAAGATTTCCCCGGTTTAATCCGACGCGAACACCGGTCTGTGGAGGAGCGTGTTTCGCTGTCGTTCGGTTCTCCCTCCGTGCGCGCATTGCTCGCGTTTGTTTGAGGGACACACACACACACACACACACACACATATACAAACACACACGCCGCTGCTGGAGTGAGTCCCTGCGCTGCCTGACGTCACTGAGCCAATGGAAAAACGCGTCCCTTAAAGGGGCAACGCGCGATGCTGTGTGACCAGGCGGGGGTTTAAAGAGCAACACAGCGGTGCCCCTTTAAGAGACGCGGTGTTCCCTTGGGCTGCTGGTTGCTGATATATGTATAGTTTAAAAGTAGACGTATATATTATGTATAAAAGTTAGTTTGGGGTCACTGTGACTTTTTAAATATATTTTTAATCAGCAAGGATGACATCATTAATTTTTTTTTATTTTTTTATAACTGTACAGAAATGTATAATGTTATAATCTATCTATCTATCTATCTATCTATCTATCTATCTATCTATCTATCTATCTATCTATCTATCTCTCTCTCTATCTATCTATCTATCTATCTATCTATTGTCTATCTATCTGTCTATCTATCTATCTATCTATCTCTCTCTCTATCTATCTATCTATCTATCGATCTATTGTCTATCTATCTATCTATCTATTGTCTATCTATCTATCTATCTATTGTCTATCTATCTATCTATCTATCTATCTATCTATTGTCTATCTATCTATCTATCTATTGTCTATCTATCTATCTATCTATCTATCTATTGTCTATCTATCGATGTATTGTCTATCTATCTATCTATCTATCTATCTATCTATTGTCTATCTATCTATCTATCTATCTATCTATTGTATATCTATCTATCTATCTTTTGTCTATCTATCTATCTATCTATTGTCTGTCTATCTATCTATCTCTCTCTCTATCTCTCTATTGTTTGTCTATCTATCTATCTGTCTGTCTATCTATCTATCTATCTCTCTCTCTCTCTATCTATCTATCTATCTATTGTCTATCTATCTATCTATCTATTGTCTGTCTATCTATCTATCTATCTATCTATCTATTGATCTATTGTCTATCTATCTATCTATTGTCTATCTATCTATCTCTCTCTATCTCTCTATTGTCTATCTATCTGTCTATCTATCTATCTATCTCTCTCTCTATCTATCTATCTATCTATCTATCTATTGTCTATCTATCTATCTATCTATTGTCTGTCTGTCTATCTATCTATCTATCTATCTATTGTCTATCTATCTATCTATTATCTATCTATTGTCTGTCTGTCTGTCTGTCTGTCTATATATTGTCTATCTATTGTCTATCTATCTATTATCTATCTATTGTCTGTCTATTGTCTGTCTGTCTATCTATCTATTGTCTATCTATCTATTATCTATTTCTAGGCCTATCTATTGTCTATCTATCTATTATCTATATCTATCTATTGTCTGTCTATTGTCTGTCTGTCTGTCTGTCTGTCTGTCTATCTGTCTATCTGTCTATTGTCTATTGTCTATTGTCTATCTATCTATTATCTATATCTATCTATTGTCTGTCTGTCTGTCTGTCTGTCTGTCTGTCTGTCTGTCTATCCATCATCTATCTATCTATCTATCTATCTCTCTATCTATTGTCTATCTATCTATTATATATATCTAGGCCTATCTATTGTCTGTCTATCTATCTATCTATTGGCTGTCTATTTTCTGTCTGTCTGTCTGTCTGTCTGTCTGTCTGTCTGTCTGTCTGTCTGTCTGTCTGTCTATCTATCCATCATCTATCTATCTATCTATCTATCTATCTATCTATTGTCTGTCTATTTTCTGTCTGTCTATCTATCTATATATCTATCCATCATCTATCTATATATCTATCCATCATCTATCTATCTATTGTCTGTCTGTCTGTCTGTCTGTCTATCTATCTATCTATCCATCATCTATCTATCTATCCATCATCTATCTATCTATCTATCTATTGTCTGTCTGTCTGTCTGTCTGTCTGTCTGTCTGTCTATCTATCATCTATCATCTATCTATCTATCTATCTATTGTCTGTCTATTGTCTGTCTGTCTGTCTGTCTGTCTGTCTGTCTGTCTATCTATCTGTCTATCTATCTGTCTATCTATCTATCTATCTATCTATCCATCATCTATCTATCTATCTATTGTCTGTCTATTGTCTGTCTGTCTGTCTGTCTGTCTGTCTGTCTATCTATCTATCTATCTATCCATCATCTATCTATCTATCCATCATCTATCTATCTATCTATTGTCTGTCTGTCTGTCTGTCTGTCTGTCTGTCTGTCTGTCTGTCTGTCTATCTATCTATCTATCTATCTATCATCTATCTATCTATCTATCTATTGTCTGTCTATTGTCTGTCTGTCTATCTATCTGTCTATCTATCTCTCTATCTCTCTATCTATCCATCATCTATCTATTTATCTATTGTCTGTCTGTCTGTCTGTCTATCTATCTATCATCTATCTATTGTCTGTCTATTGTCTGTCTGTCTGTCTGTCTGTCTGTCTGTCTATCTATCTGTCTATCTATCTCTCTATCTGTCCATCATCTATCTATCTATCACTGCACTGTAATTGCAGGATGGCATTTGTAAATGTGTGAATTAGACTTGAGGATGTTCTGTTACTATAGTAAAGAGAGTAGTTTACATAAATCTGCTGTATCTTCTGCCGAATCCCTGGAAAGGCTTGTTGTAAATAATCGTGAAGTGAAGCATATAAGCGAATGCCTTTGAATGGTGTAGTTTAATCTAAAGTAACAGGTTTTCAATTGTGCATTAAGTATTACATCAGTCCAGGTGTGTATATATACTGTATTATATGTGTGTGTGATGATTGTGTTCATCGTGTGGCTCATTCTGTCGAGGAAAGAGGGAAATTATCACCGCCACAACTTATTCAAAAAGTCCACAGCTGTGACTGGCAGCGCATGAGCTGTGTGTGTGTGTGTGTGTGTGTGTGTGTGTGTGTGTGTGTGTGTGTGTGTGTGTGTGTGTGTGTGTGTGTGTGTGTGTGTGTGTGTGTGTGTGTGTGTGTGAGTGTGAGAGGGAGAGAGAGAGAGAGAGAGTGTGTGTGTGTGTGTGTGTGTGTGTGTGTGTGTGTGTGTGTGTGTGTGTGTGTGTGTGTGTGTGTGTGTGTGAGTGTGAGAGGGAGAGAGAGAGAGAGAGAGTGTGTGTGTGTGTGTGTGTGTGTGTGTGTGTGTGTGTGTGTGTGTGTGTGTGTGTGTGTGTGTGTGTGTGTGTGTGTGTGTGTGTGTGTGTGTGTGTGTGTGTGTGTGAGTGTGAGAGGGAGAGAGAGAGAGAGAGAGAGAGAGAGTGTGTGTGTGTGTGTGTGTGTGTGTGTGTGAGAGAGAGAGAGAGAGAGTGTGTGTGTGTTTGTGTGTGTGTGTGTGAGAGAGAGAGAGAGAGAGAGAGAGAGAGTGTGTGTGTGGGGGGGGGGGGGTGGTTTGAAAATGTAAAAATTAAGAAAGTTTTCTGTGAAGTTTTCTTGTTTTAATCATAAACTCACTTTATTTTGATACATTTCTCACTCAATATCTTCAGTGATTTTGCTTCTTCTCCAGTAAATGTGTCTTGATCTAAGAATGTTTATATATTAGTGCTGGAAAACGAGACAGAAACACTGAGGAAGAAGAAGATTTTTTGCAGTTTTGCATTAACTAACTAATGGGACGTTATTTATGGATGACATTACACTTGTTGTTTTTTCACACTAGATTGGCTTGATTCTCTTTCGCCAGCTCCAGTACAGACAGAGTTAAATATGTAGATGATCCATTGCTGAAAACAAAGCAGGAGAATCAATTACATTCAAATGAATGCAGTGGCTTTGAACTTCAGCCTGTTCTTGTGTGTGTGTGTGAATTACATCAGTGCTCAGGGATGTAAAGTAGACACTCCTCTCAGAATGAGTCTCAATGGAGTTTCTGCTGATTATTGCAGAATCAGGATCCTAATGCAGAACATCTGACTGGACACCATCCCACTCACTACAGGACTACACTGTGTAAAGACTACATGCCAGATAAACACACATGGACATGGAACACTGTGTAAATCATTTTATTATAAGTAGTTCAGATTAAGAGAACACAAATATTAGACCACAGAATCACCATATTGCAAACAAAAGAGATTTTCATCAGTATTTTTGTCAATATATATATTAGTTATTTTTGACCTATTTAAAACATTTTAAAAAAAGTAATAATTTGTTACTTCATCGGAATGGTTCGAAACTTGGTAAAGGTTTTGGCACTTGCTATGTGAACACACACACACACACACACACACACACACACACACACACACACACACACACACACAATTAGGGACAGAGAAAAGTTAAATGGTCCTGAAGCAAGTTTCCTCTAGTGGAAGCGTTTGGTACTGCAGCCGAACACACTCTCACTGAAAGATCATTTTTTAAGATATCAACCTCAAATTTGGAGCATAACTTGTTTAGATGTATTGCTTTGATTGTCTGACATTTTTAGAGTAAAACATGTTTTAGGAAATATATATTTCATATTTCAAATTTTAAATGGTATTTTCCACAATAATTAACGTAAACTTCTATTACTTTTAGTTTAAATTTTTTTACAACTTTTTTCACTTCAGCAATAGCTAATCTGCCAAGTGTCATCTTTAAAAAGAGACCAAACTTCAGTCTGTGAGCCAAAGATTCAAGATTTACCACAGATTAAGTTTGAAACTTCATTTTCAGCTCAATGCTAAAAAAGTGATTAACAGGCAAGAAATGGAACGATTCTATAGTATAATTTAGTACCATAAAATCCCCTAAAAATACAAAAATATTGCATAAAACATTATCAAACTATAATATAGTACAGATTCTTAAGATATTAAGTCTTGTAATCTGACAAATTAATCAAAATTAAGTGGGAAAAAAATCAGTCAATTAATAACTTATTTATATTTAGTTTTTTTCTCCTGTGAGGGTGTCTAAGAGTGTGTAGTCATGCCTTCATAGGCTTGGTAAATGTTTTTATATATGTATATAAATAAATAAAAGTTGAAAGTTGAAAACAGTTATACATTGCACAAATCTTCTCAGATTTTTTGGCCTTTCATGCCTTCATTTGAAAGGCTTAGTAAATGTTTTTATGTTTTAATTATAACTGTGAAGCACTTTGGCCAACAACGTTGCTATTAAATGTGCTATATAAATAAATAAAAGTGGAAAGCAATGTTGCATTGCACGCAGCTTCTCTGGTGAACTTTTGTCGTCACGATCACAGAGCAGAACCAAACACACGTGAGTCAGTGGAAATGTAACTAAAACACAGTCGGTTGAGGGGTTTGTCTCTGTTTACACACTGATAACATTCCCAGGTAACGTGTTCATCCACTGTAAATACTACACTGCCACCAGAGCAGGATATCCCAGAGAGAAACACACAGAGGGAGGGAGTCAGATAATAGAGAAAGAGTTTATTTTAGCCTGCCTAGTGTGTGTGTGTGAAAACACAGCGAGAGGGGAGAGAGGAACTGCGCATGCGCGCGCTCGTCCGCTCCGCGTTCATTGGCCCAGAGCCGGCTCAGGCCACGCCCACAACTGCGTGAGTAATGGAAAAACTGATGTAGGAATTCCAGTCTGGGAGGAAAAAATGTGAACTTTCACCCTTCTCGCAGGGCCGATCATATTTAACCGGCCAAAAATAGAAAAACCTGGAAATCAGCAGCAAGTGTTTTCTCGCTCTGATTCAGCCCTTCTGAAACCATAATAAACACTTTCACTTGCAGCTCTGAGTCACAACTGGGGGAACGTGGGAAGAGGCTTTTCAGTCACATGTTCTCTGCACTTCTTCCTCACTGTTTCTTCCTCAGTGTTTCTGTCCTGTTTTCCAGAACAAATATAAACATTCTTAAATCAAGATACATTTACTGGAGAAGAAGCAAAAAGACTGAAGATATTAAGTTTTGTTTAATGAAAAATGCATAAAAATGAAGTGAGTTTGTGCTTAAAACAAGAACAAATATCTGCCATTGGAGTCAGAAAGACGATGTTAAGACTAGACATGACGAATAAGAGGAAGAGGGAAACATTAAGATTATGAAGATTTCTTTAAAATAATTGGTAACACTTTACAATAAGATTCATTAGATAACATTAGTTAATGTCACCTGAGCTGAAGTCACCGAGGTAGTCAAGAAGCTCCTCATTTCAAGGCACCGGGGGTGGATGAGATCTGCCCTGAGTACCTCGAGTCTCTGGGTGTTGTGGGGCTGTCTTGGCTGACTCGCCTCTGCAACATCGCGTGGCGGTCGGGGACAATACCTTTGGACTGGCAGACCGGGGTGGTGGTCCCTCTTTTTAAAGCTACACTGTGTGATATTTTCCCCCATCTAGCGGTGAAATTGTATATGACTACCCAGTGAATATTAGTTTCTGTTCCTTTAAATTTCGCGGGCGTTTTAACTCCTACGGTGGCCGTATTATTCCAAGATTAACATGGCTTCCAGTTCGACTTCGTCCAATTGCGCCTTTAAAACTATCACCTGTGATCCGTCGCAGCACAGATTTATGTTACAAGGTAAACAATACTTTTTCACCATTGACGCGAGGAAAAGTAACGCAAGTTATACTAGAGGTCGTTCTGGCGTTATGCACAGCCATGCTATGGTTAGACAAGCAACTATAAAACTTCGAATTTACACAAATAGGCTGAATGACCTGTCGAGAAGAAAGCAGGCAACCTCAGCGTCCGTTTTAAAATCTTTGCTCCTCATGAGCTCTTTCCATCTGGGAAAAGTTACTCCAGTATTGACTTTGGTCTTGCTGATTTGCCTGTCGCGTTGACGTTTTAATTCTCTCTTTCGCTTCCTTGGCGACTCTTCTACATGTCCTCGAGAACTGGCGTGATCCTCCATCAGCAATCTTTCAAATCTGCCGGCAGTCGTGAGTAATCTCCCCCTCGCATTCGTCTCTGAGTGTAAAGCGCGAAAGGCGAAGCTTGAATTTACAGGTATGTCCCTCTTTGGCTAATGTAGTTTCAAGATGGAGGGGCAACATGGCGACCGGCATTCGAACCCCTCACCCGTATGTACTTTCAGTGGCAGATTATAAACTTACGAGAATACTTCATTACTTGAAAGAAGTAAATATACATTAATGAGCACATATATTTTTGAAAGAACTAAGTGTTTTTTGCTAAGAATAAACAAAAAAAATCAAACAGTGTAGCTTTAAGAAGGGGGGCCGGAGGGTGTGTTCCAACTACAGGGGGATCACACTTCTCAGCCTCCCTGGGAAAGTCTATGCCAGGGTACTGGAGAGGAGAACACGGCCGATAGTGGAACCTCGGATTCAGGAGGAACAGTGCGGTTTTCGTCCCGGTCGTGGAACACTGGACCAGCTCTATACCCTCTCCAGGGTGCTGGAGGGTTCATGGGAGTTTGCCCAACCAATCCACATGTGCTTTGTGGATTTGGAGAAGACACTCGACTGTGTCCCTCGCGGCGACCTGTGGAGGGTGCTTCGGGAGTATGGGGTCCGGGGTCCTTTGCTAAGGGCTGTCTGGTCCCTGTACAACCGGAGCAAGAGCTTGGTTCGCATTGCCTGCAGTAAGTCAGACTTGTTCCCGGTGCATGTTGGACTCCGGCAGGGCTGCCCTTTGTCGCCGGTTCTGTTCATAATTTTTATGGACAGAATTCCTAGGCGCAGCCAGGGGCCGGAGGGTGTCAGGTTTGGGGACCACATGATCTCATCTCTGCTCTTTGCGGATGATGTTGTCTTGCTGGCCCCTTCAGACCAGGACCTCCAGCATGCACTGGGACGGTTTGCAGTCGAGTGTGAAGCGGCTGGGATGAGAATCAGCACCTCCAAATCCAAGGCCATGGTTCTCAGTCGGAAAAGGGTGGTTTGTCCGCTTCAGGTTGGTGGAGAGTTCCTGCCTCAAGTGGAGGAGTTCAAGTATCTGGGTGTCTTGTTCACGAGTGAGGGAAGGATGGAACGGGAGATTGACAGACGGATCGGTGCAGCTTCTGCAGTAATGCGGTCGCTGTACCGGTCTGTCGTGGTGAAGAAGGAGCTGAGCCGCAAGGTGAAGCTCTCGATTTTCCGGTCAATCTACGTTCCTACTCTCAACTATGGTCATGAGCTGTGGGTCATGAACGAAAGGACAAGATCCCGGATACAGGCGGCCGAAGTGAGCTTTCTCCGCAGGGTGGCCGGGCGATCTTTTAGAGATAGGGTGAGGAGCTCGGTCACTCGGGAAGAGCTCAGAGTAGAGCCGCTGCTCCTCCACATCGAGAGGGTCAGCTGAGGTGGCTCGGGCATCTGTTCCGGATGCCTCCTGGTCACCTTCCTGGGATGGTGTTCCGGGCATGTCCCACCGGGAGGAGACCCCGAGGAAGGCCTAGGACACCCTGGAGGGACTATGTCTCCCGGCTGGCCTGGGAACGCCTTGGTGTCCCCCTGGAAGAGCTGGAGGAAGTGTCCAGGGAGAGGGAGGTCTGGGCATCTCTGCTTAGACTGCTGCCCCCGCGACCCGGCCCCGGATAAGCGGAAGAAGATGGATGGATGGATGGATGGATGGATGGATGGATGAATAGTTAATGTATTAACTCATGAACTAACAATGAACAAACATTTGTTATAGTATTTATTAATCTTTGTTAATGTTAGTTAATAATAATCCAGCTGTTCATTGTTTGTTCATGTTAGTTCACAGTGCATTAACTAATGTTAACAAATACAACCTTTGATTTTAATAACGTATTAGTAAATGTTGAAATTAATATTAACTAAGATTAATAAATGCTGAAGAATATTGTTAATTTTTAGTTCATATTAACTATAAGGTAGTTGTAACGCGGAGTCAGTGTCGTGAGGATCCATATGCAGCTTTATTAAAGCAGAATGCAAATCAAACAGGCAGAGTTCAATCACGGGCTTTAAACACAATGAAGATAAGGCAGAATCAAAGTCAGAGTTCAGGCTGAAGATCAGGGCAGGCGGCAAACACACAGGATAATCAAATGTCAAGGCAGATGGAATCAGAATAGGCAGGCAGCAAAGAATCAGAGTCCAGTAACCAGTCCAGGTCATACACGGGAAATCACACACAGAATAAACGCTCAGAAATGTTTGCATGGCAAGACAAGACTTCGCAATGAGGAAGCTGGGAGAACAGTTTAAATAGTTCAGAGTCAATGGAAAACACCTGTGAGTCAAATCAGCCACAGGTACGGGGTATATGGGAAATGAAGTCCAAAGAGTTAGTACTCAGGTGACGGTGACCTCTGGTGGTGAGCGGAGGGAGCCACAGAGGCTGAATTCGTGACAGAGCCCCTCCCCTGTGAGCGGCTCCTGACGCGAGGAGGCAAACGACGCCGGGGTCTTCCTCGAGGTCTTGGGGCAGGTTTGTCCGGGTGGTCTCTGTGGAAATCAGTAGTGAGTGAAGGATCTAGAACATCATCAGCATTGATCCAGGACCTCTCCTCTGGACCGTATCCCTCCCAGTCCACGAGGTACTGGAGGAACCTGCCCCGACGACGAGAATCCAGGATTTCATGGACCCGGTAAGCTTCCTGGCCGTCGATGATGATGGGAGGAGCTCTCTGGTCACCAGCCTCATCTAGGACCTCCTCTCCTCTCGGACCACCAGCGGGCTTGAGCAAGGAGACATGAAAAGTGGGTGAGATACGGTAATGGGCAGGTAAGGCTAATCTAAATGAAACTGGAGTGATTTGTCTAATGATTTTGAAAGGACCCACGTACCTGGGACTGAGTTTCTTGCAGGGTAACCGGAGCCGTATGTCACGAGTGGACAACCAAACCCATTGCCCTGGTTGATAATCGGGATTGGTTCGCCGATGACGATTGGCCTGATCTCTGGTGCGATGAACTGCTCTTTGTAGATGGACATGAGCATTGTTCCACGTCTCCTCACTGCGTTGTAACCATGAGTTAATCGCAGGTAAGTCCGAGGGTTCTCCAGACCACGGAAACAATGGGGGTTGGAAGCCTAGGATGCATTGGAAGGGGGTGAGACCTGTAGATGGCTTGCGGAGTGAATTTTGAGCATACTCGGCCCATAGCAGATAGCGACTCCAGTCGGACTGATTCTTCTGGCAATATGAGCGAAGGAAGCGGGTGAGTTCTTGATTTAATCTTTCCACTTGACCGTTGGCTTGAGGATGGTATCCGGAGGTTAGGCTGACATTAATGTTCAGTAGCTGACAGAAAGCGGACCAGACTCGGGAGGTGAACTGCGGACCCCGATCAGAGACTACATCCTCCGGTAGACCATAGAATCTAAATACATTATTGCAGAGAACTTCAGCAGTTTCCAGGGCAGTGGGGAGTTTGGGAAGAGGTATCAGCCTGCAGGCTTTAGAGAAACGATCAATTACCGTGAGAATGGTAGTGTGGCCCTGAGAGGGTGGTAGGTCAGTCACGAAGTCAATGGCGATGTGTGACCATGGTCTTTGTGGGATGGGTAATGGATGAAGAAGGCCGGCAGGTAATTGACGCGGAGATTTGGAGGTATTGCAGACGGTGCAATTCTGAATGAACGTGATGGTGTCAGTTCGTATAGAAGACCACCAGAACTTATTGTTGAGGAGTTGTATTGTAGCCGTTATACCTGGATGACCGGAACTAGGGTTATTGTGTACCATTTGTATTACTCTCTGTCTTAGAGCCTGTGGAACGTACGTGAGGTTCGGTGGGGTTTCAGCCGGTGGTGGCTCGATGACCTGGGCTTCTGCGATTTCGGTTAGTATGTCCCACTGCACAGGTGCGAGAATGATAGTGGATGGAATGATGGGTTCTTGATCTGGGGATAGGAGGTCCGACTCATGAAGTCGAGAGAGAGCATCCGCCTTGGTATTTTGAGAGCCTGGACGATAAGTAACTCTGAAATCGAATCTGGTGAAAAAGAGTGACCATCTGGCTTGTCGATGATTAAGTCGTTTGGCTGATTTCAGATACTCTAGGTTACGATGTTCAGTGAGAACAGTGAACGGATGTTTAGCCCCCTCCAGCCAGTGACGCCACTCCTCGAATGCTGCCTTCATTGCGAGAAGTTCGCGGTTGCCAACGTCATAATTCTGCTCGGTAGAGTTCAATTTGCGGGAGAAGAACGCACAGGGGAAAAGTTTGGGAGGTTCACCCTGGCGTTGTGAAAGCACTGCCCCAATGCCTGTGCTGGAAGCATCTACTTCCACTATGAATTCACGTTCGGGATCGGGATGGTGCAGGATGGGAGCGGTCGTGAATTTCTCTCTTAGTGAACGGAACGCTGCTATAGCTGCTGAAGACCAGGTTAGACGTTGGGTTCCCTTTTTGATCATGGATGTCATAGGGGCAGCGATACTGCTGAAGTTACGGATGAACCGCCGATAGAAATTGGCAAATCCTAAGAAGCGTTGTAGTTCCTTGAGAGTGGTAGGTTGGGACCAGTGAACTACCGCCTGTACCTTCCTCTCGTCCATGGCGACCCCTCCAGAGCTAATCACATACCCGAGAAAGGAGATGGTCTCTTGGTGGAACTCGCACTTCTCTGCCTTGGCGTACAGTTGGTGTTGAATGAGACGTTTCAGGACTGCTCTGACGTGTTGAACATGCTCCTCATAAGTTTTGGAGTAAATCAGGATGTCATCAATGTAAACAATTACCCTTTGGTTCAGCATGTCTCTGAAAACGTCGTTAATGAAAGCCTGAAACACGGAAGGACTATTGGACAGGCCGAACGGCATAACAAGATATTCGTAGTGCCCCGTCGTGGTAGAGAATGCTGTCTTCCACTCATCCCCTTCACGAATGCGAATGAGATTATAGGCACAACGAAGGTCCAGTTTGGTGAAATATCTTGCTTGTCTGAGTTGTTCGAGAGCAGCAGGGACGAGTGGTAGAGGATAACGGAACTTGGTTGTGATGTCATTGAGAGATCGATAGTTGATACAGGGACGAAGACCTCCATCTTTCTTCTTGACGAAGAAGAAGCCTGCTGATGCGGGTGACGTGGAGGGACGGATGAAACCTTTGGCGAGTTCCTCCTGAATGTAAGATCTCATAGCCTCTGCTTCAGGTTGTGACAGCGGAAAGACTCTGCCCTTGGGAGGTTGTGATCCTGGGAGGAGATCTATGGCACAGTCACTGGCTCGGTGAGGAGGTAAGTGTGATGCTTTCACCTTGCTGAACGCCTCGGCTAGATCCTGATAGACACTGGGAAGTGTATCTGTTAAAGAAGTCTCGCTCCTCTTCTTGACGGGCATATTGTGAAGACAGTTGTGAAGACAGAAGTCTGACCATTGAGTGATTTGTTTCTTAGTCCATGAGATAGAGGGGTTGTGCAGCTCCAGCCATGGAAGACCGAGGATGATGGGATTTTGTGGTGATTGAAAGACAAACAGACGGATGGTTTCAGTGTGGAGGACTCCGGTGCTCAACTGCAGATCTTCAGTGGTGAATTTGATACAACCGGAGCCCAGAGGTCGGCCATCTAGCGCTGCGACTGCCAAGTGAGAGTCATAGGGAACAAGGGAAATCTTATTATTTTTCACGAAAGACATATCGATGAAGTTTCCGGCAGCACCCGAGTCAATCAATGCTACTGTCTCAACGACCCTCCCATTTACCTCCAGAGTGACTGCAATCTCTAAACTAGTAGTGGATTTAGGAATTGAACTCACCACAGTGGGATTGCGAGGTGGACGAGTGGGACAGGTTGCTCTTAGATGTCCCGGTAATCCGCAGTACAAACATAAGCTCTGTCGAATGCGTCTCTCTCTCTCCTCCTCGCTGATGCGCGTTAAGCCAATTTGCATAGGTTCTACGTCTGAGTTAACTGTTGAAAGTGTCATGGGAGAAGTGGGCAGACGGTTGGTGCGACGAGATCGAAGGAGATTGTCGATCTTGATGGACAGCTCGATGAATTGCTCCAGTGATTTTCCCTCGTCGCGACAGGCAAGTTCAGACTGCAACTCCATAGACAAGCCTTTACGGTAGTGGAGCTTGAGAGGATCGTCTGGCCACCCCGTCTGAGCTGCGAGAGTGCGAAATGATAGAGCATAATCCGCCGCCGAACCCCTTCCTTGCTGGAGAGATAGCAATTGCTCACCCACTTCCTTTCCTCCAACGGAGTGCTCAAACACCTCTTTGAAGCGTTGAATAAATGCTCTAAATGAAGGGAAGGTTGGTCTATCCTCACTCCATACTGCAGTAGCCCAATCCAACGCTCTCCCTGTGAGAAGCGAACACACGAATGCGATGCGGTTCTCGTCTGCAGGGTACAACATGGGTTGTTGATTGACAAACATAGAACATTGGAGTAAGAATCCCTTACATCTGTCTGGAGATCCATCAAATTTCTCTGGGAAGGCGAGACGAGGGCTGGAGGTGTTGGGAATAGCAGGTGCCTGAGGTGGAGTGGGGGGTGGAGCAGGATCGCTGGGTACTTGGAGACGAAGTGTTTGTAATGCCTCTACCAGTTCCTCAGTAATCGAGGTTAATCGGTTGAGCTGCTGCTGGTGTGTGGCCAGGACCGATGCTTGAGCAGTGACCTCGGTGGTGAAGTGGTAGAATGCTGCTGGATCGAGATCTGGCGAAGTCTTCTGTAACGCGGAGTCAGTGTCGTGAGGATCCATATGCAGCTTTATTAAAGCAGAATGCAAATCAAACAGGCAGAGTTCAATCACGGGCTTTAAACACAATGAAGATAAGGCAGAATCAAAGTCAGAGTTCAGGCTGAAGATCAGGGCAGGCGGCAAACACACAGGATAATCAAATGTCAAGGCAGATGGAATCAGAATAGGCAGGCAGCAAAGAATCAGAGTCCAGTAACCAGTCCAGGTCATACACGGGAAATCACACACAGAATAAACGCTCAGAAATGTTTGCATGGCAAGACAAGACTTCACAATGAGGAAGCTGGGAGAACAGTTTAAATAGTTCAGAGTCAATGGAAAACACCTGTGAGTCAAATCAGCCACAGGTACGGGGTATATGGGAAATGAAGTCCAAAGAGTTAGTACTCAGGTGACGGTGACCTCTGGTGGTGAGCGGAGGGAGCCACAGAGGCTGAATTCGTGACAGTAGTTAACCAATTTTAACTAATAAACCATATTGTAAAGTTTTACTGAATAATTACACTGATCAATCATTCACAATAAGATCAATAAAAACATAATATAATAGATGCCACTGGTCACTCAACACCACTGTTCACCTCACTGCAAAAAATAAATACATAATTAAAATATAATAAAATTTTTGTCTTGTTTTCCAGTATAAATGTCATTCTTAACTATAGTTTACATTTGAGGAACAGAGTAACTTTGGTCCCTCTAGTGGTTAAAACACAAAACTGCATGTATTTTGTGGAAGAACATTGTTGTGGTTCGGCTCTGAGCGGATGAATATGATTATCAAACTGCTCATAAAACATTCATGCTATTCTTCAGATAACCTTTTTAGATGTAAACCAGTTTAGATGTAAAGGATCTCAAGCTGACAGACATTACTGTAGTTTTACCCATTAATAAACACAATACTTTCTTGAGAACAAACTCCAGCACATCAACTATAATGACATGATCTTCACGATAGATAATGCTTTACAGTGAACTCTGTTAGAGAGACACATATGAGCAGTGTTGGGGAAAGTAATGCATTACAATATTGCGTTACTCCCTTAAAAAGTATCTAATTACGTTACTTAGTTACTTTTTTAGAAAAGTAATGCGTTAAGTTACTTTTGCGTTATATTTTCTCACCTGGGCTGGGGTTGTTTTTTTATAACAAAAAAGTTATATTTTTGGGCAAATGTAAAGATCCTTTACACCAAAAGTGAAATAATAATCCTCAGGCTGAAGGAAATGTTAATTCATGCGGATTTATGAATAAAGTGAGATTAAATCCATAAAAATGTATGTTTTATTTAACATATTTAGTTATTGGACGTTTTTGCAAAGTATTCTGATCCTGCATTTCAATGATTTTATTTATTTTGAGGAATATTGAATCTTTTTTTGTGCAAGTGAGATGAGTAAATGCACACTCTTATTTAACAACCATCATGTTCACACACACACACACACACACACACACACACACACACACACACAACGCCTCTGTACTGCAGAGCTGTCAGTCAATAAATGGGAACTTGCGTTACTTATTTTAAAATTTTAAACCTGATTTTTTATTCAGGACAATTTTTGACCTGATCTCTGATCAGTTTTATACATTTGTAGACATTTTAATGAAACATTAGTATATTTATAACAATTTTCAAAATGTCATAATCATTTCTTAACAAACACGTATTCATTACTTCAATGAACTCATTGTTTCTGCCTTAAATTATTACATTGTTTAAATTAATACATTTTTAGCTAACTGTGATTTTGTATAGGCCTATGTACATTTCTGAAATACATAACTAAGACAGTCTCTGATAACAGATCACTGTAAACTGTAATGTAGACATGAATGTTCTGTAAAGCTGCTCTGAAACGATGTGTATTATGAAAAGCGCTATACAAATAAATGTGAATTGAATTATAGTTATTAAGAGTCTCTTAATTGGCCGGTTTAGCTGAGACATCCATGGAACAAACAAAACAAGCTATTTAAATGGATCAAACAAAATTTTATTATACAGATGATTAGTTAATTTGACCGATTTTACTTTAAATAAAACATTTGCAATGGGTTTTTAAAAGTAGTTTTTATGCATGTTTGGCCTGAGTTTGTGTTGCATTGCCACTGTTCTGACCAGCAGGAGCTCATCAGTGTGTGACGCTTCGAAAGCTTCGAAACAGCGAATCATTTGCGAATTGATTCAATTGATTCGAATCTTCGTTTCTCCCATCACTACTAGAGATTTAGCGGCTCCGTGTTAAACTTCCTCGCTCGTTGTGATAACTAAACTAACTTACATACCGCATCTTTTACACGGTTTATATATCTGTACTGGAGAACAAGACAACAATACTGAGGAGGAAAGTGTTTTTGCAGTACTTGAAACGCATCGATCTCTCTCTGTGAGAGTGACATGTTTATTTTGAACCGACTCTCTGTGTGTTTCTGTAATCGTGAGAACAGAAGAGAACGATGTTCCTCTCAGGGAAACACTGATTCTCTGAGCTTGTGTCGAGTAAAGCTGAACACACTCGCTCTTGTCTATTTTCTGACACCGGAGGATCCAATTAACCTCGCATGTGATTTTAATTTGGCTGATGCACAGAGTCTCTGTTTCCAGCTTTAGAAGAGCCATAAATCGGTGACATATTTCCGCTATTCCTGCGGGTTTGAGAGACTGTCCTCATTCATCTCTCGCGGGACACCCGGAATATCAGATGCCATTATTTTGGAGAGAAAATTAATAGTGTGGCCTACATTCTGCCCTTTAAATATAAACTCATAAATGTAACATTGGGATATACCAAAATACACTGATTGAGGTTAGATGCCTTTATATGGCTGAAGCTCGTGGAACCTGAACATCATATTTCACCCCAAAAATTTAATCAAATAAAGAAAATTATGTATTTTTAATAAAGAAAATTAAGCCTATATTTTAAGGATCAATTAGAGTTTTTGTATATTCTGACATTGAACACACTGACAAGAAAATATCTCTGTGTTACGGTAATGAAAATTTGGGTAAAATGTGCTTATGTATTTAGTGAAAAATAATATCACAATCTTCTTTGTTTATTATGTGAAATATAAGTTGGACTTATTATGAGACTCAAATATGAGGTCAAATTTGAGAATAATTAAGATTTTAAATGTTTCTGAATGAGTCTCTTCTGCTCACCAAAAGTGCATTTATTAGAATAAAAATACTGTAAAAATGTGAAATATTATTGTAATGTAAATCATCTGTTTTCTATGTGAATATATAGTAAAGTGTAATTTATTCCTGTGATCAAAGCCAAGGGCGTAACTTTGGGTCTACCATTGGGGGGGTTAAACTCACGGCATATTTATTAATTTATTTATTTATTGAATAATTTTCTTGGGTAACATGCTAATTTGCCGTTCCTGTATTAGAAATACATTGTGATACTTTTACTGATTTAGGCTACTTAATGTAAATGCAGCTGTTCACTTGACTATTTATGCCATAATGACACACAGTAGTTAAATTAAGTGTTTAAGCACTAGCCAGCAGTGGCAGCTTCCATTTAATAGATTTTTTTGTGTGTGTTCAATATCTTATAAAAAAAAAAGAAAAAAAGAAAGAACTTAAAGATTAATCAACTGCATCACTGTATTGGCACCTACATGCAGCAAATGTATTATGCACAATTCAATAGGCCTACATTACACAATACAGGGTGGCACACTGACTGGAGTGCAGCTTGCACCTTTATTCTGAACAGATTTCACATATTGGTGGGCATCACCAAAACTCAGTGTTTCTTAAACTTTTTCTGCCATTCCCCACTTCGGAGGTATAAGGGTTCCAAGCCCCACCTGTCCCCAAAGCTGAATGTTCAGCATCATTACTCCAGTCTTCAGTGTCACATGATCCTTCACTAATCACTCTAATCCAAAGAAATGAATAGTGCACATAATAATTTATTTCAACAAATGAATTTGATAAGAATATCTGACATCACAACACAAAGCGAGGACAGGGTCTACAGAGTAAATAAACTGAGAACAGTGAAGTAATGGACACTAATGGAACTACAGCTAAACCTGCCGAGTCTTTACATCCACATTTCCTCCATTACTGCGACCCTCTCGAGCTCACACACTCACGCTTGTTCTACACACACAGCTCAATGTTTACTTAAAATGTTTGAACTGAATTTCCTCCTGAAAACACCATCTTAAGCTGAGATGTGAGACATGAAACTATATAGTACAATAAAGTCATCATGAAACTGAAGTTACGCTCTTCTCTCCTCTATTGTGTGTCGTATATCCGAGTGAAACACTTCAGGAACAAGAACAGATGTGGGCGGGGCTTGATTGTGTCTGTGGGGTTGGATGGTTGTGGTTTGCTATTGGCTGATCTCATGTGAGTGACAGGTTAAAGCCCCGCCCACATCATCAGAGAAGAGAAGAGATGCTGCAAGAGGAACTTATTCTCATTCAAGATTATGAGAACAAGAGGTATTACATATTCACATTATTACATCAACATTAGCTGCCAGGAAATGAAAAAATAAATAAAAGAAAAAAGAAAGAAAGAAAAACAGAAAGATTACATAAAATCCAGTGTTTTTAAAGCATATCATGTTTTCAGCGCTTTTTTGTTTGTTCCAAAAAAATGACATATTGTAAGAGCCATAATTGGAATAATTATAATTTAATTATAAATAATTATACACATATCATTTAAAGTCATTTTTTAAAATGTGAAAATTAGGTTTGCATTGAGCTCACTTCTGTTTATGTATATGGTATTTTCCTAACGAATAAATAACTGTATAATGTATTGTTCTTTACATCACAAATTGTCATTCTGAGTATAAAAAAGCACATCAAATACACACATTTCTATCATACAATTCAGTTTTCTATTAATAAAGGTTTCAAAATCTTTCCAAAAACTCTGAAAGTGCTGAAACCATAATGCCTGATGAGAGTCATGAACACCACAGACATCCTTCATGAGAAACACTCATATCTGTGCTCTGATTTACTACAAATATCAAAGTCTGTCTGCATCTAAAGTCAGAGAGCTCAATATCAACTCATATTTCTCATCAGATTCTCCCAAAATCAAACGGTCTGTAGTAATGTGCCGCCGCTAGAGTTCTTACGAGATCAAGAAAATATGATCATATAACACAGATTTTATCATCACTGCATTGGTTACCTATAAAGTTCCGTATTAATTACAAGGTATTGCTACTGACTTATAAAGCCCTAAACGGCTTAGCTCCAGTCTATTTAACGGATCTTCTATCGCCCTATAATCCATCGCGCTCTTTAAGATCACTAAATTCAAGGCTTTTGGTCATACCTAGGATATCCAGAACCACCAAAGGAGGGAGAGCATTTTCACATTTGGCTCCAAAACTCTGGAATAGTCTTCCTGATACTGTTCGTTGCTCAGACTCGCTCTCCCAGTTTAAAACTAGATTAAAGTCGCATCTCTTCAGCCAGGCATTCATATAATCCCACAGTTCAAACTACAATCCGGCCTCTAGCTCATAAATGCCAGAGGAGAACTGGCCCCCGACTGAGCCTGGGTTCTCCCAAGGTTTTTTTTCTCCATTAGGTCACCTGATGGAGTTTTAGGACACCATTAGGTCACTTGATGGAGTTTTAGGACACCATTAGGTCACTTGATGGAGTTTTAGGACACCATTAGGTCACCTGATGGAGTTTTAGGACACCATTAGGTCACCTGATGGAGTTTTAGGACACCATTAGGTCACTTGATGGAGTTTTAGGACACCATTAGGTCACCTGATGGAGTTTTAGGACACCATTAGGTCACCTGATGGAGTTTTAGGACACCATTAGGTCACTTGATGGAGTTTTAGGACACCATTAGGTCACTTGATGGAGTTTTAGGACACCATTAGGTCACCTGATGGAGTTTTAGGACACCATTAGGTCACCTGATGGAGTTTTAGGACACCATTAGGTCACTTGATGGAGTTTTAGGACACCATTAGGTCACCTGATGGAGTTTTAGGACACCATTAGGTCACCTGATGGAGTTTTAGGACACCATTAGGTCACTTGATGGAGTTTTAGGACACCATTAGGTCACTTGATGGAGTTTTAGGACACCATTAGGTCACTTGATGGAGTTTTTCGGTTCCTTGCCACTGTTGCCTTTGGCTTGCTCAGTTGGGGATATTTTGGGGATATTTAATTTAATTTTGTCAATCAATAAATTCCTCTTGAAACAAACTTTGTTGTATTATTTTAATTTAATACTGTGAAGCTGCTTTGATACAATCTGTATTGTGAAAAGCGCTATACAAATAAACTTGACTTGACTTGACTTAATGTTTGACTTCATTATTGAGAAATGGTCATTATATTCATATACAGGCGTAAAAAAAGAAGAAGTCTCTTCTGCTCATCAAAGCTGCATTTATCTGATCACAAATACAGTAAAAAGCACAAAATAATATTAGAATTTAAAATGGCTGTTTTCTATGTGAATATATAATAAAGTGTAATTTATTCCTGTGATCAAAGCTGAATGTTCAGCATCATTACTCCAGTCTTCAGTGTCACATCATCCTTCACAAATCACTCTAATATGAGGAATTGATGCTCAAGAAACATTTATGATTATTATTAGTGTTGGAAACTGTGATACAGTGTCTGTTTTCAGCAGAAAGAAAACCTCTATATGTATAGTTGTGCTTTTAATCCTAATAAACAGTAAGTATGGATCCAAACTGCTCTTTCCCTTCGACACCAGCAGAGGGAGCCACTCACACACTGACAGATCAGCAGCCAGACCTCAGGATCATCTGAGAAGAAGAAACATGGTGTACTGTCATCTTCACCACGGTAAACACACATTTACATGGTCAGATATAGCTTTTTATTCATTTTTAGGAAAAATCATTAGTATCATATATGATCATCTCTCAATCATCATTGTATTGCATTATATGTTTTATTTTTTACTGTCAGATACTATCACAGTTCTGTTTCTGTGTTACACACACACACACACACACACACACACACACACACACACACACACACACACACACACACACACACACACACACACACACACACTCTCACACACACACACACACACACACACACACACACACACACACACACACACACACACACACACACACACACACACACACACACACACACACACACACTCTCACACACACACACACACACACACACACACACACACACACACACACACACACACACACACACACACACTCACACTCTCACTCACTCACTCACTCTCACACACACACACACACACACACACACACACACACACACACACACACACACACACACACACACACACACACACAGAGATCTTCTGGTCTGTGAGCACAAAATGTTCTGATCCAAACACACTTTCCACAGACGTCACACACAAGTGTCATGTTTTCTTCAGTTTCTGAACAGTGTGTGTGTGTCCATCATCACTGAAAACATCCGCACACACACAGAACTTTAAGGGTTTCATCACATTACTATCAGCTGATATAACTAATATTAATATAATATTAAATATTCAGATCTGTTTATGAGTGTGAGTTTACAGACATAATCAGACCTACATTTCACACATGACTCACTTTATCAGGACATCTAATGTCTGACCTCCACTGGAAAGGAAAAAGAGTGTGTGTGTGTGTGTGTGTGTGTGTGTGTGTGTGTGTGTGTGTGTGTGTAATGTAAGTGAATCATAGTCAAACACAAACACGGTCATCGTCTGTTGATGTCGTGGTTTATCATGACTCAGTTCTCGGACTAAAGTGAGAAGAAGATCTTTAAATCTGAATTAAAGAATATCATAAACTGGATTATAATGATGAGCTCAATGTTTAATCACAGCCCTACAGATAATTACTGTATTTATAGTCAGCTGCAAATATGGCTTGACCCCCCAAAAATTCTAACAAAAGGTTTCTCAGTGGTTTACAGTAGTATCAGATGTACTTAAAAACATACTAAAAGTTTACCAAAGTTTGACTCCAAGAAAGGCCCCATTTTCAAAATGGCGGCCGTC
The DNA here is from genome assembly GCF_965113295.1 of Leuciscus leuciscus. Lineage (NCBI taxonomy): Eukaryota > Metazoa > Chordata > Actinopteri > Cypriniformes > Leuciscidae > Leuciscus > Leuciscus leuciscus. Next base: position 985,851 of record NC_138746.1, on the reverse strand, counting down.
AGGACCCAAAATGACCATTACTCCTTTGTATTCCTCCTAGACCAGGAATACTGGTGCCTGATACATGTTTGGGCCATGTAATATTCTAATTAACATATTTGCATGATAGATAAGTGATTACAAGTACAATTATATATTAAAGTAATTGGTTACAAGCATATTTATGCGGAAAATAAGTAAAATTTCCCTTAAGGCGAGACACTACAGGTGAATAGGGTAAACATTTTAACTAGCAGATATCACCATGAAACTTTCCCAGTTGATTGTCTACTTTAAGATGAGAAAAAAAATGTATTACAAGTTCTCTGTAATTTAATGTTTAAATATGCAAATTAGGCATTATCTAATTAAATATGCGCTTATTTGCATATATAAAAAAAACGAAATCTGAGTATTGGATAAAGCCAGGTGCAAAATAATTTGTTCATTGTGTTCACATATTAGATGGGAAAAAAATGACGGTGTATGTGATGACAGGTTGTAGGGTGCTCCAGCAATCGCGGAGCAGCTGGATGATTTAGAACGCCAACTTTTGTTGAATTTATGAGAAATCTACAGACGCAAACAGACAAAGTGTAGTAAAATAAAGACCTAAATGTGTATTTCAGACTCTTTTTCGCCACAAGTCTGAAAGAAGACATGCTATTGAAGACAAATATCCCCAAATCTCAAAATTGACCAGTAAAAAAAACAAAAAAACATGCTTTTGCCTGCCGTGTCTCGCCTTAAGTAATTGCATATTTCTCCTTTCTCATATCGTTTTGCCTAGTGTTGGTGGTTTCTGTGGTTCATAACCATTCTTTTGATTCCAATAAAGAATAAATTTATTAGAACTATGTGGTACTGTCAAATTAGTCAAAACAGGGCTGCCACATGAAGGCATGTGCTGATTGTCTGAACCCGTATAGAATCACACCAATTCATTGGCTGATGGCGCGGGCGCCTCCTCAGTGGCGCAACTTGAGACCGGAATGACGTGGACAAAACTTTGGTGACATAACCAGGTCTAGTCCATAGAAACACCTTCACAAGACCTGGGGCAAACTCCATACAAGGCTCACTCACAGAAAGAGCCTGCAGATCCCCCACGCGCTTGAGAGAGGCCAACGCTAACAAAAGTGCCACCTTGAGAGTAAGAATCCGGTCTGGAGATGACTCCAAGGGTTCAAAGGAAGGCTCTAATAGCCCCTCCAGAACAACTGATAAATCCCAGGTGGGGACACTAATAGGACGTGCAGGCCTCAAGTGTCTAACTCCATGCTTAAACGAGGAGACCAGACAATGTTTAACTAAGGGGACCTCGTCTGACTCCCGATAGGCAGCGATAGCTGACATAAACTCTCAAGGTAGTTGCAGCCACTCCAGCCACAAATTTATCCTGCAGGAATTCCAGCACTGAACCGACTAGGCAGCTGACAGGGTCCACTGCATGAGCCGAACACCAAGACTCAAAAACCTTGCACTTAGAGAAATACAGCAGTCTAGTAGAAGGCGCACAAGCGTTATCAATGGTCTCCCAAACATCAACGGGAAGACCAGACGCCTATCACTAGCGATTGCCTCTTATCCCCCACAGCCTCCATATCTCGGGTCAAGGATGTCAATTCCTGCCCTTGAGCTGAGACAGCAGATCTCTCCTGATAGGAATCTGCCAAGGGGACTCCTCCACCAGGGAGCTCAGTTCCGAGAACCACGTCTGGGATGGCCAGAATGGGGCTACCAGAAGGAGGCGGATCCCACACTCCCTCACTCTGCAAAGGACTGCAGGGATTCGCTTGACCGGAGGGAATACATACAGTCTCAACTCCAGCCATGGATGAGCGAGGGCATCTATCCACAGAGGTGTCGGATGAGCTGAGACAGGGAAAACCATAGGGGGCACTGTGTCGAGCTCTGCGACGCAAAGAGGTCTGCCTCGCCAAACATGCTCCAAATTAGAGCCACTGTTTAGCAGTACAACATCCATCCCCCCGACTTGAGCTTTTGTCTCGACAGAAAGTCCGCTGCGATGTTCAAGTCCCCTGGAACGTGAACTGCTCTCAGCGAAAGAAACCTGTCTTGAGCCCAAAGGAGGAGGTGGTGCGCATGCCTGTCGAGGGTGCGTGACCACGAGCCCCCCTGGCGATTTACATGGGACACCACTGCCATGTTGTCCGTCCTGACAATGACATGAGTCCATCATGGCCGGGAGAAATTGATCCAGGGCCAGAGAGACAGCTTGCAACTTGAGGCAATTTATGTGCCACGAGAGAAGCTCGCCCGTCCAAACATCGTACGCTGATCTGCCCTCGAAGACCGCTCCCCAACAAGTCAAAGAGGCGTCCGTCATGACAACCTGCCAACGGCAAACTACACCCATCTTGACCCCCTGAAGTAAAAAGGGGGAGTCTTTCCACCTCCAAAGAGCGCAAAGGTAACTGCGCGACACTCTCAGCAGGCGGAAGGCAGACCAAGAAGGGCGGATGCCCCTGAGTTTTATCCAGCACAGGAATGGTCTCATATGAGGGAGACCCAAGGGCAGCACAGGAGAGGCTGCTGCCATGAGCCCCAGAAGCCTGCGACATATGCCCACCGCTACATGATGGCCGAGCCTGAAACGGGCCAAGCACGCACGGAGACTGGAAACTGGAGCAGGGGCCAGACGGGCCTGCATCGAGAGAGAATCGAGTTGGACACCCATGAAAGTGGTCTTCTGAGAAGGAGTTAAGACATTCTTCTGAGCATTCAACCTGAGATCAAGGGTGGTGGAGAATGACGTCCCTGTGACGAAACACCAACTCTGTGGAATGAGCCAGAATGAGCTAGTCGTCTAGATAATTTAGTACAAGGATGCCCTGGAGCCTCAAGGGGGCCAGAGCTGCATCCATGCACTTGGAGAATGTCCGCGGAGCCAAAGCTGGACCAAATGGAAGGACCCGATTCTGATACGCCTTTCCCCCAAAAGCGTATCTAACCTGAGGTTTAGTATAATGCCACCTTTATACTCAAAAACATCTATAGAGGATGTATTACATATGTATTACCTTATTCAAATTGAAATGAGTGACCATTTTAGAGGGTTCACACACAGGCCTCTGTTCGGGCTAATTCAGAGTTGTTTATGATCAAAGTTATACAACTCCAATTTAAGTTACTTTTGGGTGCAATCACTTTTACATTTAATGTCAAGACTGTGTTTTAGCAAAAAAAAGGGTATGTGTCCAAAAACACGTATTGAGTAGGAGTTACATGACATAGGCTAAATCGTTTACATCTCTGGTTAACCCCAAACAAAAATAAAACCTTACAGTTATCTCACAAAATCATGTATTCCATAAGTATGTAATCATGTCAGTGCAATTTAGACAAGTCCAATGGATACATAGACCCAGAAAACATGGGTTTAGACACCAAGATTACTTGGCTAGGTCAAATAATGAAGGAGTTAGGATATTTTAAGGGCTTCCTGCCCATCTTGGACGCCATCTTGAAAATTACACCTTTCTAGTGGTCAAACTTTGGTAAACTTTTAGTATGTTATTAAGGACACCTAATACCACAAAAAACAGCAGCGAAACCTTTTGTTAGAATTTTTTTAGGGTTAGGTGTTTTTTTTTTTCATATATGCAGCCGCCTATTATCCATTTCACAGTTAAGATATAGTTTCCAAAAGGTAGGTTCTGTCAAATAAACACACACACACACACACACACACACACACACACACACACACACACACACACACACACACACACACACACACACACACACACACACACACACACACACACACACACACACACACACACACACACACATTGACCTTCACCAGGAAATGTTTTTTCCTATGTAAATCCCTGTTGTATGATGACTGTTGTTTTCTACTCTCAAGTGTGTGTGTGTGTGTGTGTGTGTGTGTTTAGGAAGGTATCAATTATAACACACACACACACACACACACACACACACACACACACACACACACACACACACACAACACCACACAAAATATTGTGAACTTAACTAAAATATTAAGTTCAGTTAAGTTTAGTTTAGTTGGGTATTTAAGTAATCCCAACTCATTTTAAGTTGTTATAACTAATTGCAGCAACTATTATTTTTACAGAGCATGTTGGCAGATGTTCAGCACAGACACACACACACACAGAGACACACACACACACACACACACACACACACACACACACACACACACACACACACAGACACACACACACACACACACACACACACACACACACAGACACACACACACACAACACCACACAAAATATTGTGAACTTAACTAAAATATTAAGTTCAGTTAAGTTTAGTTTAGTTGGGTATTTAAGTAATCCCAACTCATTTTAAGTTGTTATAACTAATTGCAGCAACTATTATTTTTACAGAGCATGTTGGCAGATGTTCAGCACAGACACACACACACACACACACACACACACACACACACACACACACACACACAGACACACACAGACACACACACATATATCTGTCCTGCGTTTCATGAGGCTTCCCTGGAGTTCCTGTCGCCCTAAACGTCTCGAAGGGCAAATATTTACTCAGTTTGGTTTTGTTAACATCTGATCCCGTGTCGAGGAGAATCCCGGGATTCATGAGCTTTGGGGGATGGGGCTGTTTGAGACCCTAGTGAAAAAAAGTACACTTTATTGTATTTGAAATATGTGACCCTGGACCACAAAACCAGTCAGGGTCAGTTTTTAGAAATTGAGATTTATACATTTATACAAAGCTGAATAAATAAGCTGTTCATTGATGTGTGGTTTGTTATGATTGGACAATATTTGGCCGAGATACAACTATTGAACATCTGGAATCTGAGGGGGCAAAAAAATCTAAACATTGAGAAAATCTCCATTAAAGTTGTTCATTTATGTTTGTGATTGTGCTGCATTCACTCATTTACAAAATATCTTCATGGAACATGATCTTTACTTAATAGCCTAATGATTTTTGGCATAAATTAAAAATGTATAATGTATTGTTGACTATTGCCAAAAAAAATTAAAAAAATATATATATATACATACAGATTTTTTTATTATTTTTATATCATATATATATATATATATATATATATATAATTTTCATAAAATTTAATTTATAATTTTAGAACAAATATTTTATATATTTTTAAACATAAATATTTTAATCTTAGACAAAAATGAGTTTTAGAATTTATTTGAATATAAATTTTAATATAACAAATATATATTAAAACTAATGAATATAAATTATATAAAAAAATTGACCCTTTTTTCATTATGACAATTAAATTTGAAAACAGAACTCTCAGTTCTCTTTAATGCAAGACAAAAAATAAATAATAAAAATACTCCTTACTTGAATATATCCAATCCAATGTCCAAATATCCATCCATAACAGCAGTATAAATCAAATTCAGTACAACATGATGATGTATAAATACATCTCTAAAATATTGTA
>NC_138746.1:915384-975384 GCF_965113295.1 Leuciscus leuciscus | reverse complement strand
TCTTCAGTCGTCATCATCTCCAGTCAGTCGTCATCTTCAGTCAGTCATCATCTCGTCATCATCTCCAGTCAGTCATCATCTCGTCATCATCTCCAGTCAGTCATCATCTCGTCATCATCTCCAGTCAGTCATCATCTCCAGTCAGTCATCATCTTCAGTCAGTCATCATCTCCATCATCTCCAGTCAGTCATCATCTCCAGTCAGTCATCATCTCTAGTCAGTCATCATCTCTGTCTCTCAATCGCATTAAATGTTGTGTCACAAACACCCTATTTTGGTTAAAGATTAAAAAAAGCATGTTTGATCTTCCGTTCACCGTATTTGATGAGGATAAAATAGAAATTTGCAAAAATATAACGTGTACTTTAAAGGTCCACTGACACCAAGAAGAATAAATATAAATATAACATTAACTATATTAGCGTCCACACTGTTTATGATGTTTATATGTTGTATTATTATGCATATCCTTCTGTTTATTAGAAGCGCTGCAGTTTGTTGTCTGTCACTTATTTTTACAGGGATAACTCATAATTAAGAGTAATTACACCAAATGCTCTTAAAGCAGGATGGATTCTGATTGGCTGTCATTTTTAAAGTGATTCCAATGATGTCGTTATAGTTGTGATTCCTTTACTATTCTTTTACATTCAGAATGATTTTTCAAACTGTATCTTTATCATCCTTTGTGTGAACGATCTAGAAATAAAACTAAGAAGGAAAAAGTACCAGTTTCTTCAGAAATGCAAGTACAAGTAGTCAGTTCACCGAAATCAAAGCCTCGTATTCCAGCACTAATGTCTAAACATTCATAAATCAAGACACATTTACTGGAGAAGAAGCAGATTAACTCAAGATATGTCTTGTTTTATGAAAATTAAGCGAGTTTAGTCTTAAAACAAGAACAAATATCTGTCAATGGAGTTAGAAAAATAAATGTAATTTACAGGGAAAACAAGATTATTTTTCTGACTCCATTGACAGATATTTGTTCTTGTTTTAAGACTAAACTCACTTAATTTTCATAAAACAAGACTTATATCTTGAGTTAATTTGCTTCTTCTCCAGTAAATATATCTTGATTTAAGAATATTTATATATTAGTGCTGGAAAACAGGACGGAAACACTGAGGAAGAACATCATCTTTTGCACCGACTCATGCATACGCAACCCAATAGTGTTCTGAGACTAAACCATTTTTCCGTGTCCACGTGCAAAAGAACATTGCAGAAAGGACTTTGCTTTAATATTTTATTCTATTTACAGCACAATATAAACCTGGAGCAGATATAAAGCACTCGACGCCTGCAGAGAGTCCAGAATCGTGAGGAAGAACGCACCAAAAGCTGCGAGATCCTGAGCGTGAGCTTCAGACGCTCTCAGCAGACACACGGATATATCCACACTCATCCAGCAAACACAGGAGCAAACACGCGGCTTTTTATGCTTTAATGAAAGAGACGGTGCATAGGAGCGTACAGTTCTGTCCATATCTCCAGTGGAACAATTCATGAGGAGGAAAGCAACGGTGTCTAACGTAAACCAGGCTAAACGCGATAATACAGTGTACACAACTTCCTGAAAGCGTCCTTTAATTCATGAAAATTAAAATCACTTCAAAAGCGATGGGTTGGCTCCTCCGAGAGTCTGCGAACGACCCGTTCACAGCAGGCCACCAAGGTATGGATAAAGTGCTTCTCTTAACGTGACATTAAATAATTAAAGCAAAAGAAAACATCACATAATCAGAGCGAAATAAGAAAATGGAGGACAGGAGATATATTCCTTCAAGGGGACAGAAAACTAGAGAGAGAGAGAGAGACTGTGAAGCGACGGACACACATACTGCATGGTGTAAGACCTACATGATGCAAAAGGGAATTTCACATTTTCATAATCTGAAGAAACAGACACAGTAAGACTTGTCGTTTAGTATCATAACACGGATATCTGTCGGTCCGTTGCGTTCAGGCGTCCTATGAGGACAGTCATAAGAAACAGCAGCAGTGTGATCTTACAGGATTATTTCGAGGCCAGTCACCGGTCGAGTGTTTTTTTTTTGTGTGTGAATAAATACATTCGGATTTAGTGTCAAGCTACTTGTTCTAATATAATGTACGTCCTAAAAAACAAACAAAGGAAAGATGGAGAGACTAACGAAGAGGAGATGGGGGAATTGTTCGCTCCGAGATGTTCCCACGTTCTCCTCGTGGCCCCTCAAACTCAGTCCGCTCATCACAAGGCAGACATTTTCTTCCAACAGTCGTGTGTGTGGGAGGAAAAAAGCACCTTCCCTCATGGTATCCGTGGCTAATGGAGGCGCTCTCCGTGCTGGGAGGATCCCACATACTGGGAGCGCCTGCAGACCCCTGAATAACAGCCAGTCCACTGCCGTCCTCATCCTCTACAGAGAGAAAACACACATGAGCAGACAGAACTAAACCCTGAGGGCTTCAGAAATATATTCAGTGTTGACAGAAAAGCATGCAATAAATTAAAACACAATATTAGTGTGCATTGCTGCTTAGAGTATCCCGATAACAAGCTCACATCAAACCACTGAGAGGTTGTTCTACGTAAAGAGCTTACAATGTATTTACTGTGAATGATGATGCATAAAAAAAAGCATGCATAAAAATGCATGCATAATGCATTAATAAAAATCCATAAATCATGCATAAAATGTATTCATAAAAATACATTCACTGAAATGCATGATGCATACAACGCATGGATAAAATCCATAAATTATGCATAAAAATGCATAAACGCATGCATATATGTTGCATAAAAATGTATAAATGTTGCATAAAAACGCATGCACAAAAATGCATGCATATAAATTGCATAAAAATATATAAATGATGCATAAACAATTCATACATGATGCATAAAAAATGCATGCAAAAAAATGCCTAAATGCATAAAGATGCAAAAAAAAATAAATGCATATTTATTTATTTTCTATAGCGTTTTTTATAATACAGATTGTTTCAAAGCAGATTCACAGTAATAAACAGGAAAAATAACAATACAATAATGCAAACTTCATCAAATATGAGACAAATTCAAAATAAAATGCTTCAGTGAAGTTTGCTTCACCCACAGGCATGTAGTCATGCAAAGCACAGTCTAGATGTGTCTAAATATGGCTGAAGGGAAATTCAGGATTCCAAACACTGGCAGTGGGAGCGGCTTGTGAACTTGAGCTAATATTGAACCAAGACAGCATCTGAACTCAATAAACATGAAGTGACCAAGCAATCTCCAGAGAAACTGAGGCCATGGGACCAAACCGGGAAGTTAAAGACGATTCTATGATCAATAAATCACAAATGAAGTTTGTTCAAGCCTGTTCAGTCTAATAGTGTTTGGAGATTGCTTCATTAAATTTAAATGAAATGTGCACCTAAAAGAAAAAAAGATGTCATATACCCACCTTCATGTCATTCCAAACCGTATGAGTGACTTTCTTCTGTGGAACACAAAAGGAGAAGTTTAGCCGTATGTTCACGCTGCTCTTAATAACTAAAGCAGACCGGGAAAGGTTTTACAGCGCCGATCAAAGTACAGTAAAAATATCTCAAGAATCAAGTCAACCATATGATAGTGCTTTCTGTCGGCTTATTGAAGTGCGCATGTGTGATCTGTGACAGGAACACATTCTTACTGCGGATTTAAGCGCATCCAGGCAGCGTTTTGCATATGGCAAACTCAGATTTTTTTTTATCCAAAAAAATATATATGAAAATGCCCTCTTATAAGAAGTGGTACAGTAAATCCTGCATCTGTAACTGCAAGAGAGGATAATATGAGCCGCTGACATGTTGCGTTAATCTTCTACGGTTTCTAATGCTTTATTTAATATCACAATCCACATAACAAATGAAATACTAGGAGTCAGATACAAATTATTACATTTTGACGTCACTACCGGGAAATAGCCGGATTCATTAATAAAGTCTTGTAAACGCGGTTTACTTGCGTTGTCGGGGTATCGGTTTGCATGTAAAACCTGGATAACAGGTTATTTCACTAAGCTGATATGTGTGAGTTACCAGCGCACTGGTGTGAACTGGTGAACGTGCAGCAAAACATTTATCTTTGTGTTCCACAGAAAAAGTAGTCGTCACTCAGACTTAGAAAGACAAAAAAAGTGTGGGTTCATTTTTTTTTTTTTACACATACAAGGGTAACACTGCGTACCTGATGAGGTGAATACGTGGTAAACAAATGCAGACAGAAAAAAATCAATTAAGATGTGCACAGTAAAAAAGGATCCCTAAAGAAACTAATATAAAGCCTCGGGGGAGATCTCAGGGGTCTGACTGAGACTGGCAAGATAGGTAGGGGTGTATTCACGCCTGCCTTGTTTGGTTCGATTGAATCGAACTCAAGTTCGTTTCCCCCCTTGGTGCGGATCTTTTGGGCAGGTGTGAATACAGCAATCGCACTCGGGTGCGGACCAAACAACCGAACCGAGACCCAGCTGAAGAGGTGGTCTCGGTACGGTTCCAAACGAACTCTGATACGGTTCGTTTACGGTGTGAACATGAACCGACCCAATTGCTGGAAATAACGCATACAAATACTGATGTGTTCAGCAAGTTTAGCGAACGGATGAAGAAGAGGGGATATGAGCAGTCTCCCGCACAGTCCAGCGCACTGTCTGTGCACACGATACTGTTGCGCGTCGTGTATCAGGACATTCACAGACATAACGTTCTCTTTTGACTTATATGCCCTTATACCATTACCAGTCTTATATCCAGCTTAAATGGTTTAAAAGCATTTGCATGAATAGAAGCGCGATCATATAATGTAACGATAGTTAAAAATCCTAATTACAACATCGTATAGACGACATTGTATCATAATGATGCTCATTAGTTTCTTCATATTGCGTTTGTAGAGAATAACACCAAATCAGTAAAAGAACAAATATTACATTACGAAATATCTCCATGCTGAGCCTGTTTTTGCACTTCCTGCTTTTCCCTGCTTGAGAACTGCTTTTCCCTGCTGTCCAATGAATGGACGACCTTAGCACACGTGTGGTTTTATTTACAAATGTTGGTTCACTTGCAAAAAGAGCAGTTTGAAAGCGAACCGTACCAAACAAAAAAAATCAACATTGTATTTGGTCCGGACCAAAGCAAGTGAACTATCGGACTTTCCTGGTGTGAATACACCCTGAATTCAATCAGAAATGTTCTGTACTCATTATTTGGTCCTCAAAGTGGCGAAACAGCCTGTGGTTTCACAGCTGGAAAAGAAACGAGACAAGCGAAAACAAAAACAGCAAACTACACTGTAAAAATGTAGCTGCAATTGTTAACTTAAAATTTGTTGAGATAACTTAAATATCCAACTAAACTAAAGTTAACTAAACTTAATATTTTAAGTCAAGCACAAACAAGTACTTTAAGTTGAAACAACACGTTACTTCTTATTCTAATGTTGAATTTTAAGTTGTGATAAATAATCACAGCAATCATTTTTTACAGTGTACTGGAGACGCAACACTGACAGACGCCCGAGTTGGTGAGCGTTGGTTCAGAGATTCATGCAACTCAGGTTTAAAGAGCACAAAGACATTTGCTTCTGCAGAGAAATATCGCAGACATTGGACAAGGATGAAAAACTGTGTTTGTGCACACTATCACATGTGTCAAAACTGAAGTACGCCCAGACAGCAACATAGTGTCGGCCCAGATCCGGCCCGCGTGGAATCCACATGATCTGGGCCGACACTATGTTGCTGTGCTTTGGACTTAAAGGAGTCGTTCACTTCAGAATTTAAATTACTGATAATTTACTCTCCCCACGTCATCCAAGATGTTCATGTCTTTCTTTCTTCAGTCGAAAAGAAATGAAGGTTTTTGAGGAAAACATTCCAGGATTGTTCTCCATCTAGTGACTTCAATGGGGTCCAACGGGTCGAAGGTCCAGATGTGAGTTTCAGTGCAGCTTCAAAGTCTCGACACGATCCAGCCAAGGAATAAGAGTCTTATCTAGACAAACCAGCCGACATTTTATAAAACAAATAAACATTTATATACTTTTTAACTTGCACTAGCTGTGATGAGACACACATTACGTAATCAGGATGGAAAGGTGGGAAAAGTAGGATAGTGCAAAAAACTCCATCTCATTTTCTCCTCCAACTTCAAAATTGTATTTTTTTTGTAAATCCTGTTTGATTTAGTCTTTGCCTGTTTGCTTTGTAAACACTAGATCTGTTCTTCCGCCTACGTCACGCTTGACCTTTCAACCTGATTACGTAATGTGTGTCGCATCACAGCTAGTGCAAGACGAGCATTAGTGGTTAAAAGTATATAAATGTTTATTTTTGTTATAAAATGTCGGCTGGTTTGTCTAGATAAGACTCTTATTTCTCGGCTGGATCGTGTCGAGACTTTGAAGCTGCACTGAAACTCACATTTGGACCTTCAACCCGTTGGACTCCATTGAAGTCACTATATGGAGAACAATCCTGGAATGTTTTCACCTGAAGAAAGAAAGACATGAAAATCTTGGATGACGTGGAGAAGAGTAAATGATCAGGAAATGTTCATTCTGAAGTGAACTAATCCTTTAAGGGGATCGTTCACCCAAAAATGAAATTTCTCTCATCAATTTCTAACCCAACACAACTGGATTTATCTAAGGATCTCTTAATGAATGTAGAGTTTTGGGTGAATAGAGGGACATAAATCTCTCAGATTTCATAAAAAATATCATCATTTGTGTTCCAAAGATGAACGAAAGTCTTACGGGGATGGAAAGACATGAGGGTGAGTAATTACTGACAGAATTTTATTTTATGGGCGAACGATCCCTTTAAGAGTGCAATGACGAGCAAAGAAAGACTCACCTAAGTTTCGCAGTGAGACAGTAGAGATGTGATTTCGGCGCTCATGTGTCCCACCGCCTTGGCGGCCTCCATGATGGCGCGACGGTACATCCCTTTCTTTTTGCGGTTGAAGCGTAACCTGAAGAATTCGCGGAACGGCGACAGTTTGGCAACCGAGAGTTGGGAGGTGGTGGGAGAACCGAACCAGGACACTTTAGCTTCAGGCCAAGGAGCATCAACCTCTCCTTCTTCTCTACGAGAACCGCTAATACTGAGTATCCGAGCAGGCCACCACGGGAATCCATGAATCTTTCCCCAAACAACATCACCTACTGTCACGGCGTGACCTTCTTCAGTCACGCACTTAGTCATGCTGCGAGTGTGCAGTCGCACGGTTAGAGGCGGAACAGTCTTGCTTTCCCCTTGAGAAGACGACGATACGGATATGTCGTCGCCCGGAGCGAGATCGCAGAGTTCTGGCGACGTCCCATCCGAGCTAAACGACTTGGACTCGTCTAGACTGTCGCTACTGCACACGGAGAGGCTCGAAGAATCCGCTTTCCTCTTCCGAAAGTTAATGAGTAAAGTCAGGTCGCTGTGTCGATCGACCTCCTCGCCGGACCAAAGTTCAAGCGAGTTTTTCTCGGGACCATCCTCGGATTGAGAGTTGGGAACTCTTGGACTTCTTCTCCGGGAACCGCCGACAAGTTCTGCCTCGTACACGGACACTTGCTCTCCTCCGTCGGACCGGGATCTCAAGCGGATCTTGGGCGACGGGGACTCCGGACTTGCCAACTTTGGCAGCTTGAGTTTGGGAATGGAAATGGTAAGACCCGTTCGGATGGCGTCCATTTGCGGTTGCACAACTTTCTGGGATTCCTTGGAGGCGTCTCGTTGTCCATGCCCGTTCTGCAATAACTGTTTCGGACAGAAGGGTTTAACAGAACCGTGAACTCTCGAGGGGATCTTCATTACTTCGCCTTTTCCTTGAGGAGTGCTATAGGAGATCTTAATCACAGGACTGTGGGGAATGATGTCCCCTACTGGAAACTTCTCGTCGTCTTTCTTGTCCTTTCGGAAGCGTTTGCTGTCAAAGACCATTGAGTCCTCTCTTCTCTTCGACTCTTTGTTGTTGTCCCCGTCGTCCTTTCTCTTGGCCGGAGTTGCTTTAGTGTCCTCGTCTTCTTGGGGCGCGTTTTCTTTTCTAGCAGTCTTGGGCGCCGTTGGTCCGTCTTTGCTGTCCTCGTCGCTGTTTAGTGTGTTTTTGCATTTCTCGCACAACACCTGCCGAGGTCTCAGTCGGATCGTGCTCATGGTCATCCTTCCAGGCTCTCGACTTCTTCTTTTCTTCCTCTTAATTGGACGAGGTGGTGGTTGAGGAACCCACTGGTTGTATGTGTGCCGGACCCAAACGGGTTGCGGGAAAGGAGCGCCCTCAAAGTACGGTGGGTACGTGGGCTGGCCCGGTTGTACCGGAACGGGTACGGGAGCAGGAGGATCCATCGCTGGCTCCGTGTTCTCATCTTTTGGTCGCGGTGAAGGCGGACTAACGGGTTTAGAAGAAGCCTCTTCACTCGAGACTTCACAGTCCGGTCTCAATATGAGGCTCTCTTCTGATTTTCCAACAACGTCTGGAAGGCAAAACAGCCCAGTCCTACGGAAGAGAATGAAGAGGGAAACATAAGAGCCAAGCACTTTCACAGTAACAGAATCAGAGCAATGGAGGCTATTTATCCAGAAGTACTGCATTGTATTTTGCATCTATGGTGTCCCCAGAATGTGTCTGAAATTTCGGCTCAAAATACCGCCCAGATCATTTATTATTGCTTGTCAAATTTGCCCCTTTTTGGCTGTGAGCAAAAACGTGCCGATTTTGTGTGTGTCCCTTTAAATGCAAATGAGCAGTTGTTCCGCCTACATTCAGAAGAGGGCGGAGCCTTTACACAAGTTTCAGATACTCTGGCAATAACAAAACAGGCCAATCTCCCTCATCCAGAATCTCAGAAATCACCAGTAGCGAGTGCAGCCTTACGGAGAGACTCAGGAAGAGTTTCACTTATAGACATTTCTGAATGGTTAGTGGAGACATTTAAACAGACATACCATCATGTTTAACTTTTACACAAGTTGACAGTTCCCTGAGGTCTTTATAAGACAGCTGTGACATTTTTTGGTCAAATAGTGTTCAGTGCTCGTCTGTGTTCAACGACAGAACAGTTTGAATGCTTTGCTCAAACTTTTGCCATTGCATTAGAACTGGTTACACTGTTGTCGCTTGCAAAACCAAATGGCGGCGCCACAGGTGGAAACGTGCAGATTAAGGGACGGTTATATTATTTAAGGGGCTCTTACACCCTGAAAAGGTGTGTGTATATTTTTTTACTGTTAGTTGTAACAAGTGTTATGAGTAATTCTCTGTGTACGTTGATGATAATGAAGGGGAGAGAGAGAGAGAGAGAGAGAGTTTATGGATAAGACTTTAATGCGCACTTCTTACATAGTGTTTATTAGCTCTTACAGTGATTTTCTGGAGTAAAACTAACGCTTCATCTTTTGTATGATGTACAATAAACTTCACTGAAGTCATCAGTATATTGTTGGCCATCATTCAGACGGGGTCCGCTACAGCAGGCTTGTATTAATAGTGGTAAAAGAAGATGACAAATACGTTATAACCGTAATTAAACTAAACTATACCTGTTCAATCTCCATACAGCGTATATTCTCTGGCTCTGTGGGCATTATTGTTCGACTCCGGGTCAAATGAACACCGCTATACTGAGAGTTTCTGTTTTAATATCATTCCGCGAGATGAGATTGTCCTGACACTGAGCGCGAGCTAGTGAGGCTCCGTCCCCTGTGCCGGCAGCAGCAGCTCATTTGCATTTAAAGGGATACATACTAAACGGCATGTTTTTCTGAGCCCCAAAAAGTGACAATTTAAACGTGCTGTAAAAAAAAATGCTCTGTAGGGTATTTTGGGCTAAAACTTCACATACACACTCTGAGGACATCAGAGACTTATTTTACATCTTATGAAAAGGGGCATAATAGGTGCACTTTAAACACAGAAAAACTCAGATTTTCATGATATGTCCCCTTTAAAATAGAGATCACGATCCCCCACGATTGTGAATAGACAACTAAACAAAATAACGTGTTATTTACTAGAGATTGCGGATAAAATGTTAATTGCTGCAATCTCTTTAAAAAACATAATTCTTTGCATTAATAAAAAAATTTAATAAAAAAAATCAGGTGAATGATTTAATGACTCACTTATAAACACTTCACTTGTTTCATTACTGGTGAATCAGCATTTTTGAACGAATCTCTTGAATTAATAATTCAACAACAATTACTTTATCTTAACTTGTAAAGATAATGTTTATTTTATTTCAAGTAAGGAAGTGTGGGTTTTGCTTTTAGTTTACAATAATAATCCTGCAACGACAGTGCAGAAAAAACCCACTTACATCATCATTAAATGTCCTTATATTTAACACTCTTATCACAATGCTGCAAAACATCTGAACGCTCATGAACTGAAACACATGATCAAGCATTTCTAATGGCAAGCTGACTCTTGACTGGAAAAACTAGTTGCAGTTCGTGCAACGAAACCACACCTGTGTTTTCATAACCTTTAAAACACCACAGGTATAATCTGATCCGTCAAAACTCCTAATGCTGCATTTATTCTTAGAAACTGTGATGCTTGGAATTTAAAAGTAGTAGTGTTTAAAAACAGTTACATTTCAATAACGCAAAAAAATTTACTTGTAGGACAACCATTGTTATTCGTATTGTGATAATTAAGCAAGATATGGAGATTTGCTTTACGTTGCAAACTAAAAAATATTTAGTTTAGTTTTTTGGTTTTAGTTTACAATAATAATCCTGCTATGATGGCGCAGAAAAAATACTTATATCACCTTTAAATGTCCTTAATTTTAACACTCTTATGACAATTTTGCTTAATTTGCTCATGAACTGAAATACATGATTAAGTATTTCTAATGGCAAGCTGACTCTTGACTGGAAAAACTAGATAGTGAAGCAGATCGTGCAAAAACATCTCAATAACACAAAATAATAACATTTTAAGACAACCATTATTATTCGTATTATGTTAATATTGTGATAATAATTAAGCAAGACATGCAGACTTGATTTACGTTGCATATTTGCATGTAGCGAAACAACTACTGCATATAAATTCATGAAAAGTAGAGAGATTGACCCAGTGTTTTCAGAAGTTGTGCGATGGACCCAGTGTTTTCAGTGATCGCACTGGAGTCTTGAGGATAGCAGGAGTCTGTGAAAGATGCAGCCAGAGCAAAAGCGCTGTCAGAAACCACAGACAAAGAGACCATCGGGTCGGGCCGGATCCCCCCCTCCACCTCGCTGCACAAAAACAATCCCATAAACCACCGGGGACACAGGGAGAGGGCCAAGAGATTTGGTTGTTTTCACACGCAGCCCTGAAATCTGATTGTGCCGGGATTATTAATTAAACCGTAGAAGGAAATCCTGTGGGTAACAGAGGCAGAAGCCCTCAGGCAATAAACACCTATCATCTGAGATGTTTGATGAAAAATAAAACGCCCACCCCTAAAGGACAATACCTACAGCGACTCGTGTCAGGATCCGGAGTACGGAACATTTCACTGCATAATACACACACACACACACACACACACACACACACACATATATATATATAGCTGGGGTGATGAACGACTAGATGCTATTTAAACACAGTTCAGGATGAAACACTAGCTGACTACGCTACATACTGCACACTATTATTTGACATAAGCGAATGATTCTATGATAAACGCTTCTAAAATAAATTGTGCGCAACAATTAATCACATCCAAAATAAAAGTTTGTGTTTACATATTATGTGTGTGTACTGTGTATAATTTTGTATATATGAATACACACACATGCATGTATATATTTAAGAAATATTTGCATGTATATACTGTATTTATGTTATAGAAATATAAATATTTTATATATATAAAAAAAATCTTAAATATATACATGCATGTGTGTGTATTCATATATACAAAATTATACACATTACACACACACACACATATTATGTAAACACAAACTTGTATTAATCACGATTAATCGTCGCACAGCACTAGTAGAAACTACTTTCGCTCAGAAATTGCTAGTAAAAGTTCACACATAAATACATAAAAAACGTCCAGTAACACATTGAATGAAACATGAAAGTCTGAAATTGTATTTTCTTCTAAAATGCACTCCAGCCGTCTTTGTTTTAATCGTCTTAGCTTATTTTAGACCGTAGCTCGTTTGGTGACACGTTACAATGAGATCTGACTGATTAACATTAGTTAATGCATTAACTAAACCATGAGAAATATTTTTACAGCATTAAATAGCCTTTGTTAATGTTATACTGTTCATGTTCACAGTGCATTAGCTAATGATACAACTTTTGATCTTAAAAATGCATTAGTAAATGTTGAACATTAACTAAGATTAATATTGTTAGTTCATGTTAACTGCAAAGTATTCTGCAAAAATGTTCTGCAAAAATGTGTAGTTCAATTAAAAACTACATAGAAAATAAAAGGCAGTTGCAATTACTTTTCAGTTCATTCGTCACACTAGAAATCAAAGGTGAAGCGCAGTGCATTGTGGGACACGGTGTTCGGTGTAGTGTGCTCAGCAAGTGCACTAGATCATGATATGATATTCTGATTATAGTGCCAAACGTCCAAGGACAGAGTGAATGAGTGATGATGATTCACTGGAAAACCTTCCCGGCTGGACGTGATTCATGATGACACACCAGAACAAAGCAGTGAAGCAGCATTTGATCATTTCACACAAAATACAGGCTTTAAATCTCAGCCATAGGAGAACCGTTCAGTGGTCAGATCTTAAAATAACCATGTGTTTCTATAGTGTGAAGAACATGTTAATAATCGAAACAACATTTAGTGCATCAATGCTAATAAAGAACGCTTTATTTTTAAGAGTTAACCGCATAACCGGTGAGGAAAAGCACATATGGTACATAAAAATGGTATTAATATTTACAGTTTTTAGGTTAAACCCTGTAAAAAAAAATCAAATAGGCCTACATTGTTCATATCATAAGCTGTCAATTTAACCTTTGCAATAACTTGACTGTTATAAACATTGAATTATCAATGTCAGTTATTGTTTTTCTGCTCCTCTATAAAGGAAAAGCGATGCAAGATTCTCATGCAATGTGTCTATTAATACCTCACAGTATCTGTGTGACAGGCGCTCATAATATTATATTCAAGCAAATATCCACAATCACACGCACAATAATCCATCCATCCACACAGGAATATAATGTGGAGAAGGTTCAGTGACATCAATGATTATTCCTCATCAAACCCACAGAATCTGAAAATAACTGATGAAATATGGAATAAACCAAAGCAGATTGAAAATCAAAGGCCTCATGGAGAAAAATCATATGAAAGTGTTACTTTAGTCAGATTCCCCCAGTATCAAATGAATAAACACAATATTTGACCTTTACACTGCCTGTATATAACAATGCCATCTGACCCTTCATGAGGAATAATGATTATCAGGACTCAATTAAACAGATCCTGTGTCACAATGTGTCGATGACAGCGATGAATGTGCATGAAAACATCAGCCAATGTTTCATGTGATGAAATGATACAAAGAAACAGCTTGAGCTGCTACATGGCTAAAGCTGAATGAGCAACCATCTTCATCATCATCTTCATCATCTGAGAGACACTCAATAAAAACACACAATCCGACACAAAAGAGCGATTTCTTCACATCTAGTGTGTGTGTGTGTGTGTGTGTGTGTAATGATGATGAAGATGATGATGGTTCTGCTCTTCTTCTCATTGTCTCTTCTCAGGGCCTGTGTTCTCCTGGCCTGCTCTTTAGGCCCGACGTTATAAAGTGTGTGTTTTTCGCATGAAAACACAAAGAAAGGAGACTCACTTTCTGCTGCAGTCCAGTAAGATCCCGGTGTAGCTCTTCTCCCGGTACACCAGCGTCACCACGAGCGTGTCGTTCACGATCTGTTCGACGGTCACCGGGATCCGGGAGCCGGCCCGCAGCTCCTCCGGCACGGCCTGCATGTTTCCTCGCTCGGAGTCCGGGTCTGGGTCGCTCGATCGCGGCCACCGGAGCCTCGGTCGCGTCGCGTCGCGTCGGCCTTTACTGCGATCCGTGCGCGCGCTCGGGAGGCTCCGTCAGGACGCGCAATGACGCCATCAACTCCTCCGACGCGTTACAACGGGCCCGTTCGCGGTGACATCACCAGAGAAAGACGAGAACCACCGTCTGATCTGAGCGAACTACACACACACACACACACACACACACACACACACACTCTGCACATTACAGTGTTCTGGACAAACAGGTAAACTCACCTAGTAGATCACATGGCACATAAAACACAATATATATAAACACACACACATATTTATACATGAACACTTATGAATGTACACAGGGTTTGTCTTAAAGCATATTAAAAACACCACATAGACACATAAACATTATTAAAAGATTGATTTCCACCACAGGGGGATTTTAAACTTACAATCTATATTCATATTAACAGTGTAAATCAAAGCCCAAAACTCATCTACTATAATGTATGTTATGCATGTTTGTTTGTTATACAAATGATGTATTTTCATATGCATTTTCATCTCCACCGACAGTAAGTGCTTGTCAGACAGAAAAATTGAGTTAAAATTATGCTTTATTAAAATGATTAAGTTTAGTTGATTGCTGATTTTACTGCATTTTATTTCTTCTTTCTTCCATAAACTATAAACCACATGAATTATGAGTATGCAAAGCAGTTTATTCTTGCAATACGATATTTACATTCAACATTGATCTGATTTAAAGATCTTCATGCAAATCAGTTCTTAACAGTTTCATACATGTTCATATTATAATACTGGTGATGAAGGCTTTTGTTGTTGTTGTTGTTTTTTATTCATATACTTGTAGAACAACAATAGAAATGCAGTCATAACTAACAGTTTTACAATCAAAGACTGAAATTGCATTTAGTTTTCACATCACATTCTACGCAACAAATCAAACATTAAATTCCATTAATCTGTAAAAATGTACGTTTGTGTATGTCCTAGAGCTGGAGCTGAAGCTTCGTGTTGCAGTGTTATGATCATAAAGCGTATAAAAACAATCCAGTGATGAAACAAACCGACTGAACAACATCTCGAAACACCAGTTATCAGCTTTACTGTCATACACTGTGTTCCACTCATTTCCTCGTTTTCCCACAACACTGATCCGTTCGCCTGTGAGATGAGGATGAGGACGATGAAGATGAGGATGATGAGGATGATGAAGATGATGAAGATGAGGATGATGAAGATGATGGTGAGCGCCACCTGCTGCTCAAACTCAGGGTTTGTTATGTGCAGAATGAGTTCTGAAGCTGCACAGAAGAAACACAAGAAGTTTCTGATTTCTTGTCCAGAAGAACTGCTATTTATATCCGTTATAAACTAATTATTGTAGAATGAATACAGGAACATAAACATAAATAAATAAAACACATTCTCATATCCCAGTTTAATGTTCAGAGGAAACTACAGTAATCTGAAGGCTGATTGTGTTTCTGTGCTTTTATCAACACTTTGATCTGTTTATATAGGCTTTCCTTTATTAAATATATATATGTAATATATATATACCCTGATATATACCCTGAAGTCTGGATGTTGATTCATGCACACATTATATATCATCTATCCTCACACACACCGGATGTTTTCCACACTTAAACTCTGTTATTTCTGTCACTTCTGTTTCATGAGCAAATCTGCAGAATGATACGATCCTGGGAAGACGTTACAGTAACATCCCATTAGTAACGATACATTTGTTACAGTAGCCTATATTCATCTTTGTTAATGTTAGTTCATACAAATACAGTTGTTCATTGTAAGTTCACGTCAGCTCAGGTCCATTAAATAATATTAACAGATATAAAATGAATGTTAAAGTTAACAGTGAGATTAATAAATGCTGTAGAAGTGTTGTTCAGTGTTAGTTGATGTTAACTATAATAGTTCACTAATGTTAACCAATCAGACCTTATCATAAAGTGTCACTAAATCTAGCACTCTTATTAAGAGCTGAAAGTATGATTGAATTAGCCAAAATATGTTATAAACAAACATGCGAGGATTCGGGATGTGTAGAAACGGGGGAAATTAAGGAGAAAAAGCAACTGGTAAAATCAGTCCATTACAGAGAGGTCGACAGCTGAATCTACTCGATGATGTTTATCAGAAATATGAGTAGCTTCACTGCGAGATCTGATCATATTTTCACTGCTTTGCTGAATTATGGTTCTTTATGAAGTCGGAAAAGTACTTTATCTGCATGACAAAGTGATACTATAGAGTAAATCTCAACTCCTTGATTGTTTATATCATCACAAAATGTAAGTATATTATCATCCAGCTCTAATCTTATAAATGTGACTATAAAGGATGAAGATATTAAGATATTATAAACATTAACATCATGATTTTCTATAGAAGCCGCTTTGAAATGATGTGTATTTGATACTGCGGCTGAACAACATCTCACTGAAAGCTCATTTCTTCAGATGTTAACCTTAAATTTGGAAACACAACACACATTTTTGAAAATCTAAATTTTTTGGACATGTTTTGGAAAATATAGCCTACATTTCATATAAAATGTGAAAATAGCATTTTTCATAATAATAAACTTAAACTTCTATATCTTTTTTCTCTGAACTTTTGTCACTTCAGCAATGATCTGCCAAGTGTCGTCTTTCTTCAGTCTGTGAGCCAAAGATTCAAGATTTACCACAGTTAAATTTCATTTTCAGGTCTATGTTCAAAAAGTGGTAATAAATGGATCATAACTATTTAATAAATATAGTTGAGTAGCATAAAATCCCCTAAAATGACAAAATATTAAATAAAAAAACATTATCGAACTATAATATATTACATTCATTTCATGGAGAGCCACACAGGGAACACCAGAGTTTTTTTTTTCCTTTTATCATGAGAATGACACTTGATTGGGTGCTTAACTGTCATAAAATATAATGTTAAGATGAAAAAAAAAAACTGTTTTACTTGACTTTAGACTGTGATTACATTAGGTTTAGGGAAGCCTTAACCTCACTTTATCTGTGATGTTGTTCTAGAACTTAGGCCTACAGAAGCTCGTGTCCTTCACTGAATTAAAACATGCATCTATCTCACAATTTGACTTTTTCTCTCACAATTGCAAAGTTTATATCTCACAATTCTGAATGATTGAAAAATAAGGGTTAGAATTGTGAGATAAAAAGATGCATTTATATGATTTGCGCAGCAGAAACACGCTTCTTCTACAGGGAAAGTAAAGCTCAACACTTGCTGGAAGTTCCTCAACTAACCACATGATGTCAGTATAAACACACAGTTGCTCCTGAACTCCACCAATCACGTGTCTCTGAAGATGTGCTGAACCTTGAGAAATCAACACTGGGTCACGTGATCTCCTCACAGACACTGTTGCCTGTTGCTGTTAGTTTTGTGAGTTGTTGAATGCAGTGCTGTGATATTAAAACTGCGTTCTTGTCATTTGCATTGATAGTTTGACTTCCTGAAGAGTGAATAGTAGTGATAGATTGATATGAATATACAGTTGCGTTCCCAGACACAGACCTGTATGAAGTTTAATAAGCAGCAGAATCTAATAAAGCATCTGTGTTTCTCGTTCTAATCAAATCAGGGCTGTGAAACAGAAAGAGTGGTGCGCTGAACCCTCACTGCAAAACATGCTTTTCTTACTCAGTATTTTTGTCTTGTTTCCAGTTCAAATATCTACAAATTCTTAAATTAAGAAGCATTTACTAGATAAGTAAAATGCCATAAGATATTATGTCTTGTTTTCTACGGAAGTAAATCCAAATTAAGTGAGCTTTTGTTTAAAACAAGCAAAATTATCTGCCAATGGGATTAGAAAAATAATCTTGTTTCTGTTTGGATTAAGATTATTTTTCTTATTCTGTTTGAATTAAGATTATTTTTCTTATTCTGTTTGGATTAAGATTATTTTTCTTGTTTCTGATTGGATTGAGATTATTTTTCTTACCCCATAGCCAGACAAGGGAGGATAAAAGGAAAAGGAAAGAGTTTAGTGACAGCTGGTTTCAGTGCGCGTGCTTTAGGTGTGTGCGCTCGGCTGTGTCTCACAGTTCGGAAGTGGTTGACATGACAATAAACAAGTACGTTTTGAACGAATAATTTGTAGAGATCTGCCAGAAGAAGCAGCCATGATGAACAGCTGATTTGTACGGTGGCATCTGATGACCAAACTACACTGGGATTCGCGAACGAAAAAAATCAAGTGAGAACATGATTTTCTGCAGTGTAAAACTAATGAGTGACATCACAAAACTCATCCAGATCTTCCAGGTGTGTGTCAGTACCTGCTTCAGGTGTGTGTCAGTACCTGCTCCTGGTGTGTGTCAGTACCTGCTTCAGGTGTGTGTCAGTACCTGCTTCAGGTGTGTGTCAGTACCTGCTCCTGGTGTGTGTCAGTACCTGCTTCAGGTGTGTGTCAGTACCTGCTCCTGGTCCGTGTCAGTACCTGCTTCAGGTGTGTGTCAGTACCTGCTTCAGGTGTGTGTCAGTACCTGCTCCTGGTGTGTGTCAGTACCTGCTTCAGGTGTGTGTCAGTACCTGCTCCTGGTGTGTGTCAGTACCTGCTTCAGGTGTGTGTCAGTACCTGCTCCTGGTGTGTGTCAGTACCTGCTTCAGGTGTGTGTCAGTACCTGCTTCAGGTGTGTGTCAGTACCTGCTTCAGGAGTGTGTCAGTACCTGCTCCTGGTCTGTGTCAGTACCTGCTCCTGGTGTGTGTCAGTACCTGCTTCAGGTGTGTGTCAGTACCTGCTCCTGGTGTGTGTCAGTACCTGCTCCTGGTGTGTGTCAGTACCTGCTTCTGGAGTGTGTCAGTACCTGCTCCTGGTGTGTGTCAGTACCTGCTTCAGGTGTGTGTCAGTACCTGCTTCTGGTGTGTGTCAGTACCTGCTTCTGGTGTGTGTCAGTACCTGCTTCTGGTGTGTGTCAGTACCTGCTTCTGGTGTGTGTCAGTACCTGCTTCTGGTGTGTGTCAGTACCTGCTTCTGGTGTGTGTCAGTACCTGCTTCTGGAGTGTGTCAGTACCTGCTTCAGGTGTGTGTCAGTACCTGCTTCTGGAGTGTGTCAGTACCTGCTTCTGGAGTGTGTCAGTACCTGCTTCTTGAGTGTGTCAGTACCTGCTTCAGGTGTGTGTCAGTACCTGCTTCTGGAGTGTGTCAGTACCTGCTTCTGGAGGGTGTCAGTACCTGCTTCAGGTGTGTGTCAGTACCTGCTTCTGGAGTGTGTCAGTACCTGCTCCTGGAGTGTGTCAGTACCTGCTCCTGGTGTGTGTCAGTACCTGCTTCTGGAGTGTGTCAGTACCTGCTTCTGGAGTGTGTCAGTACCTGCTTCAGGTGTGTGTCAGTACCTGCTTCAGGTGTGTGTCAGTACCTGCTCCTGGTGTGTGTCAGTACCTGCTCCTGGTGTGTGTCAGTACCTGCTTCAGGTGTGTGTCAGTACCTGCTCCTGGTGTGTGTCAGTACCTGCTTCAGGAGTGTGTCAGTACCTGCTTCTGGTGTGTGTCAGTACCTGCTTCTGGTGTGTGTCAGTACCTGCTTCAGGAGTGTGTCAGTACCTGCTTCAAGTGTGTGTCAGTACCTGCTCCTGGTGTGTGTCAGTACCTGCTTCAGGAGTGTGTCAGTACCTGCTTCTGGTGTGTGTCAGTACCTGCTTCAGGAGTGTGTCAGTACCTGCTTCTGGTGTGTGTCAGTACCTGCTTCAGGAGTGTGTCAGTACCTGCTTCAGGTGTGTGTCAGTACCTGCTCCTGGTGTGTGTCAGTACCTGCTTCAGGAGTGTGTCAGTACCTGCTTCTGGTGTGTGTCAGTACCTGCTTCAGGAGTGTGTCAGTACCTGCTTCAGGTGTGTGTCAGTACCTGCTCCTGGTGTGTGTCAGTACCTGCTTCAGGAGTGTGTCAGTACCTGCTTCTGGTGTGTGTCAGTACCTGCTTCTGGAGTGTGTCAGTACCTGCTTCAGGTGTGTGTCAGTACCTGCTTCAGGTGTGTGTCAGTACCTGCTCCTGGTGTGTGTCAGTACCTGCTTCAGGTGTGTGTCAGTACCTGCTCTTGGTGTGTGTCAGTACCTGCTTCAGGTGTGTGTCAGTACCTGCTTCAGGTGTGTGTCAGTACCTGCTCCTGGTGTGTGTCAGTACCTGCTTCAGGTGTTTGTCAGTACCTGCTCCTGGTGTGTGTCAGTACCTGCTTCAGGTGTGTGTCAGTACCTGCTCCTGGTGTGTGTCAGTACCTGCTTCAGGAGTGTGTCAGTACCTGCTTCTGGTGTGTGTCAGTACCTGCTTCTGGAGTGTGTCAGTACCTGCTTCAGGTGTGTGTCAGTACCCGCTCCTGGTGTGTGTCAGTACCTGCTTCAGGTGTGTGTCAGTACCTGCTTCTGGAGTGTGTCAGTACCTGCTTCTGGAGTGTGTCAGTACCTGCTTCAGGTGTGTGTCAGTACCTGCTTCTGGAGTGTGTCAGTACCTGCTTCAGGTGTGTGTCAGTACCTGCTTCTGGAGTGTGTCAGTACCTGCTTCTGGAGTGTGTCAGTACCTGCTCCTGGTGTGTGTTAGTACCTGCTTCAGGTGTGTGTCAGTACCTGCTTCTGGAGGGTGTCAGTACCTGCTTCAGGTGTGTGTCAGTACCTGCTTCTGGAGTGTGTCAGTACCTGCTTCTGGAGTGTGTCAGTACCTGCTCCTGGTGTGTGTCAGTACCTGCTTCAGGTGTGTATAAGTACCTGCTTCAGGTGTGTGTCAGTACCTGCTTCAGGTGTGTGTCAGTACCTGCTTCTGGAGTGTGTCAGTACCTGCTTCTGGAGTGTGTCAGTACCTGCTTCTGGAGTGTGTCAGTACCTGCTTCAGGTGTGTGTCAGTACCTGCTTCTGGAGTGTGTCAGTACCTGCTTCTGGAGTGTGTCAGTACCTGCTTCTTGAGTGTGTCAGTACCTGCTTCAGGTGTGTGTCAGTACCTGCTTCTGGAGTGTGTCAGTACCTGCTTCTGGAGGGTGTCAGTACCTGCTTCAGGTGTGTGTCAGTACCTGCTTCTGGAGTGTGTCAGTACCTGCTCCTGGAGTGTGTCAGTACCTGCTCCTGGTGTGTGTCAGTACCTGCTCCTGGAGTGTGTCAGTACCTGCTCCTGGTGTGTGTCAGTACCTGCTTCAGGTGTGTATCAGTACCTGCTTCTGGAGTGTGTCAGTACCTGCTTCTGGAGTGTGTCAGTACCTGCTCCTGGTGTGTGTCAGTACCTGCTCCTGGTGTGTGTCAGTACCTGCTTCAGGTGTGTGTCAGTACCTGCTTCTGGAGTGTGTCAGTACCTGCTTCTGGAGTGTGTCAGTACCTGCTTCAGGTGTGTGTCAGTACCTGCTTCTGGAGTGTGTCAGTACCTGCTTCAGGTGTGTGTCAGTACCTGCTTCTGGAGTGTGTCAGTACCTGCTTCTGGAGGGTGTCAGTACCTGCTTCAGGTGTTTGTCAGTACCTGCTTCTGGAGTGTGTCAGTACCTGCTTCTGGAGTGTGTCAGTACCTGCTCCAGGTGTATCAGTACCTGCTTCAGGTGTGTGTCAGTACCTGCTTCAGGTGTGTGTCAGTACCTGCTTCAGGTGTGTGTCAGTACCTGCTTCAGGTGTGTATCAGTACCTGCTTCAGGTGTGTGTCAGTACCTGCTTCAGGTGTGTGTCAGTACCTGCTTCTGGAGTGTGTCAGTACCTGCTTCTGGAGTTTGTCAGTACCTGCTTCTGGAGTGTGTCAGTACCTGCTCCTGGAGTGTGTCAGTACCTGCTTCTGGAGTGTGTCAGTACCTGCTTCTGGTGTGTGTCAGTACCTGCTCCTGGTGTGTGTCAGTACCTGCTTCTGGAGTGTGTCAGTACCTGCTTCTGGAGTGTGTCAGTACCTGCTTCTGGAGTGTGTCAGTACCTGCTTCAGGTGTGTGTCAGTACCTGCTCCTGGTGTGTGTCAGTACCTGCTTCTGGAGTGTGTCAGTACCTGCTTCTGGAGTGTGTCAGTACCTGCTCCTGGAGTGTGTCAGTACCTGCTTCAGGTGTGTATCAGTACCTGCTTCAGGTGTGTGTCAGTACCTGCTTCTGGAGTGTGTCAGTACCTGCTTCTGGTGTGTGTCAGTACCTGCTTCTGGAGTGTGTCAGTACCTGCTTCTGGAGTGTGTCAGTACCTGCTCCTGGTGTGTGTCAGTACCTGCTTCAGGTGTGTGTCAGTACCTGCTTCAGGTGTGTGTCAGTACCTGCTTCTGGAGTGTGTCAGTACCTGCTTCTGGTGTGTGTCAGTACCTGCTTCTGGAGTGTGTCAGTACCTGCT
The DNA here is from genome assembly GCF_965113295.1 of Leuciscus leuciscus. Classification (NCBI taxonomy): domain Eukaryota; kingdom Metazoa; phylum Chordata; class Actinopteri; order Cypriniformes; family Leuciscidae; genus Leuciscus; species Leuciscus leuciscus. Next base: position 953,017 of record NC_138746.1, on the reverse strand, counting down.
TCTGGAGTGTGTCAGTACCTGCTTCTGGAGTGTGTCAGTACCTGCTTCTGGAGTGTGTCAGTACCTGCTCCTGGTGTGTGTCAGTACCTGCTTCAGGTGTGTGTCAGTACCTGCTTCTGGAGTGTGTCAGTACCTGCTTCTGGTGTGTGTCAGTACCTGCTTCTGGAGTGTGTCAGTACCTGCTTCTGGAGTGTGTCAGTACCTGCTTCTGGAGTGTGTCAGTACCTGCTTCTGGAGTGTGTCAGTACCTGCTTCAGGTGTGTGTCAGTACCTGCTCCTGGTGTGTGTCAGTACCTGCTTCTGGAGTGTGTCAGTACCTGCTTCTGGTGTGTGTCAGTACCTGCTTCTGGAGTGTGTCAGTACCTGCTTCTGGAGTGTGTCAGTACCTGCTCCTGGTGTGTGTCAGTACCTGCTTCTGGAGTGTGTCAGTACCTGCTCCTGGAGTGTGTCAGTACCTGCTTCAGGTGTGTATCAGTACCTGCTTCAGGTTTGTGTCAGTACCTGCTTCTGGAGTGTGTCAGTACCTGCTTCTGGTGTGTGTCAGTACCTGCTCCTGGTGTGTGTCAGTACCTGCTTCTGGTGTGTGTGTGCAATTCATTCCTCTCCATCAGGATGATCCTGTGTCGAAGCTCCTGGAAGATCTGGATATCGGGATCATCCTCCTCACACATATCCAGACTGGAGAAACACAGCTTGTCCACCTCTGATTCTTAAATCAGATGCAAATATCTATTTACTTATTTAAAGTCAAAATTATTACACAATCAAAATTATGACAAAATGTCGAAATTATGACATACTAAATCAAAATGATGAGATTAGAGTCAAAATTATGACATACTTTATCAAAATAATTAGATTTAAAGTCAAAAGTATGACACTAAATCAAAATCATGACAAAATGTTGAAATTATGACAGTCATAATTATGACATAAATTGAAATTATGACAAAATGTCGAAATTATGACAGAATTATGAGATAAAGTCAAAATTATGACATACTAAATCAAAATGATGAGATAAAGTCAAAATTATGACATTATAAATAAAAGTTATGACTGAACATTTTTTTATTGATATATTAAATTAAAGGTATGAGATTAAAACCGATAAGTAAATTGTTTTAGTTAGTAGAAAATAAAACTGGAATTCGAGAGAGGACCAGAGAGGAAAATCATGCAATAAACTTCAGTTTTTAGGCCAGTGTTCCTGCTGATCGTTTGATTTTCATCTTCAGCCTCATTAAGATCTCAGCATCGTTCCCCATAATAACACGTAATCAGATGAGAGCCGAGTTGAACACTCGTTAGTGTAATTAGAGTCAGAGTCTACACTGCAGAAATACTCTTCTTACTCAGTATTTCTGTCTTGTTTCCAGTCCAAATATCTAAAGATTCTTAAATCAAGATGCATTTACTAGATGAGGAAAATGCCATAAGATATTATGTCTTGTTTTCTGGAAAAATAAATAAAAATTAAGTGAGTTTTGGCTTAAAACAAGCAAAATTATCTGACAATGGGGTCAGAAATATAATCCTGTTTCTGTTTGAATTAAGATTATTTTTCTGACCCGATTGGAAGATAATTTCGCTTTTTTAAGCATCAACTCACTTAATTTTGATTAATTCCCCCGAAAAACAAGACATAATATCTTATGGCATTTTACTCATCTAGTATTTACTATTTGCATCTTGATTTAAGAATCTTTAGATATTTGGACTGGAAACAAGACTAAAACACTAAGTAAGAGGAGTATTTCTGCAGTGTATCTACGGGGTTATTGATGGCTTTCGCTGGACTGGAAGCGCCAGAATCTCAGTGTCTCCAAGGGAACAGAGACTCACACCCGTCAGGCAGAACCAGGGCAAGGAGCTATTTTTGAGGCAGGCCATGCTTTTTATCCAAAGCCACAGATGGCAAGCACACACACACACACACACACACACACACACACACACACACAGGTGGTTTTCACCTTCACCTAGTTGAGCACATCGCAGGTATTGTAGGATCTTCGGCAGGCCGAGGTCCAGAACGTGTCGAGGAGGGAAAGTGATCGGGCAGTTCCTCAGACTCAAAGCCTTCAGTGAGATCACATTCCCTGTAGAAGAAGAGAAGAGTCACATCACACACACATCTTCATCTTCATCACGCACTGCAAAAAATGCTTTTCTTAGTATTTTGTCTTGTTTCCAGTCCAAATATAATTTTTTTTTTAAATCAAGATGCATTTAGATGAGTAAAATGCCTTGTTTTTTGGGGAAATTAATCAAAATTAAGTGAGTTGATGCTTAAAAAAAAATTAATAAATTATCTTCCAGTGGGGTCAGAAAAATAATCTTAATTCAAACAGAAGCAGGATTATTTTTCTCACCCCATTGGCAGATCATTTTGCTTGTTTTAAGCAAAAACTCACTTAATTTTGATTAATTTCCCCAGAAAACAAAACATAATATCTTATGGCATTTTACTACTTTAGCAAATGCATCTTGATTTAAGTGTCACTGTCCCACCGGTGGGCCCAAAGCCATTACATATTTAAAACAGTAATATCTTATACTAAACCTGAACTAATCTTGACAAACTATATATCATTTGAAACCTTACAATCTCTAGTTTTCATATTTGGTGACTGATTTTCAAAATAAATTACAGAGTAATTTATCAATTTGCAACAAGAATATTTTCATATTCCTAAGGCGTGTTCAGACCTTTTTTTTGAAATAGCAATGAACATGAAAAATCATGAAAGAATGGTAGAAACTTCCCATATTACTTCTGAATAGAATGTCTACTTCATAAATTGTGAAAATAATGGTTCAGATCACTCAAACCACATATGGAAATGAGGTGCCCTTATATGGGCAGTGATGGAGTCTGGTTGTCACCTAGTGGAAGCGTCCGGTACTGCGCCCAAACAAAATCTTACTGAAAGCTCATTTTTTGAGATATCAACCTAAATTTTGAAACACAACTTGTTCAGATTTTTAACTTAGATTTTTTTTGCAGTTTTAGAGTCGCCCAGGTTTTAAAAATATATATTTTATATAAAATATGAATAATTACATTTTTTACATTGTACATTTCCATAAACTCAAACTTCTATAACTTTTTTTCTGTTTCACTTTCTTAATTTATTTCACTTCTACAAAAATCTGCCAAATGTCTTCTTTAAAACAAGACCAATTGTACGTCTATACTCCAAAGCGTTCTTTAATTACAACCATTTAAGTTCAAAATGTGCATTTTCATGTCTACTCGAAAAAAAGGGGGGGGGGGGGGGGGGCAGTTAACAGGTTAAGTATAATGTTTGATATTTGGACTGGAAACAAGACAAAAACACTGAGTAAGAAAAGCATTTTTTGCAGTGTGTCCTCTATATTAGACACAGATTCCTGTTTTTGAATCTTACACAGAGATGATAAAATTTTTTCACATTTTTCACCGCTTGCATGCTGGGTTATTTCAACACAACTTTGGATCAAATACAAACCCAGGGTTAAAATTTTAAATTACATTTTTAACCATGTTTGGGTTTGTCCATATTTGACCCAAAATTGAGTTAAAACAACCCAGCATGTTTTAGAGTTCACCTTGGACCTGTTTCACAGTGTGTGTTCTCGAACACTGTCGTGTGTGAATGAACGGCCAGAACACATTAAAAGTTTCTGTTGTCAGTAGAACGGTGTGTGTTAGCGGCCCCTGAGTTAATGACTAATGATCTTCACAACGGAAGTGAATCAATCAAAACTAACTTTATCTCGACAATAACTTTATTCTAGATCTGCTGTAAAGCCTAATCTCTGTTACTGTAATCTCCTATTATCAATGTAAAGCTGCTGTGGAACTCTATACTGTTAAAGCGCTGTATAAATGAAGGAGACTTGACTTGACTTGACTTACCCAGCTCCGGGGGAAGCGCTGTGATCGGGTTTCCCTCCAAGAGGAACGTCTTCAAGCACCTTAAACACAAGAGTTGATGAAACATGCACAAATATCTCAAATCTTAAGAATTAATGCCCTTATCTTGGTTTAGGAATGTTTAGATATTTGTGCTGGAAAACAAGACAGAAACACTGAGGAAGAAGAACATTTTTACACTGAAAATAAATGCAATGATTCTGTGATCTAATATTTGTGTCTAAAGCTGTAAAATTGATCACACTGCAAATAAAATGATGTTTTTCTTCAGTGTTTCTGTCTGTTCTCCATCTCTAATATCTAAACATTCTTAAATCAAGACACATTTACTGGAGAAGAAGCGAATGACTGAAGATATTCAGACTTGCTTTCTGAAAAAAGTATTAAAATGAAGTGAGTTTGTGCTTAAAACAAGAACAAATATCTGCCAATGGAGTCAGAAAAATAAACTTAAAAACAAGATCATTTGGAAACACTTTATGTTTAATGCAGTATACAGATATTCATAATGTACGTTATAATGCAGTATATCTTTTAATAAATAATTGTAACCAAAGTTAAAATGCATTATAATATTTGCAGATTCCTTGTTACCTTGTTACATCAGATTCCTTGTTACAAACCTTGTTTGCCGTGTGTTTTAATGCTTTACCTTCTAAGTTCATGACAGATGGTATTAACTCTGGTTATAATTATTCATGAGATCATACAATGCATTATAAGAAGACATAATTAATGCATTAAAAAACTTTTATAATGTATTATATAAAAGGCTTTAAGTAAAGAGTTACCGATTATTTGTCTGACCTCATTGGAAGAAGTAATTTTCCTTCTCAAATAAATGTATCTTGAAATAAGATTAACTTTATACTGGAAAATGAGACAAAACTAAAGAGCAAGACTATTATTTCCTTCATATCTGTGCTCGTTTCTTTCATATCACCCCACTCTCTCTTGTTGCATGATCCTTGAGAGAGATCCCTGGAGAGATATGCTCAGGGCCTGGAGGAGAAGAGAAATTTTACGCCGGAGGTCCTCCTAAACTCTTATTTCATCGCGGGGCTCAATGTACCTCCTCCGCTGGCTGAACGGCAGGGGCTGATCCGACGCCCGTTTCGAGAGGTGGTGGACCATGTGCGTCGACGGGAGCGGCAGGACCCCACGAGGACGTTGTCAGTTTCTGCATTGCCAGCAATCCCGGAGAGTCGCGTCCTAGCCACGACAACGCTTGGCAACCACGTTCTCGCCACTTCGACGTCTACGAAGGGTCCTTCAGCTTTTGCTACGGACATTGCGGGGATCTCGGTACCGATCCTAGGTCCGGCTATGGCTTCTGCACCGCGGTCAAAGAGGAGGAGGAAGAGATCGTCAGGTTCACCGTCTCAGTCCCTTCCTGGCTCCGTGCCGACTCTCCAGGTTGCTTCTGTCAGTCTGGTCCACGCTGAGGTAGATGGGAGAGTGACCAAGTCCAGCCCTGTCCCAGCTATGGAGTCAAGTCCTGTCCACGCTGAGGTGGATGGGAGAGTGACCAAGACCAATTCTGTCCCAGCGAAGGAGTCTAGGACTGTCCACGCTGAGCCGTCTGTGGTACCTCCTGTCCCAGCTCCGTTGCGAGTGGCAACGCCCCCAGTTTTGGGTTCTGTACCGGCTCCTCTGCTTGTTGCAGCAACATCGGTTGTGTCCCCTGTTGTTTCCCCGATTACCCCTGTTCCTGTTGTGCCCCAACCTGTCCCTTCCAAGACTGTACCTCATGTGTCTCCACCCAGAACTGCCTGGTTTTCGTGTCCTCAATCAGTGCCCATGTCCAGTGAATCCAGGACTTTTGTTCCACCCACCCACTCGGGACCTCCACCTACGAACTCTTTTGTTCCCCCACCCCCCCTCCCTCATGTGTTATTTTTATTGTGTCATCCCGATCCTAATGTTATGTTTTCGTGTTTGCCACTGTTAATGGTTGTTCTGTTTTGTTGGTTTATGTCTAGTTTACAGTTGGTTATGTCCCATGTGGAGCGTCTGGTAGCCGCTCCGTAAGGAGGAGGTTATGTCATGTATTTGTCTCTTGTTTTGTGTGCAAACACATGGCCGGTTGTTTTGACTATGTGTTTGCATTGTCTTGTGTTTTGCCTCGTTTCCATGTTGTTAATGTTGTATTAGCGTCACCTGTGATTGTGATCATGTGTCCTTACCACGTCCCTTGTTTCCTAGTATTGATGTTCATCAGTGTCACCTGTACCTTTGTAATTATGTGTTCTATGTAAGCTCCCGGTGGTTGTTCCTCAGTGCTGGTTCGTCTTGTTAACATTCAGTTCTGTGAGTATAGTGGTCTGTCTGTGAATGTTCCAGTTCCGTTTTATTGTCGAGTCTAGTTATTGTTTGTTTGCCCCATTGTGGGTCTTTGTTTTCAGTTGTAAATAAACCGTGTTTTGTGAAAGTTACTGTCTGCGCTTGGGTTCTATTTAGCATAACGTGACATACACTGATTCACTATGGTAAGCCTGTTATAAGTGTTTATATTATATAGCTGGAAATTGTCTCATACGTCACTCGTCACATCCGTAAATCGGGAAAAGTTGCTCCGGCTATTTTTAACCTCTGGAGAATCACACGTTTTAAACAAACGCGGAACAGAGGAGAGTCTGCTGGAGAGAAGAGAACGAGATAGAGCTCGTAATAAAACAAGAACCAACATCAGGAGAGGGAGAGAACTGAGGGATTTGTAAATGTTGTAAACGCGTCGCGGAGATGATGGTGTTTTATCACTCAACAGGAGAGAAAGGTGTTTTATTGAACAGATAAACTCATATGTAGAGTCCTGCACGGGTTCGGGTGACCCGCGGGTACCCGACTGGTGACCCTCAAATTTTGCTCAAACAGGTGAAAAATATCCAACTGTGTCGGACACGGGTACGGGTCGGGTCGGACACGGGGGAAACACGGGTCTAAACACGGGTTTAAAACAATCACATGCAAACGTAAAAATATATGCATATTTTTAGGAACACATCTACAAAAATATTCCTGTATTTCAAGTTGATAAAATCATTTTAAATCCACATCAGTTTATTTGTGCCCATGCGCCACGCCCTCCCAGGATCTATAACGTTACCTAGGCTACTTTCACTTTTAAAAATTCCTCATAACCGCGCGCGCGATCTGCTTGCAGTCGTCGAGATGGATGCTGAGGAGTTGAAGAAAAGAATAGCTAGTGGAGATTGTAAAGTTGTCGACAATACGTCATCAAAAGTCAAGTCCAGTGTGTGGGAGAAATTTGGAGTTATCTGAAGAAAACAATATTGTGAAAGGCTTTGTTGCATTTTCGTGTTGGATAGCCGCAAATGTGGAACTTCATCGCAGAGGAAGCACGCAGATAACTGTGGTAACAAACCAAGCAGTTCTATCGAACAGTATTTTTCAAATTTAACACTGTTCAGTATGTGTGGTGTGCAGGGCGTGTTTGAACCCAAAATTGTCAGATGTAGGCTAGACGAAATTGCGTGGCAGATATAGTGTTGTAGCCGCGACTGTTAGGCTACTCAGTTTTGTGGTAACCTTAGCCATGTTCTTCATGTACCGGCCTTTTGACAGCTTCGGCTGAAGTTGTCCTTGTGTTAACTGTCGTTATAACTTCTGTATGACCTGGCAATAAACATTTTTGTAATTGTGTCTATAATGTGATTGGCTAAACTGATTTTATTTCGGGTGTGGGTCGGGTGTCGGTTCTATTTTAAGCGGGTCGGGTCGGGTCGGGTGCGGATTTTAATTAGTGCTGTTGACGGATAACGGGTCGGATGCGGTTTGAAGCACTGCGGGTACGGGCGGGTGCGGGTTTACAAAATCGGACCCGTGCAGGACTCTGCTCATATGTGTCTCTCTAACAGAGTTCACTGTAAAGCATTATCTACTGTGAAGATCATTTCATTATGGTTGTTGTGCTGGAGTTTATTCTCAAGGAAGTATCGTGTTTATTAATGGTTAAAACTACAGTAACATCTTCTAGTCAGTTTGAGATCTCCATATGTTTTATGAGACATATTCATCCCAAGCACAACCAAAACAATGTTCTTCTGCAAAATGCATGCAGTTTTGTGTTTAACCACTAGAGGGACAGAAAGATACAACCTTTTTAACAAGCGCGTTGGAAAACATGGTAAAGTATCTCAGTGGAACGTAACTATTTAACACGGACTATCCCTTTAAAACGCTAGTTTGACTCACATGTGCTGTCCGACAGCGGCTGGAAGAGCTGAGATCTGATTATTCCTCACATCCAACCAGAGCAGAGACGGAAAACTGCTGAAGAAGCGCACCGGGAGCCCGCGGATCTCATTACCCTCCAGATACAGGCTCTACAACACAGAATATCCAACACCATCTCATGAAAGTGCGGATCTACAGAAATTTATATGCAAAAAAATAGTTTTTACGTGCATATGACACGCACTAACCCCTTGGGTACACTGCAAAACTGCTTTTCTTACTTAACATTTTTGTCTTGTTTCCAGCCCAAATATCTAAAAATTCTTAAAGCTACACTGTCTGATATTTTCCCCTATCTAGCGGTGAAATTGTATATGACTACCCAGTGAATTTTAGTTTCTATTCCTTTCAATTTTGCGGGCGTTTTAACTCCTACGGTGGCCGTATTATTCCAAGATTAACATGGCTTCCAGTTAGACTTCGTCCAATTGCGCCTTTAAAACTATCACCTGTGATCCGTCGCAGCACAGATTTATGTTACAAGGTAAACAATACTTTTTCACCATTGACGCGAGGAAAAGTAACGCAAGTTATACTAGAGGTCGTTCTGGCGTTATGCACAGCCATGCTATGGTTAGACAAGCAACTATCAAACTTCGAATTTACACAAATAGGCTGAATGACCTGTCGAGAAGAAAGCAGGCAACCTCAGCGTCCGTTTTAAAATCTTTGCTCCTCATGAGCTCTTTCCATCTGGGAAAAGTTACTCCAGTATTGACTTTGGTCTTGTTGATTTGCCTGTCGCGTTGACGTTTTAATTCTCTCTTTCGCTTCCTTGGCGACTCTTCTACATGTCCTCGACAACAGGCGTGATCCTCCATCAGCAATCTTTCAAATCTGCCGGCAGTCGTGAGTAATCTCCCCCTCGCATTCGTCTCTGAGTCACTGAGTGTAAAACGCGAAAGGCGAAGCTTGAATTTACAGGTATGTCCCTCTTTGGCTAATGTAGTTTCAAGATGGAGGGGCAACATGGCGACCGGCATTCGAACCCCTCACCCGTATGTACTTTCAGTGGCAGATTATAAACTTACGAGAATACTTTATTACTTGAAAGAAGTAAATATACATTAATGAGCACATATATTTTTGAAAGAACTAAGTGTTTTTTGCTAAGAATCAACTAAAAAAATTACACAGTGTAGCTTTAAATCAAGATGCATTTACTAGATGAGTAAAATGCCATAAGATTGTAAGTCTTGTTTTCCAGTGGAATTAATCAAAATCAAGTGAGTTTCTACGCCATTGGCAGATCGATCATTTTGCTTTTTTTTAAAGCAAAAACTCACTTAATTTGTATTTATTTCCCCAGAAAAGAAGACATAATATCTTATTGCATTTTACTACTAAAGTAAATGCATATGATTAAATAATTTTTTGATATTTGGACTGGAAACAAGACAAAAATACTAAGTAAGAAAAGCATTGTTTGCAGTGTAATCATTAGTGGTGGGGAGTAGCCTAGGTATTACACGCCATAAATTACATATCATATGCACGTGTAAAACTGCGTATCATATGCACGTGTAAAAACTCTTTTTTGCATATAAATTGCACGATAAATACAATTCGTGCTTTAGATACGCACTTTCATGAGCTAGAACTGTACCGGAAATGACGTCACGACGCGATCAGACTGAAGGAAGTGCATCGATCTTTCTGGAATATTATTTTCCAAGAGATCATTTGGAAAAAAGCTTGGCTGCTTCCTTTTCGGTTTTGTAAATAGCTCACAAAAATCGGGAATTAGATTTGAAAATTCTTCATAATTTTTATATTAGCAATTATACTTTATCAAAAAATGTATGGACAATTGATGAAAAATGCTCATTTTGTTCATTCTACATCTCTTTTTTGGGTGTTACCATTCTAAAAACTTGTGGGAAGACTTATCTGTTCAAGTTCAACAGAATTCTGGTTATAATTGTGAAATAGGCTAACATCCAAAGATGTTATTACATATTTTGAATCAAAAGATGATTCTGTTAATTTTATGATGAACCATATGATATTATTTGGTAAGTTTTATATTCATAAAAGTAAAATAATGAATTCTAAACCTTGTCTGAAGGTCTTATGGCTGATTTTCATTAGTATATTGAGTCTCTCCAATGTACAAAAAAAAAAAAAAAATGTAGGGACAATCTTATACGCTAATGAGTTGAAGCTTATTGACATTTGAAATTACATGCTGTTTTTATTTAAATACTAATTATTAATGTTTTATTTGTTTATTTTCATCATTTCTGTTTAAATCAATAGTATTATATCTATTGCCTGTTGTTTTCCTTTCTCTTTTCTTTCCTTATGTATTGTAAACCTGATTTCTTTTAAGTTACTATCTTGTTATAGTTGTTAATGTTTTATGTGTGTATTAATGTTTAAGAATCACCTGTAGATGCGTCATCTGTAGCACAGAGTCTGAGATGTTCGTCAGTCCTCTTCTGCGCATGTGCAGCACCACTGCTCTTTCTGCACAGTCGAGGCTCTCGTCATCATAATCGATCATATTCCTGTTGAAAGGTTATGGTGTAGGCTAATATTTACATTTGACTGTCGGATGGGAGGTTGTGAGTCGTTGCTATGGTGACAGCACATGAAAGCGAAACCACTACGGTGAGCGTCGAAGGACAAACATCCAAACGCGTTTGAAATAAACAGAGAAGGAATCTTAAATAATTTAACGGTGAAAAAGCAAAGTACAGTTATTTAAACCAAAACATCAAAGTGAAAATTAAAGAAAATACCCCATAATTAAGTAATTGTCAATAGAATAGGTCTATATGAAGTATTTACTCTGACTAAATGTTTGGCCATGTAACAAAATGCAGAAATGTGGTAAAGCATAATTATTAATGTCAAAAATATTAGGCTGTGTTATAAAGAACGAAAACAATATCATCTTTGTGAAGTTCCTTTTTTTTCACGATCAGCAGGGTTATTAAACTAGTTAACTAAAACTATATAAACGTTTTATATACCTGAAATAAAATATATATATTTTTAAACAGCTAGTTGCCAAGGCAACATTTTTAAAAAGTAAAAAAAAAAAAAACATAACAACTACATTTTAACATTTTAAACAACTACACAATTACTAAACTAACAAAATGACTAAGTTTAATTAAAAATTAAATAGAAAATATCAAAATACAAACTGAAATATGAACAAAAACTGTAACAATATCTCAATGATAAGAAAAAATGTATGTCATTACGTTCATATGTCATTACGTTGTATGACTCTGTATTCCCCTATTGTTATTGTTATTGCAATAATAAATAAATAAAAATAATACAAATCACCAGAAAAAAAAGACAAAAAAGACAAAAACCATTTTGTACAGTTCAGTGTCGCGAGCGCGCGCGCGTGCCCGAGTCTCGCGCAGGGGAGGTTCATATAAACGCGCCGGCGCTGAAGCTCGTATTCAGTTCGAGTCAGTGTGTGTGTATGTGTGTGTGTGATCTCTGGAGCAGATCCTCGGTGTTCCTCACTCACAGATGCTCGTGTTTTAGAGCATCAGCAGCATCAGGTTCAGTCGCGCTGAAAGGAATGAGATCAGAGCATCAATGTTTCACTGGGGAAAGTGGAAGAAGAGGATGGGAGCGAACAGTTCATCCAAGAGACCCGTGTTCGACGACAAAGAGGATGGTGAGAGCTCAAACTGCACATTATAACACTCACAACATCACCAAACCTCACGTGCACTCGCGTTATTAAACACTGGTTATGACTTTTACACAGTTCATTAGATGCAGTGTTTCTGATGTAACAGCAGTGAGAAACATCTGACTGACAGATGAGCTTTAGGTGTTTGGTGAATGCTTGCTCTCACCTAAATATGTGTGTCATCTGCAGAAAATGCTTTTCTTGCATAGTATTTTTGTCTTGTTTCCAGTCCAAATATCAAAAAAAATATAAAATCAAGATGCATTTACAATAGTAAAATGCCATGAGATATTATGTCTTGTTTTCTGGGGAAATAAGTAAAAATTAAGTGAGTAGTTGCTTAAAACAAGCTAAATGATCTGACAATGGTGTGAGAAAAATAATCCTGCTTCTGTTTGAATTAAGGTTATTTTTCTTACCCGATTGTCAGATAATTATGCTTGTTTTAAGCAAAAACTCACTTACTTTTTTATTAATTCCCCCGGAAAACAAGACATAAAATCTTATGCCATTTTACTCATCTAGTAAATGCATCTTGATTCAAGAATTTTTAGATATTTGGACTGGAAACAAGACAAAAATACTAAGTAAGAAGAGTATTTTTGCAGTGTATTACCGGTATATACAGATTATGAGTTTCAGAATGCAGCCACAATCTATATGTATTTATTTCTCATATTGCTTGGTGCATTTATTAATGGTTATTGATAGTAAAACATGCATTATTCTTCATCTAAGTTCACTTTTACTGAGTATTGTGTGTTTAAAAGTGTAGTATGCTATACTTGTAAAAATACAGAAGACAGACCATACTGATTGTTCTGATGTTACGCAACGCAAATGCAAATTGTGTGTTATATTTCAAATGCAGTTCATGCAACAATGTGACTGTAGAGAACTAGAGATCCGCTACGGTCTGTTTGAACAAAACCTGCCAATTACATCATTTGCTGTTTAATTGGTTCATTAGTGAGGATTATGGAAATCCAGGGGAATTATGGTTCTTTATCAGTTGGATTGTGCTGGAACTGAATGTGTCACATTGAAAGACGAGACCTGAAGTTTGCTGTAGGGCAGAATGTGTCACGAACGCCAGAAACGAGGTCAGTTCACTGTGGGTTTATGATCATATGGAGCGAGTGTGGAATGACCCATTTAGTTACAGTACTGACTCACACTTCTGCTACGCAAAATCACTGCTGCGCTAATCAGTGGACGTAATTACAGCTGTGTGCGGGGTGTGTCGAGTTGTGTCGAGTCGAGTTGTGTCGAGTCATAAGTCGTGTCGAGTCGTGTTCAGTTGTGTTGTGTTATGAGTTGTTGAGTTGTGTTGTGTTGTTGAGTCTTGTCGTGTTGAGTCATCGTTGAGTCATTTCGTGTCAAGTCGTAAGTCGAGTCGTGTCGTGTTGAGTTCAGTTGTGTTGTGTTGTGTTGTTATGAGTTTGTTGAGTTGTGTTGTGTTGAGTCGTGTCGTTGAGTTGTTGAGTCGTGTCGAGTCGTGTCGTGTCATTGAGTTGTCGTGTCGAGTCGTGTCGAGTCGTGTCGTTGAGTTGTTGTGTCGAGTCGTGTCGTTGAGTTGTCGTGTCGAGTCGTGTCGTGTCGTGTCGTTGAGTTGTGTCGTTGAGTTGTTGTGTCGTGTCGAGTCGTGTCGTGTCGTGTTGAGTTGTGGTGAGTCGTGTCGAGTCGTGTCGAGTTGTGACGAGTCGAGTCGTGTCGTGTCGAGTCGTGTCAGGTTCCGTCGTGTCGAGTTCCGTCGTGTCGAGTTCCGTTGTTGTGTTGAGTCGTGTCGAGTTCCGTTGTGTTGAGTTGTGTTGAGCTGTGTTGAGCTGTGTTGAATTGAGTCGTGTCGTGTCGAGTCGTGTCAGGTTCCGTCGTGTCAGGTTCCGTCGTGTCGAGTTCCGTCGTGTCGAGTTCCGTTGTTGTGTTGAGTCGTGTCGAGTTCCGTTGTGTTGAGTTGTGTTGAGTTGTGTTGAGTTGTGTTGAGTTGTGTTGAGTTGTGTTGAGTTGTGTTGAGCTGTGTTGAGCTGTGTTGAATTGTGTTGAGTTGTGTTGAGCTGTGTTGAATTGTGTTGAGTTGAGTCGTGTCGTTGAGTTGTCGTGTCGTTGAGTTGTTGTGTCGAGTCGTGTCGAGTCGTGTCGAGTCGCGTCGTGTTGAGTTGTGGTGTCGTGTCGTGTCGAGTCGTGTCGAGTCGTGTCAGGTTCCGTCGTGTCGAGTTCCGTCGTGTCGAGTTCCGTCGTGTCGAGTTCCGTCGTGTCGAGTTCCGTCGTGTCGAGTTCTGTCGTGTCGAGTTCCGTTGTTGTGTTGAGTCGTGTCGAGTTCAGTTGTGTTGAGTTCCGTTGTGTTAAGTTGTGTTGAGCTGTGTTGAGCTGTGTTGAATTGTGTTGAGTTGAGTCGTGTTGAGTCGTAAGTCGTGTCGAGTCGAGTCGTGTTGAGTTCAGTTGTGTTGGGTTGTTATGAGTTGAGTTGTGTTGTGTGGCGTCGAGTCGTGTCGAGTCCCGTCGTGTCGAGTAGAGTCCCGTCGTGTCGAGTCCCGTCGTGTCGACTTCCGTTGTTGTCGTGTTGAGTCGTGTTGAGTTGTTGATTCGTTTGTGTCGAGTTGTAAGTCGTGTCGAGTCGTGTTGAGTTCAGTTGTGTTGTGTTGTGTTGTTATGAGTTGTTGAGTCGTGTCGTGTTGAGTCGTGTTGAGTCGTGTTCCGTCGTGTCGAGTCGTGTTGAGTTCAGTTGTGTTGTGTTGAGTTGTGTTGAGTTGAGTTGTTGAGTTCCGTTGTGTTGAGTTGTGTTGAGCTGTGTTGAATTGTGTTGAGTTGAGACGTGTTGAGTTGAGTCGTGTTGAGGTGTGTTGAAGTGTGTTGAGTCGTGTTGGGTTCAGTTGTGTTGTGTTGTTGAGTTGTTGAGTTCAGGTGTGTTGAGGTGTGTTGAGTTCCGTTGTGTTGTGTTGAGGTGTGTTGTGGTGTGTTGAGTTCAGTTGTGTTGTGTTAAGTTCAGGTGTGTTGAGGTGTGTTGAGTTCAGTTGTGATGTGTTGTGTTAAGTTCAGGTGTGTTGAGGTGTGTTGAGTTCCGTTGTGTTGTGTTGAGGTGTGTTGTGTTGTGGTGTGTTGAGTTGTTGAGTTCAGTTGTGTTGAGTCGTGTTGTTGAGGTGTGTTGAGTCGTGTTGGGTTCAGTTGTGTTGTGTTGTGTTGTTGAGTTGTTGAGTTCAGGTGTGTTGAGTCGTGTTGGGTTCAGTTGGTTGTTGAGTTGTTGAGTTCAGGTGTGTTGAGTCGTGTTGGGTTCAGTTGTGTTTTGTTGAGTTCAGGTGTGTTGAGGTGTGTTGTTGAGTCGTGTTGAGTTCCATTGAGTTGTGTTGTGTTGAGTTGTGTTGTGTTGAGGTGTGTTGTGTTGAGGTGTGTTGTGTTGAGGTGTGTTGTGTTGAGGTGTTGAGTTGAGTTGAGTTGGGTTGAGTTGAGTCGTGTTGAGTCGTGTTGTGTCGAGTCGAGTCGTTACGAACAAAGGTTCTCCCAGTGACGTTAATAGAATGTTCAGAGTTCTCAGGTCTTTAATCATGTTCTCAAACGTTAGCACACAAACATTATTCATTCATCATTCATGGAGCGTTATTTCTGAAACATTGTAGTTGAACTTTCATCATCTAACATTTTTTAAATGTTGCTTGTTTCAGAACGTTCAGAGAACATTCAAAAGTAATGTTCCCATAATGTTTGCAAAATGGAATGTTTCCTTTACATTCGCTTTACGTTAATAACATTTTCATAACTTAATGAGAATGTTAGCAAAACTTTCTCAGAACATGTCTTTGTTCTCTGAGAGACATATCAAACTAAAGAATGAATGTGTGTTCTTTGTACAGTCCAGTGTATGGAAGTGTATTGCTTTGTTATTTTGATGTACATTACTCCAGCTGGAAGAAAGGAGAGAAAGAGAGCTAGAAAAGCTCAGTTTGTCAAGGCAACCTTTGAATGTTGGATTGATTCATAAAGCCTTTTCTGACATCCTTGGCATTTTGAGGTTATTGTGTTGCTGGACATTCACACAAAGAAACAACGAACATTCTGCTCTGAAATAAACTGACATTTTTCAGTTTCTTTCAAAAGTTACTTGTAAAGGAATTACAAAGAAACAGCAACACATTGAATTAAACGTGTAAAGACTGAACGTTCTCCAATAATCCTTATTACAGTGTTGATGCACATCTGTGGAGTTTCAATCATCTAAGACAATCCAATAGATGATAAACAGTGTTTGATGAATGTTTCTTAATCTCCAGGAGGAATTACTGTCAGAGATGTGTCGAGCTCAGTTGTGTCGAGCTCAGTTGTGTCGAGCTCAGTTGTGTCGAGCTCAGTTGTGTCGAGCTCAGTTGTGTCGAGCTCAGTTGTGTCGAGTTGAGTTGTGTTGAGTTGTGTTGTGGTGAGTTGAGTTGTGTTGAGTTGTGGTGTGGTGTGTTGAGGTGTGGTGTGTCGAGTTCAGTTGTGTCGAGTTGAGTTGAGTTGAGTTGTGGTGTGGTGTGTTGAGGTGTGGTGTGTTGAGTCATGTTGAGTTGAGTTGTGTCGAGTCGAGTTGTGTTGTGTTCAGTTCAGTTGTGTTGAGTTCAGGATAAGATCATACACTGTAAACAATGGTCGTGATTTTAACGGTAAAAGACAGTTTCCGTACTTCGGTATACGGTCAATAACTGTGATAGATCTAAGCGTACAGTTAAAGGGGTGGTTGATTATGATTTGACTCTTCTAACTGTAGTTAGTGTGTAATGTTGCTGTTTGATCATAAACAACATCTGCAAAGTTACGACGCTCAAAGTTCAAAGCAAAGGGAGATATTTGCTTTTACAGAAATCACTTTTTAAGAACTACAACAAACGGCTGGTAGAGACTACACCACATTCCTCCCGGGTTAGTAACATCACCAACCCTAACATTTACATAAACCCCGCCCCCGGGAACGTATAGATTAGAATATGCTAATCAATGACTAGAAGATAACCACATAAACTACATAAATTCATCAACTAATCATTCAGAAATGTCCTGTTGCTTCTACATGTTGTCACTCCTTCTTGAGTCTCTCCATCATTGTCTGACTCCGGTTTGAACATAAAAGGCTAAAAGTTTATGACATTTTCAGTGCATGTGTGTGTGAGGTAAAAGAACACAAGCTCTTGAAGCTCCGCCCCCTGTGCCGGGAGCAGCAGCTCATTTGCATTTAAAGGGACAGCCACAAAAACTACATGTTTTTGCTCACCCTCAAAAAGTGACAATTTTAACATGCTATATAAAAATATCTGTGGGGCATTTAGAGCTAAAGCTTCACACACACACTTATACCACACTTATAAGGGCATTATACCTCCCCTTTAATGTAATTTTCATGCAGTTTTTGGAAGTGAAAAAGAACAAGTCATTATATAATTTACAGTGAAATACCATTCCCACAATTTCCTGCGTGACACTTCACATTGTTAAAATAACTGTTTCTTCATAGTTTTTCTTAGTTTATTCTAATCAGTTATGTACATTAGGGTTTATGTTACATTTAATGTTGTTAAATTAATGTTTATTGCATTTTTTAAATTTCATGTGCGTTACCATTAGTGTTTGTGTGAGTGACACTGTGCAGCTTCTATATTAATATTAACGATCTTGTGGAAAATCTGCTTGTGATGAGCTTTGATTGATCATGTGACTCTCGTCACTGCTGTGATTGGTGGTTGTCAGTGTATTACAATGATACAAAACAGATATTAGTACTTCAATAAGTCGGTAAATCAACATTTCATACATAACATATCAGATATTGAAATATGTTTTTTTACTGTAAATTTAAGTTAAGTCTGTAAAACCTAAAATGTTGCTACCGTATATTTTACGGTAAATTTCTGGCAACAGAAGCTGCCGTTTTTTTTACCGTAAATTTAGCAGTGTACGTTACAGAACACAGAAGTCCGAACAGACTGAAGGACTAGTTGTACTTTTTTAAAAAGAACAACAGTACGTTATTCTGCTTTCCTCAGATATCAGCCAGTGTTATCAGGATATGATGATCATACGCACTTCATTATCAGGATCCTCCCGCAGGAGATCTGAGCGTTTGATGTTCTCATCCTTCAGCAGATTCTCACACTCGTATTCGCTGTGCAGGAACACTGAGTTACAGCAGGCTATTCCTCATGATGATCCTCACGTGAAGCGTCCCGAGGGATTCTGGGACTCACATCCGCCCTGCTTTTAAACATAGAGTCCAAAGAGAAGATCATTGTGATTTCAAAAAACTAAAATGACGTCATTTACTGCCTTATGTTCATTTGTAGGCTGAGCTTTTTATATTTTTCATATGTTCATTTGTTAAAATCCTCATGCAGCTCTTTTACATACAACAATTATCAATTAAATGATCAAATAAGTTAAATTATTAAGCACTGCAAATGAATAAAACACCATGAAAGACAATTGTTTAAAAGACAATTAATATTTAGTAGCGCTGTCAAATCAATTAATCGCATCCAACATAAAAGTTTGTGTTTATATAATATATGTGTGTGTATATGTGTACACACACACACACACACACACACACATATATATATCTGACGCTCTGAGACAAACTCATTTATGATGGAGGGAAAAAGAGCCACATTACAGAAACTTACACTTTTATTACATTTTAGGGTGAATTTTTCCTTACATTTTTAATAAAGAAACACTGTATCAGTAGAGATGAGCACTTGTACATGCGTTTACAATAATCGTGTAGAGAAAACATGAGAAGAGCAGATCCTCACGCTGACCTCGATAACGTGTCGACTGAAGCCGCAGGGTGAAGCGTCACACACACACACACACACGCGCACACACACACACACACACACACACACACACACACACACGCTCAGATATGTTATTGAAATCAAATATGCATGAGCTGAGAATAAACATTTCACATTTGCTTAGTGAGACCGTCATTTGTATTTGATAACACGTGTGTGTGTGTGTGTGTGTGTGTGTGTGTGTGTGTGTGTGTGTGTGTGTGTGTGTGTGTGTGTGTGTGTGTGTGTGCGTGTGTGTGTGCGCGTGTGTGTGTGCATGAATTTGCATGTCCGCTCCTTTAATGAAGGAGGTAAAGAGTCAGCTGTGAAACACTTATCAAGCTCATAGTCTCTCTCTCTCTCTCTCTCTCTCTCTCTCTCTCTCTCTCTCGGCATCAATAATTCAGCAGAGCGATTCATAATGTGTCCTTCACTGAAGATGCAGTCTGTAGTAATGTTGCAAAACCGGAATAGTGCATAAAACATAAATAAAGCAGAGTTTCCATCTCATGTGTTCAAGAGAATAAAATCATCACTTCCTGTGAAACTGCTGCAGAATATCAGTAATAAACTGTAAGTTTCTGTAATATGGCTGTTTTTCCCTCCATCATGAACGAGTGTGTGTCGAGCGTCAGGCGTAACACAGTAAACGCTGTCGTGTTCTCTGGCGTTCGGGAACACACTCGTGTGTTTGAGACGCTTCTGGAGGGAATTACACCAAATCATCCTGATCACACACTTCCAGAAACACCAAACCAACATTAGAGACGCTGCGACGCCATTGGTCCGCTGGTTACTCCAGTTATCCAATCACAGCCTCCGCTGAGTCACATGAGGTTTGAGGGATTTATTCAGTAAATGTGTTTCTGTCGTAGTTTATGTGTATTTCTTCTTATCGGATAAAACAATTATCCACCTCAGTTGAGCGGAACAAGTTTTATACTTGATGTACTAAAAGAAAAAGAAAACAAACAAAAAAATTCAGATGTGTGGATGTATTTAAAATATTAATAAAAAATGATATATCTTAATGATACTAAAGTAACTGGTCATCAGATACGGCATCTCTCCTTCATTAATTCTCACTGGTTTTTCTTTTTTGTCTTGTGCTTCCCTCGTCATCACACACACACACACACACACACACACACACACACACACACACACACACACACACACACACACACACACACACACACACACACACACACACACACACACACACACACACACACACACACACACACACACACACAGCTTGTTTTTCTCCTCTCTCTCTGATGACCTTTGACAGTCTTCCGCCTCCAGCACAAACACAGACACGAGACTCAATATTAGATTCTTCGTGAGGCTCTTTTCCACACAGTGACAGTGATGGTGTCTGTCAAGCTTCAGACGCGACAGAAATACCGTAAACACAACATGTAATCGTTGTTTGAGGAACAGACTCCGCCAAAACTCTCAAATCTCATGTTGTTATTATGACAAACACAAAAACCAATCTGTATGATCACAGAAATCTGTCACATGACTTCAGGAGACTAAAATATGGACCACTGTTATGATTTTTTATTGGGCTTTTATGGGCTTTAAGAAACATTTCACTGTTGAAATATGTATAACTCATTATGAGACGTGTCCAGATGTTGTTAAATATCTGCTGTTTAAAGTCATGCAGGTTTGGATCAACATAATGATGACAGAACATTTTTAGCAGAACTGTCCCTTTAAGACTGGGATGAGTGTGTGTGTGTGTGTGTGTGTGTGTGTGTGTGTGTGGGCTGAACGTGAAGGATGTTTTCTGTCTGGCGATATCAGATTAAGTTGAAACACACACGCACAGATCCAGTTAAAGCTGCTCGTTCTCAGCCGAACTTCACGTCAGAGTCTGAAGAGGAAAGAGCTCTTCTGTTCTGGTTTCATTCGATGTGTGTGTGTTTCTTTCATTACGCCGTTAGTAAATATGATAGAAAGGAAATATTGACCCTGGGTGAGATTGGGATTATTGGCAGTTTTCTCTGTTGGACTGTTGTCATGATTGTTCAGTCAGTCATTCATCAAATTACACCCCGTTTCTCGAAACTGTAATAAAGTTCAGGGAAGGAGGCGGATGTTAAACGTAACTTTAATTGTAAAATAAATTCAATGAAATGAATGTACTATATTTTAGTATGATAGTGTTTTTTATTTATTATTTTGTATTTTAATGGGATTTATGGTACTAAATTATATTTATGTTTTATGATCTATTTATTCACTTTTTGAGCACAAAAAGAAATACAATTTCCAACTCAAACTGTCATAAATCTTGAATGCTTTGGATCACAGACTTAAGTTTGGTCTCTTTTTAAAGATGACACTTGGCAGATTATTGCTGAAGTGAAACAAAGTTTTTAAAAAGTCAACTTAACTTAACTAGAATTTTATGTTTATTGTTATGAAAATAACCACAAAATTACTATTACATTTTTGTATGAAATATATTTTTTCAAAAACATGTTTTACTCTAAAACTGCAAGAAAATCAAAGCCATAAATCTTAGCAAGTTGTGTTCCAAATTTGAGGTTGATATCTCAATAAATGATCTTTCAGTGAGATGTTGTTCGGCTGCAGTACCAAACGCTTCCACTAGAGGAAACTCGTCTCCATTCATTTACAATGCGTCATTTCTGACCGCGAGGAACACAAGTGTGACTATTTTTTTCAGGACCATTTAACCTGTTCAAATCATGTCCATGATTTTGTGTTCACACAGCAAGTGCCAAAACCTTTACTAAGTTTCATACCATTCCGATGAAGTAAAAATTTTAAAAAGAAAGAAACTTAACTTTTTTCCTACCGATGGTTAAAGAGAGACCAACCTCAGGTAAGTTTCCAAAACCTTCAGATCTGTGCTCAAAAAGGGCAGTTAACAGGCATGTGGGATTGTCAAATACATGGAAAACCAAGATCTGGATCTAATCGCTGGATGTTGTAGATTTGATTAAATTCCTACTCAAAACACTCAGAAAACTATGACTCAGGAACAGAATAAGTGTATGATGAGACGAGAATAGACAAATGAACTGAACAAACACAGGGCTTTAAAACACAAGCGGACTCATTAACGAAAGGAACATCGGATGCAACAACTCGATCAATGAAACTCCTGGTTACAAACTCAAAGACAGAAGCAGAACTATAACGCTTGCAAACACACCGACACACACAGATACGCCGTTACTATGATGAATCCTCATTAAGAAGCCGATGGAAGTGTTTTCCCGTGTCTGCAGGCGGTATGACTTTATTAGATATATATACAGTATATGTGTGTGTGTGTGTGTGTGTGTGTGTGTAGGCTATATATATATAAGCTGTGATGTAGTTAATCTTGTTCATTTCCTTTTCTTCTTTTCTTTGGCTAGTAGAAGTTCTGAATAGCCGGTGACTTAAACATTTAGTAGCCAAATTGGCCGGTGAGTGAAAAAGTTATTTCAAACCCTGTTACAATGATAAGTTCTCATTTAGAGGCTGGCGAATCGAGGCCGATGGGAGTGTGTGTTTTCCTCGTGTCTGGTATGTGGGCCATATTCCCACACGTGTTCCTGCTCTCCGGGATCTTCTCCTCCTCGTTAATGCTTCATCTTTCGCTCTCGTTAGGCATCTCCAGCTGATTGAGCGTGTGCTGAATACGTGTAATTACTGTTTTAATGGTGTGCTCTTCAGAGAATCTCATCATTCACTGCGGCTGAGAGACGCTTGTGCTCGTTTGTCGTCTTTCTTGCTTTTCAGATGCTTGTTAATAATAATAATAATTTAAAAAAGAAATAGTTTTATAAATATATATATATATATATATATATAATATATAAAATTAACATTCCTTTATACTTTCACTATGTAACCTTATACATACTGTTTGTGTGTGAGTAGTGAGTAGTGAGTAGTGAGTAGTGAGTAGTGAGTAGTGAGTAGTGAGTAGTGAGTGTGAGTGTGAGTAGTGAGTGTGAGAGAGAAGTAGCCAAAAGTGATTTACATCTTCACCCTTTATTTAAATATTATTAAAAGTGGTAAAGTTCTGTAAGCATATTACATAGTTATGCTTGGAGTCAATTGTTTTGTTTGTGTTTAATAACGCAATAAAACGTGCAAATTGTGTGACAATGTTTGGCCAGGCTGTCATACAAAAATGATGAACGCCTACAACAATGAGAAACAACTAAATAATAGTCTCATTGACGCTGAGTGTGACTTCTGGAAATCATTGATTTTCAATGAAAGTTTGTGATTTGAGGAGATCATGAGCAGGAGTGTGAATATGAGCAGGACTTTATGCAAATGAGAAACCAACAGTACAGAGACTTGGCAAGGAGAAACAGCAGTAGTGTTGTTTTCCATAATATTTCCCTTTAAAGCTTTTCAGTGAGGTTATGAGTCTCCGCCGAATCGCCCACACAGTCTGATTCAGATCTTATAGAGTGGAAAATAGAGGGAATCTGAGTGATGTCTGTGAAATGATCAATTATTATTATTTTAGGTGGACAGAAATGTAAAAAAAAAAAAAAGATCTTAGTATTTTTGTGTTGTAATAAATATAAAAAAATTCTTACATCAAGATACATTTACTTAAGAAAAAATTATTAAATTAATTGAGTTTGTGCTTAAAACAAGAACAAATATCTGCCAATAGGGTCTGAAAATCTTGTTTCTCCCTTTGAATTAAGTTTATTTTTCTGACTCCATTGGCAGATATTTGTTTTTGTTTTAAGCATTCGGTTGCGCCGTGTCTTCTCTGGGTCTCAACACACTCTGGTCTTGGTCTTCTCTGGGTCTCAACACACTCTGGTCTTGGTCTTCTCTGGGTCTCAACACACTCTGGTCTTGGTCTCAACACACTCTGGTCTTGGTCTTCTCTGGGTCTCAACACACTCTGGTCTTGGTCTACTCTGGGTCTCAACACACTCTGGTCTTGGTCTTCTCTGAGTCTCAACACACTCTGGTCTTGGTCTCAACACACTCTGGTCTTGGTCTCAACACACTCTGGTCTTGGTCTTCTCTGGGTCTCAACACACTCTGGTCTTGGTCTACTCTGGGTCTCAACACACTCTGGTCTTGGTCTTCTCTGGGTCTCAACACACTCTGGTCTTGGTCTTCCCTGGGTCTCAACACACTCTGGTCTTGGTCTTCTCTGGGTCTCAACACACTCTGGTCTTGGTCTTCTCTGGGTCTCAACACACTCTGGTCTTGGTCTTCTCTGGGTCTCAACACACTCTGGTCTTGGTCTCGTCTTGGTCTCGTCTGAGTCTCAACACACTCTGGTCTTGGTCTACTCTGGGTCTCAACACACTCTGGTCTTGGTCTTCTCTGGGTCTCAACACACTCTGGTCTTGGTCTGGTCTTGGTCTTCTCTGGGTCTCAACACACTCTGGTCTTGGTCTTCTCTGGGTCTCTACACACTCTGGTCTTGGTCTCGTCTTGGTCTCGTCTGGGTCTCAACACACTCTGGTCTTGGTCTCGTCTGGGTCTCAACACACTCTCGTCTGGGTCTCAACACACTCTGGTCTTGGTCTTCTCTGGGTCTCAACACACTCTGGTCTTGGTCTCGTCTGGGTCTCAACACACTCTGGTCTTGGTCTTCTCTGGGTCTCAACACACTCTGGTCTTGGTCTTCTCTGGGTCTCAACACACTCTGGTCTTGGTCTTCTCTGGGTCTCAACACACTCTGGTCTTGGTCTCGTCTGGGTCTCAACACACTCTGGTCTTGGTCTTGTCTTGGTCTCAACACACTCTGGTCTTGGTCTCGTCTTGGTCTCAACACACTCTTGTCTTGGTCTTGTCTTGGTCTCAACACACTTTGGTTTTGGTCTTGTCTTGGTCTCAACACACTCTTGTCTTGGTCTTGTCTTGGTCTCAACACACTTTGGTTTTGGTCTTGTCTTGGTCTCAACACACTCTTGTCTTGGTCTCAACACACTCTGGTCTTGGTCTCAACACACTGTTGTCTTGTCTTGGTCTCAACACACTTTGGTTTTGGTCTTGTCTTGGTCTCAACACACTCTTGTCTTGGTCTTGTCTTGGTCTCAACACACTCTGGTCTTCTCTGGGTCTCAACACACTGTTGTCTTGGTCTTGTCTTGGTCTCAACACACTCTGGTCTTGGTCTCGTCTTGGTCTCAACACACTCTTGTCTTGGTCTTGTCTTGGTCTCAACACACTTTGGTTTTGGTCTTGTCTTGGTCTCAACACACTCTTGTCTTGGTCTTGTCTTGGTCTCAACACACTCTGGTCTTCTCTGGGTCTCAACAAACTTTTGTCATGGTCTTGTCTTGGTCTCAACACACTCTTGTCTTGGTCTTGGTTTAAGTGCTCTTGACTACAACACAATTTTTTTATATATTTTTTGTTTCAGTTGAAATTGATTTAATTCAGGTATTTAAAATTCAAGTAATTCAACTAAGGGAAGTTTATTTTCTTTAGTTGCCGTTAATAACCCTGTGTGTGATTGAGAGACACCAGTGAAGTCTCTCTGGACTCTCTTCAGCGCTGTCTCTCTGACCCCTGATCAATGATCACATATACACTGAGCGTCCGTGAGGAACCCGCCAGAACCCCAGCCGCTGCATGTGTAATGGATGAATGCAAACAGCATGAATTAATGATGTGCTAATGGTGTGGCGGGATTCGCGCGTCACACGTGTGAGTCGACAGCTGGGCGTCTCGAGGTCCGACAGTGTGTGTGTGTGTGTGTGTGTGTGGAGCAGATACGGGCGGACATGCGTCCCACTGCTTCAGTAAATCGGCTTTACTGACTAATTCAATCAGTGAGAAGTCTTACGACACACACACACCTCACACTCTGACTGACTTTCTTCTCTTCCTCTGACACTGGAGAAGTCAAGGTGAAAATTGCTGCTGCATAATTAGGGCTGGGTATCGTTTGAGTTTTTTCGATACCGGTGCCAAATCTATACTTTTAAAATGGTACCGGTGCCTGAACCGATACTTTAAAGGGACACTTCACCCATTTGCATTAAGCTTTGTATTGTTAGAAACCCAGTCATATATTATAATAAACGTGGATTTTTCATAAATTTTTCCCTGAGATGGGAGAAATAAGGATTTAAGTGTTTTACTTCCTGCTTATTATGACGTAAAAATCATCATTTTGCGTCATAATAAGCAGGAAGTCACATTTCATTGAAAAGTGTAGAGACTACAAACAAGCTCCTCATTATTCCAGGGGGCGGGACCCGCTCACGCTACAGGCCTATTACAGATCAGTGGGTGGGACTTCACTTTCTGAAACTAAAAGCAATATCCTCCATCTTGTTTGGAAGCTAAGCTAACAGGCACTGTGGAGCAAGCTGTGAAGATATGACAATAGCGGAGGGTAACGTTACTCAATATGATGTAGAAGAAGAGGATTTCGGAAGTCTGATGCTCGAATCAGGTGTTTGTGGCTACCTTTACAAGCCGCATAGCGAAGAGCAGCCGAGGCAGAAGACCTGCCTGTCGCGGACGAGAAGCCCAGACTGGCTCGAGCTGGGGGCGGACTGGTGGCGCCGGTGATCTCACTATGCAACTACGAACCGCTACGAACACAGAGATAGAGTCCGTCTGCTGCAAAGCATTTAAACGATGCCAATTTCTCCTGGACGAAATCTCTGAATCAGACGAGGACACGGACGTTTGTGTTGTGAACCATCCTAGTTTCGCACCGCATCTGACTGAACATCCCGGTAACGTAACCATGCAATAATTCACCACTTCGAAAGAAATACAAATGAGGAATACATGAACGCTAAACAAGTGCTCGGTTGATGTGCGTTTTAACATTGCTAAGAAAATTCCCGCTCCTCGGAGACCGATGCGTCTCAGTAATGACGCCACCGGCCTCGCGTCGTTCTCCCGTGCCCCTCAGCCTCGTCCTGCTCGCCACAGTAAACATGATGAATGGCGACTGTAGAACGCAAAAGCTGAAACGCGGACATTTTGAGCGATCTCGAAATCCCTGGCAAACTCGTCACGGAGACTCACTAGTAGCTAATCCTTGTTGTTTTCAACTGCGCTCTGTAACCGGTAGGCGTGGCTTGGGAGTGGCCTCCTAGGGCAGCGAAGCAAGTGCATTCTGGGAGTTGTTGTCTTTCATCCACATAAGCCAAAAATACATTTTCTGGCTTTTCTCAGTCTAGAAAACTCCAAATTCAAAAATGTCTTCACATTTCTTCTACATAAATGACCTATTTTAAATACACATTCATCTTTCCAGAGGTGAAGTATCCCTTTAATGTTACATTTTCACACTAAACATGACGCGGAACAAAACGAACAGTGATTGGTTGCATTACATGTCATTCAACATTTTGTCATAATTTTGACTTTTTAATTTCATAACTTTAATTTAGTATATCATAATTTCATTTAAGTCATATGATTTAGTGTCATCATTTTGACTTTAAATCTAACAATTTCAATTTATTGTCATCATTTCAATTTATCTCAATTTTAACTTCTCATAATTGACTTTTTCCTCATAATTATGACTCATAATTTAAACATTTTGTCATAATGTTGACCTTAATCTCATAATGTTGATTTGGTATGTCATCATTTTGACTTTTCATCTCATAATTACGATTCACCGGAGCATTGTTTTTTCTTATGTGGTGAAATGTGAAAATAGCACACAAATAGTTCTAATATTATACTCATGTGATGCGTTGTTTCCTTGTCAATCAACACAGATCATGTCAATCACAGCATCACATCATGCTTTTGATCCTCATCTAAAACTGTGTTCGAAGCATGATATTTTCTTTAGCAGTTTCTATGTATTTTCTTTGAATGGTTCACATACAGCAGTGAGGATCAGATTATCATTCCTACAATTTGATGAATGAATATTATGTTGCTGTTAAGGTTATCAGCCAAGTTATTCAGTCCCTCACCAAGTACAATAGTCCAGTGTTTCCCCTGTATTGTTGCTGTAGTTTGAGTCTGGTTTGTGCAGCAGGTTTCGAGTCTCAGGGAGCCGGCGTGAAGCTAAAATAAACCGGCATGAGATCGATGCGCTGGACGCTGTGTCTCTCGTGAGGCGAGTGGATGGAGGACTTCAAAGCCCAGGCCATTTATCGATCTCAACCCTGATATTTACAGCAGCGCTCCATTCTAATGCAATCACATATTCAGACTACACTGCAAAAATGCTCTTCTTACTCAGTAGTTTTGTCTTGTTTCCAGTCCAAATATCAAAAAATTCTTAAATCAAGAAGCATTTACTCGATGAGTAAAATGACATAAGATATTATGTATTGTTTTCTGGGGGAATTAATCAAAATTAAGCGAATTGGTGCTTAAAACAAGCAAAATTATCTGCCAATGGGCTGAGAAAAATAAACTTAATAGAAACAGAATTAAGACATACTACTATCTGGTCTTTAATAACATCCTCAAAATGTAACATTTATACACCTTTCATGGAATGTTATTTCTGAAATGTTTCAGTTGGACGTTCGTCACATTTTTTAAATGTTACTTGTTTCAGAATGTTCCGAGAACATTCAAAAGTAACGTTCTCATAATCTTTGAAGATTGATACAATGTTCCATTGTTTAAAAAGCGGCATGTTTTGAACTTTCAGAGAAGATTCAGAAATAATGCTCTTCGGTAGGCGGTCAAAAATGACAAAAGAAAATTTATTTAAATGAAGGAATGTACTATATTTTAGTTTGATAATGTTTTTTATTTAATATTTTGTATTTTTAGGGGATTTTATGATACTATTTACCCTGTATTTAAAATCCATTTATGAGCATAGACCTGAAAATGAAGTTTCTAACTTAAACTGTGGTAAATCTTGAATGCTTTAGAGCGACAGACTTTAGTTTGATCTCTTGTCAAAGACGACACTTCCCAGATTATTGCTGAAGTGAAAAAAGTTTTAAAAAGTCAACTTAAAGTTACAGAAGTTTACATTTATTGTTATGAAAAATGCACACAAAAAAAAAAAATTTTTTTTTATGAAATCTATATTTTCAAAAACACATTTTACTCTAAAACTGAGAAAATCAAATCCATAAATCTAAACAAGTTTTGCTTCAAATTTAAGCTTGATATCTCAATAAATGATCTTTCAGTGAGATGTTGTTCGGCTGCAGTACCAAACGCGTCCACTAGAGGAAACTCGTCTTATTCATTCACAATGCGTCATTTGTGTGAGTATTTTGTGACTCATTTCAAGTGTGACACTTTTTTTCAGGACCATTTAACCTGTTCCAATCATGTCCATGATTTTTTTTTCATGTTCATATAGTCAGTGCCAAAACCTTTACCAAGTTTCGTACCACTCTGATGAAGTAAAAAAAATTAAGATAGTACAATCTTTCAGTCACAAATGACCAAAGAGCATAGAGAGGAAGATGAGTAAAATGTTTTTGTGTGCTGGATAGGTCATGTTTGCTTTAAAATCCTTCAGTATGATGTTGCCTTCAAGAGTTAATGATCATATAATTAAAGTGAAGATATTGAAGTGAGGTGAAAAGAGTGTAAATGAGCAGCTAAAGTTAAACATAGCCCGAGTGTTTTCCTTAATGGCACACACATCCAGCGCTCTCTGTGTTCTCCGTGACATTTTAATTCTCAGCACATCTTTATACATGCAGAGAGAAAATAGGCAGGTTTGCAGTGGACTTGCGACTCTCATCCATATTCAGTGTGTTGTGAAAGCGCTCATTAAACTGCATGAGTCCTTCAGCGCACGACCAGAAAACAATGAGAGCCGCTCTATTAATGATAGTAATTTGAGTAAACAAAGACTCAGACTTATAGATTTATATCTGGGGAAAATCAGACAGGACAGTGGAGAAACACATGCATTGATTCAGTCGTCGCTCTGCTGATCTGGGTCAACGCCAACCGCAAAACATAATGTTCTTCCTCCGTATCTTTGTGTGCTTTTCCATCTAAACATTGACACGTCATTATGATTTTATCTGATCATTTTGACTTTTTATCTCAATTCTGACTCATAATTACAACATTTTGTTGTAATTTTGACTCTCATAATAACTATGATTTAGTATATGACTTTTTATCTCAATTCTGTCATAATTTTGACTTTTTACTCTCATACTGTACGTTCAATTTAGTATATGAATTTAAAGAAATCTGTCATAACTTTGATTTAGTATGTCATAATTTTGACCTTATCTCATAATTTCAACTTTTTATCTCATAATTCTGTCTGTCATAATTGCAACATTTTGTCATAATTTTTTGTTTATCTTAAAACTTTAACTTAATATATCAAGTTTGTGTCAATTTTGACTTTGAATCTCATAATTTCTATTTAGTATGTCATCATTTTTATCTACATTTTCAATTGATCTCATAATTATGACTCATAATTTCAACATTTTATGTCATTTTGACTTTTTATCTCTTAATTATGATTTAGCAGAGCATTATTTTGTCTCTTATGTGGTGGAAATGTGCTTCCATACTACATCTAACCATGGTAAACGTGCGACACACCCACGTGCTCGTGCACAAGCTTTGAAGATCACTAGTGTGTGTGTGTGTGTGTGTGTGTGTGTGTGTGTGTGTGTTCTTCTGTAATCCTTAAAGAAGATGAAACGCGCTGCTTAAGGCCTCGTCTCTCTCGGATTCTCTGAGTTCCTCTGTTCTCGTCTGTATGAGAGCTGGACGATCAGTGATTACTCCATGATAACTGAATTAAAGCACCTTCACAGAGTCCTGCGATCTGATTGGATGAGACGCATTCGATTCCGGGAAATAGACCTTATACTGTACGGACACATGTGATGCACAATTCTGTTTTTACTCTGGATTATTGTTATGCTGGCAGTTAAACAGCCTATGGTTCGGCTAATGAACGATTGGTGGAAGAATTGTTTATTATTTTTATTATTAATAATATAAAAAAAGTAATAATTATTTTCTTTAAAAGTTTTAATACTTTTTGTGGTTTTTTTTGTGTCATTTTTGCCAGTTAATTTTTAAATGCATCTATATCGTTTTATCCATTTTTATTTCAGTTTTAGTTATTAAAAAGTTATTATTAGTAGCTACATCAAGGTAAATTAAATGAAAATTATGTTGTTTTGGCAACTAGCTGAAATTAAATACGTTTTTTAAAATATTTTTTTCTTTTAAAGTGAATTTCTTTATGGTTTTAGTTAAGTTGACTATGATAACCCTGATGGATGCAGTGTTATTATAGTGTCATTGAGATTCTATTTGAGTTTTTATTAAAGTTTTGAGTTTGTTTTTATTTTTATATTTTCTGTTTTCTATTTTAGTTAAAGTTTGAGTAATTTAGCATTTTTGTCTTTTGTTGTTAAATATATCAGTATATTTTTTTATTTCAGTTTTAGTTCGAGTTATTTTTGTACTTTAAATGAAAACGTATAATTTTTTTTATCCGATAAGATGAAATGCACATAAACTACGACAGAAACACATTTGCTGAATAAATCCCTCAAACCTCATGTGACTCAGCGGAGGCTGTGATTGGATAACTGGAGTAACCAGCGGACCAATGGCATCGCAGCGTCTCTAATGTTGGTTTGGTGTTTCTGGAAGTGTGTGATCAGGATGATTTGGTGTAATTCCCTCCGGAAGCGTCTCACACGAGTGTGTTCCCGAACATAATAAGATATTATGTCTTGTTTTCTGGGGAGATAAATAAAAATTGTGAGTTTTTGCTTAAAACAAGATAAATTATCTGACAATGGGGTGAGAAAAATAATCCTGTTTCTATTTGAATTAAAGGGGTCATATAATGTCATTTTTGTACAAGCTAATATGATTCTTTAGGCTCTAAATTAAAAGTTTGTAATATACTTTAATTAAAGATTCTCATTAGTATTGTAAGAAAACACTCATTTTACCTGGTCAAAAACAGCTCTGTTTTCAGCACGCCGTTCAAGTGCATGTGTTTTTAAATGATAATGAGCTTTGCTGACCCCGCCCCTCTGTTCTGTGCGGACACCGTAACACAATAACACAATATCCATAACGCGTCGTTCATTATAAACGAGGGATTATGAATTATATTGATAACGTTGTACATAGAAAACATGCTGTAATGTACCCTGAGTGTAAAAATAGCCGCATTCGTGAAGCGTGCAGCTAGCGATTTGCAAAGATTAATATAAAGATTAATATAACGGTCAATAAAACGTTACACTCACTTCAGTTCTCCTGGAGGTGCAGCAGGAACACGAATAGTTGGTACCGATCCTTTTTTCAAATAACCAGCTTTTTAATGATCCTCGTTTGTAAAGCAGTCTGGTGTGTGAAATGGTTCACGCAAACATGAAAGCATTGACGTTGATCGTGAGTAATATTCCCTTCGAAAACAAACTCAGCCACTGCGTCTTCAGCTGTACGGATTTAGGAACATCCACATGACTGCTGTGTTCCTTATTACACCCAAGAACAGAGCACCACAATCGCTTAGACACCATTCTACTCAGTGCTCCAGCTATCAACAATGAACGCGCCGGTCGGCGCGGGCTATGATTGACAGCTCGCTCGCGAGGGCGGGTCTGTGTTGAAACGCTGCTGTCAATCAACCATCGTGGGAGGGGCGTCGATTTTGTGACGTCACAATATCGAACAGCTTGATTTGAGATGGGAGGAAACATATAAGAAGATAAAAAAACAAAACACTGGATGGATTTTTATCATTTTATGATGGTTGTGTACAGGCACTGCCAACACACATTTCAGTACAATCAACTTGTAAAAGTGCATGTACCATTATATGACCCCTTTAAGATTATATTTCTCACTCCATTGGCAGATCATTTTGCTCGTTTTAAGCAAAAACTCACTTACTTTTGATTAATTCCCCTGGAAAACAAGACATAATATCTTATCTAATTTCACTTATCTAGTAAATGCATCTTGATTTAAGAATTTTTGGATACTTTTGTCTGGTTTCCAGTCCTAATATCTAAGTAAGAAAAGTGTTTTTGCAGTGTGCTTTACTTGCGAGTGTTTGTGTGCAGAAGTGTAACGCTCAGCGCTGTGTGGAGACACATCTGGTGTTGTGATGAAGTGTGGTGTTGGTGTTTCTCCTGCCCTTCTGTTTCTGCAGACAGTCGTATCGATTATCATGAGATCCTGAAGCTCGTGCTCTTTATCTCCAGGGACGAGTGATGTTTCAGGGCCAGACTTCACGTCGTCTGCCTTTCACTATGTTTGATTTACGGAGGAACATCTTGTGCTGCTTTGCTTCTTCTGAACATCTGTTTGATTCTTCTCTCGTGAAGTTCTGCTTCCGAACCAAAGACTTTTACCACATATAATGCTCTAAAAGACATCAGAATCATACCAGATAAGAAGTTTGTATCTCACCCTATATTTAACAAATATGATCTGCTCTTTCTCAAGTTCTCTGTTGTCTAGTCAAGTTAGACTTTAACAATATAGAGTTTCACAGCAGCTTTACAGTGATAATAGGAGATTACAGTAACAGAGAGTGTTTAGGCTTTACAGCAGATCTAGAATAAAGTTATTGTCCAGATAAAGTCAGTTTTGATTGATTTTACTTTAATATATAATGATGTATTTATTAGTAAGACATCCCAAAGACAAGAGCCTTCAGACATTTGTTAATTTCCACTGAACTAACGACGGTTTCTGATCTGAAACCTCTGAATCACAGGAAGCTGGAGGAGAATGTCGGCAGTGAACCTGTAGAGTGGTGTTCTGGCGCAGTGAACCTGTAGAGTGATGTTCTGGTGTTCTGGCGCAGTGAACCTGTAGAGTGATGTTCTGGTGTTCTGGCGCAGTTGTAGAGTGATGTTCTGGTGTTCTGGCGCAGTGAACCTGTAGAGTGGCGTTCTGGCGTAGTGAACCTGTAGAGTGATGTTCTGGTGTTCTGGCGCAGTGAACCTGTAGAGTGATGTTCTGGCGCAGTGAACCTGTAGAGTGGCGTTCTGGCGCAGTGAACCTGTAGAGTGGCGTTCTGGCGCAGTGAACCTGTAGAGTGGCGTTCTGGCGCAGTGAACCTGTAGAGTGGCGTTCTGGCGCAGTGAACCTGTAGAGTGGTGTTCTGGCGTAGTGAACATGTAGAGTGGTGTTCTGGCGTGGCGCAGTGAACCTGTAGAGTGGCGTTCTGGCGCAGTGAACCTGTAGAGTGGTGTTCTGGCGCAGTGAACCTGTAGAGTGGCGTTCTGGCGCAGTGAACCTGTAGAGTGGCGTTCTGGCGCAGTGAACCTGTAGAGTGGCGTTCTGGCGCAGTGAACCTGTAGAGTGGCGTTCTGGCGCAGTGAACCTGTAGAGTGGCGTTCTGGCGCAGTGAACCTGTAGAGTGGCGTTCTGGCGCAGTGAACCTGTAGAGTGATGTTCTGGTGTTCTGGCGCAGTGAACCTGTAGAGTGGCGTTCTGGCGCAGTGAACCTGTAGAGTGGCGTTCTGGCGCAGTGAACCTGTAGAGTGGTGTTCTGGCGCAGTGAACCTGTAGAGTGGTGTTCTGGCGCAGTGAACCTGTAGAGTGGCGTTCTGGCGCAGTGAACCTGTAGAGTGGTGTTCTGGCGTAGTGAACATGTAGAGTGGTGTTCTGGCGTGGCGCAGTGAACCTGTAGAGTGGCGTTCTGGCGCAGTGAACCTGTAGAGTGGTGTTCTGGCGCAGTGAACCTGTAGAGTGGCGTTCTGGCGCAGTGAACCTGTAGAGTGGCGTTCTGGCGCAGTGAACCTGTAGAGTGGCGTTCTGGCGCAGTGAACCTGTAGAGTGGCGTTCTGGCGCAGTGAACCTGTAGAGTGGCGTTCTGGCGCAGTGAACCTGTAGAGTGGCGTTCTGGCGCAGTGAACCTGTAGAGTGATGTTCTGGTGTTCTGGCGCAGTGAACCTGTAGAGTGGCGTTCTGGCGCAGTGAACCTGTAGAGTGGCGTTCTGGCGCAGTGAACCTGTAGAGTGGCGTTCTGGCGCAGTGAACCTGTAGAGTGATGTTCTGGTGTTCTGGCGCAGTGAACCTGTAGAGTGATGTTCTGGCGCAGTGAACCTCTAGAGTGATGTTCTGGTGTTCTGGCGCAGTGAACCTGTAGAGTGATGTTCTGGCGCAGTGAACCTGTAGAGTGGCGTTCTGGTGTTCTGGCGCAGTGAACCTGTAGAGTGGCGTTCTGGCGCAGTGAACATGTAGAGTGATGTTCTGGCGCAGTGAACCTGTAGAGTGGCGTTCTGGCGCAGTGAACATGTAGAGTGATGTTCTGGCGCAGTGAACATGTAGAGTGGCGTTCTGGCGCAGTGAACCTGTAGAGTGGTGTTCTGGCGCAGTGAACCTGTAGAGTGGCGTTCTGGCGCAGTGAACCTGTAGAGTGGCGTTCTGGCGCAGTGAACATGTAGAGTGATGTTCTGGCGCAGTGAACCTGTAGAGTGGCGTTCTGGTGTTCTGGTGCAGTGAACCTGTAGAGTGGCGTTCTGGTGTTCTGGTGCAGTGAACCTGTAGAGTGGCGTTCTGGCGCAGTGAACATGTAGAATGATGTTCTGGCGCAGTGAACCTGTAGAGTGATGTTCTGGTGTTCTGGCGCAGTGAACCTGTAGAGTGGCGTTCTGGCGCAGTGAACCTGTAGAGTGATGTTCTGGTGTTCTGGCGCAGTGAACCTGTAGAGTGGCGTTCTGGTGTTCTGGCGCAGTGAACCTGTAGAGTGATGTTCTGGTGTTCTGGCGCAGTGAACCTGTAGAGTGGTGTTCTGGTGCAGTGAACCTGTAGAGTGATGTTCTGGCGCAGTGAACCTGTAGAGTGGCGTTCTGGTGTTCTGGCGCAGTGAACCTGTAGAGTGGCTTTCTGGCGCAGTGAACCTGTAGAGTGATGTTCTGGTGTTCTGGCGCAGTGAACCTCTAGAGTGGCGTTCTGGCGCAGTGAACATGTAGAGTGATGTTCTGGCGCAGTGAACATGTAGAGTGGCGTTCTGGCGCAGTGAACCTGTAGAGTGGCATTCTGGCGCAGTGAACCTGTAGAGTGGCGTTCTGGCGCAGTGAGTGAACATGTAGAGTGATGTTCTGGCGCAGTGAACCTGTAGAGTGGCGTTCTGGCGCAGTAAACCTGTAGAGTGATGTTCTGGCGCAGTGAACATGTAGAGTGATGTTCTGGCGCAGTGAACATGTAGAGTGATGTTCTGGCGCAGTGAACCTGTAGAGTGGTGTTCTGGCGCAGTGAACCTGTAGAGTGATGTTCTGGTGTTCTGGCGCAGTGAACCTGTAGAGTGATGTTCTGGTGTTCTGGCGCAGTGAACCTGTAGAGTGATGTTCTGGTGTTCTGGCGCAGTGAACCTGTAGAGTGATGTTCTGGCGCAGTGAACCTGTATAGTGGCGTTCTGGTGTTCTGGCGCAGTGAACTTGTAGAGTGGTGTTCTGGCGCAGTGAACCTGTAGAGTGGCGTTCTGGCGCAGTGAACCTGTAGAGTGGCGTTCTGGCGCAGTGAACCTGTAGAGTGGCATTCTGGCGCAGTGAACCTGTAGAGTGGCGTTCTGGCGCAGTGAACCTGTAGAGTGGCGTTCTGGCGCAGTGAACCTGTAGAGTGGCGTTCTGGCGCAGTGAACCTGTAGAGTGGCGTTCTGGCGCAGTGAACCTGTAGAGTGGCGTTCTGGCGCAGTGAACCTGTAGAGTGGCGTTCTGGCGCAGTGAACCTGTAGAGTGGCGTTCTGGCGGCAGTGAACCTGTAGAGTGATGTTCTGGTGTTCTGGCGCAGTGAACCTGTAGAGTGGCGTTCTGGCGCAGTGAACCTGTAGAGTGGCATTCTGGCGCAGTGAACCTGTAGAGTGGCGTTCTGGCGCAGTGAACCTGTAGAGTGGCGTTCTGGCGCAGTGAACCTGTAGAGTGGCGTTCTGGCGCAGTGAACATGTAGAGTGGCGTTCTGGCGCAGTGAACCTGTAGAGTGGCGTTCTGGCGCAGTGAACCTGTAGAGTGGCGTTCTGGCGCAGTGAACCTGTAGAGTGGCGTTCTGGCGGCAGTGAACCTGTAGAGTGATGTTCTGGTGTTCTGGCGCAGTGAACCTGTAGAGTGACGTTCTGGCGGCAGTGAACCTGTAGAGTGATGTTCTGGTGTTCTGGCGCAGTGAACCTGTAGAGTGATGTTCTGGTGTTCTGGCGCAGTGAACCTGTAGAGTGATGTTCTGGCGCAGTGAACCTGTAGAGTGGCGTTCTGGTGTTCTGGTGCAGTGAACTTGTAGAGTGGTGTTCTGGCGCAGTGAACCTGTAGAGTGGCGTTCTGGCGCAGTGAACCTGTAGAGTGGTGTTCTGGCGCAGTGAACCTGTAGAGTGGCGTTCTGGCACAGTGAACCTGTAGAGTGGCGTTCTGGCGCAGTGAACCTGTAGAGTGACGTTCTGGCGGCAGTGAACCTGTAGAGTGGCGTTCTGGCGCAGTGAACATGTAGAGTGGCGTTCTGGCGCAGTGAACCTGTAGAGTGGCGTTCTGGCGCAGTGAACCTGTAGAGTGGCGTTCTGGCGCAGTGAACCTGTAGAGTGGCGTTCTGGCGCAGTGAACCTGTAGAGTGGCGTTCTGGCGCAGTGAACCTGTAGAGTGATGTTCTGGTGTTCTGGCGCAGTGAACCTGTAGAGTGGCGTTCTGGCGCAGTGAACATGTAGAGTGATGTTCTGGCTCGCTCACTGTGGTTTAAAAAACAGAATTAATAGTATTGATTTAATGCCCTGATCAGATGAGAACAAAACGTGAACTGAGTTGACTCTATGTTTTTGATTGAATCATTGGTTCTGACTGTAATATTCCTGTTTATCAATCCGAACCGGCACTGAAGAGGTCTACTGTATAAAGCTGGACGATGACATCATCACGATTTCTCCAGAGCGGATATATATATATATATATATATATATATATATATATATATATATATATATATATATATGTGAACTAAATTAATAACTTTTTTACAACAGAAATGAACCATCACTGAACATACTTCAGCCGGACTGTGACGCTATTTTCTTCTGGAAACAAACTTTGTTGCATTATTTTCCTG
>NC_138746.1:890384-910384 GCF_965113295.1 Leuciscus leuciscus | reverse complement strand
ACTTCCAGATCCTGCGGGCCATTGGGAAGGGGAGCTTTGGGAAGGTAAGATGACGTTCACATTCATTATATCCACATCAGTCTTCAAACCCCTGCAGCTCGTACAAGTGAACTAATGAACAGACGAGGCACCCAGCTGATGGCTGTCACATGACCTACAGTAAGTACAGTAAGAACGCCACAGTCGCTCGGCACCCTGGGTAATTCTGCTCCTCTAATTACCCTGCGCTCTTCTTCTCTGAAACCAGGCCGCGCTGAGATTTACCGCTTAAGAAGGCCTTAAGTAATTACAAATTAATTTTTCCATTAATCTGGACCGCAGCGGTTAATTAATTTAAGGCGCGTGTGTCGTGTGAGATTTATCCTCTGAATGACCCGAGAAAGACACTATCAGTCAGAGTCTCACCAGATCTCGTTCTCTCAGGCTCAGATTAGATCCAGAGCAAATGAAGAGGAAAAGCACCAGTCATCTCATGTTTCCTCCACAGTTTTTATCTTATGTTTCATAACATAGTCTCAGTCTCTTCTGCTCATCAAAGCTGCTTTTATTTGATCCAAAAATACAGTAAAAATTGTGAAGTATTATTCCAGTGTAAATCAGCAGTTTTCTATGTGAATAAATTCCTATGATCAAATCTGAATTTCCATCATCGTCTGTGGTCAGACTCTCAGATCAGATCCAGTCTGCTGTAGAATTGTTCTTCAGAGCCTCTGATTTGATCTCTACTTTTGCTCTTTTAAACGGTCTTTCAGGAAATAAGTGACCCTTTCTGAAGCCCATCCATAAATCACCATCAGAATGAGTTATGATCTCCTCCACACCGGCCTATCTCTCTCCATAGAAATATGAGGAACGGCTCGGTTTGGCAGACTCTTGTTCTCCTGATCAATACCTTCTGCTGATCTGGCAGTTTCACATGAATCTGGTGTTGTGTAGAAATGCTCTCACTCTCTTCACTTCCTACCGTGTTTACCTCTCAACGCTTCATATTTATTTACACCTCACAAGAAATAACCATGCTTTGGTAAATCTTAATTATGACATAAAAAAGTCAAAATTATGTCATACTAAGATGGAATTGATTTAAGTCAAAATTATGTGAAATTATATTACGTAATAATTTTAACGGCAATTTAAACTTTTATCTCTTTTTTTTTTCATAATTAATTTTTTTTTTTTTATGATTCACACTTTTTATTTTCTCTTTCAGATTGACAAAACAGTACATTTATTCTCCAAACATAATTGTATCCTCCCACCCCCTCCCAAATTACCTACCCATATACCCCGATTGTCAATGTTTTTAATTGACATCATAATTTTGACTGGTCAATTTCAACTCGTCATAATTTCAACATTTTATCTCATAATTGACTCATAATTTCAAAATGGTATGTCATAATTAAAAACATTTATTCTCATAATTTCAACTTGGTATGTCATAATTTCGACATTTTGTCATAGTTGTGACTGCCATAATTTTGACTTTTTGTCATAATTTCGACAATTTGTTCATTTTCGACTACCATCATTTCAACATTTTATGTCATCATTTTGACTCATAAATTCGACAGTCATAATTGAAACTTTGTCGTAGTTTTGACATTTTGTCTATTTTGACTGTCATAATGTCAACTTTATAATTGCGACATTTTATGTCATAAATTCGACTTTCATAATTTCAACTGTCATAATTTCAAATTTGTCATAATTGCGAAACATTTTTGTCATAATTTCGACACTTTATGTCAGAAATTCGACTGTCATAATTTCAACTTTGTTATAATTTCAAAAAATGTTGTCATCATTTTTGACATTCATATTTTCAACTGTCATAAAATGTCTAAATTATATATACAGTACATTGTTGAAATTGACCAAATGTCTAAATTATGATATATTCTAAATTAAAATGAAATGTTAGATGATGACAGTCGAAATTAGTCAAAATTGTCATAATTTGAGTTTTACACAGAATAAAAAACTGATCCACTGTTTCCTTCATCTTCATCTTCATCGTCATCTTCTCATGAGGAAGAGCAGCTTTAATATGCAGTTTTGCTGTCAGTACAGTGTGTGTGTGTGTGTGTGTGACTGAATATGATAGTCTCATCACACACACAGCCACTAATAACAGGAGTAAAAACATCATTTTTCCGAGATGCTCTTCCTGTTGGAGAATGTGACGAGTAACTCATCCTGCGTTTAATTGGAGAGTGTTTTTATCCGATTAACTTCCCATTGCTTCTGTCATTATTAATGCCTGTTTGAATGGCTATAACTTCATATTCCCATGGTGAACACTCACCAAATTTTACATGCATGAAGAGTATGTGGCTAATTGCATTTTATGTAAATTGGAGATTAATGGGATGTATGGTTGCCTAGTAACTAGAAGTTAAATGTGCTCATTTGAAAGTGTCAGCCCCGTTTAGAAGTGCGACTCTCATGTTAAATGTGGACTGGTGTTGTTTTACACAGAGGATTTTGATGCTTTAAGAAAAGTGCTTGTGACGCATGATGATCTCGGGTCAGTGAACAGAAGGCTAAACATCCTCCTCAGCACAAGTATCTAAACATCCTTGAGAAAGGAAAATTACACATTAAGTTTGGATTTCTGAAAAAATATCAAAATTAAGTGAGTTTTTGCTTAAAACAAGAACAAATATCTGGCAATAGGGTAAAAAAAATATATTTCCCTTTGATTTACATTGATTTTTCTGACCTCATTGGAAGATATTTGTCTCTTACTTTTCATTTAAAGTCCCATAATTTTGATACATTTTTAATAGAGCTGTGCAACGATTAATCGCATCCAAAATAAAAGTTTGTTTACATAATATATATGTGTGTGCAAAATGTCTTAAATATATACATGCATATGTGTGTATTTATATATATAAAGTAATTATACACAGTACACACACATATATTATGTAAACAAACTTTTATTTGGATGTGATTAATCGCGATTATTTGTTCCACAGCCCTAATTTTTATGTATATTTTAGGAGATATTTCTTGATTTAATAATGTTTAGATGTTTCTGCTGGAAACACTGAGGAAGAAGAGCACGATCTGAGCAGTTTGACTGCAGTGAACACAGAATCTGTCTTGTGAAATGTAAAGCAGACTGTGATTTTAATAGTAACAAACGCTTGATAATGAGTTTTACTAGCGTTCGAGTGTGTGTGTGTGTGTGTGTGTGTGTGTGTGTGTGTGTGTGTGTGTGTGTGTGTGTTGTGTGTGATTGAGCTGGAGTTTGGAGCCGATCTGAGGGCGTTTGTTTCCCGGCTGGCGTCTGAGTCCTGTCGTGATGTGTGTGTGACAGGACACACTCCTGCTGTGATGTGTGTGTGACGGGACACACTCCCGTGGAGACACTCAGCCGGAGGCCGTCAGGATTATAT
This sequence comes from Leuciscus leuciscus, assembly GCF_965113295.1. Taxonomy (NCBI): domain Eukaryota; kingdom Metazoa; phylum Chordata; class Actinopteri; order Cypriniformes; family Leuciscidae; genus Leuciscus; species Leuciscus leuciscus. The sequence goes on along the minus strand of NC_138746.1, from coordinate 906,974 downwards.
TTCCCAGTCGCGGTGAGATTGTAATGACACGAGCCGTTCCAGAGCAACGGGACGATTGCTTTCCTCTCTAAGAGCCAGTGTGACCCGGTCCGGCTCGAAGCCTTTCACACGGGACTCTAGATCTTTAATAGCAGCTTCAGTTCAATTCCAATCTTAGATTCTGTTTTTAAATCAAAACTCATTTATAACAGGAGCTGATTAGTCTGAGAACTGAATTCATCCTATATTGTGAGTGTTAAAGGAGTTGCTACTTCACTCTGAAAAACACTGGGTTAAAAACAACCCAATCTGTGTTGCTTTCAACCCCAGGTCTGGGTAAATACAGGACAGAACACATGTTGGGTTCATTTTACCCTGCACAGTTGATTAATTTTTACTATTAACGACACTCGTTTAGGCGACTCGCTTCGTGCCCCTGTATGTTGCTTTGCATACAATTAAACAATATACAGCACAATAACGAATTTATAGATAAAATAAAATGTACACACACCTGTATTTTACTGAAGACACGCACCATTTTGACGGATCTGCACCGCTCTCTCCTGAAGAGATCACAGAAAGCTCTAAAACCCTGTGAATAACTCAATCCCTGGGTTGTTACGTCTGACCCAGGATCTGGGCTACACACAAACTACCCAAACACTAAAAACAAAACAAAACAAAAAATGATCCAAAAGGCTCAACCCAGGATTTGGGTAGAAAAATAACCCAAGATTTTTTAGAGTGTTCGTAGACTGTGTTTAAACATGTAAAACGAAATAGATCAATCTCTAGAGTTGATGCGTGAAAAAAACTAAATATTTTCCGTAGCTCCTGCCGTCCAATAATCACAGTAATATCTGTGCTTTAATACTTTTGATATGAAACAAAGTCTCAGCTTTCAAATCCTGTCAGTTTCATCAGTAAATCAGTCAGTAAGTGTGTGTGTGTGTGTGTGTGTGAGTGTGTGTGAGTGTGTGTGAGTGTGTGTGAGTGTGTGTGAGTGTGTGTGAGTGTGAGAGTGTGTGAGAGTGTGTGAGAGTGTGTGAGAGTGTGTGAGAGTGTGTGAGAGAGTGTGAGAGAGTGTGAGAGAGTGTGAGAGAGTGTGTGAGAGTGTGTGTGTGTGTGTGTGTGTGTGTGTGTGTGTGTGTGTGTGTGTGTGTGTGTGTGTGTGTGTGTGTGTGTGTGTGTGTGTGTGTGTGTGACAGAAGAACCGATCATCTTGTCCTCTTTACTACTAGTTACAGCAGCAAATCAACATCAATGAACATCAGAAGATTCAGAACAACTTCCTGAACTCAATCATGTCTCATATAATCCATAAATCAGTGTTTCGACCGTCAGTAAAACAGCTGGAGAACAATAATGTCACATTTACCTCAGAAACGCCTTTCAGTGTCTAGAAACTCCAGAGTTAACTAGAAGAATAACTCTAGATAAATGTATACACTATATTACATATTCATTATATTTATATTAAACTTGTTCTTCAATATAAATTTAGCCTATATTTGAATAAAAAATGTTTTAATGAAAGCCACCATTTAAATGTTTATATTTCAAAAATGAATTGGAGTAGAAACATGATTATGTCATTACAAAATTATTATCACTGTATTATTATAAAAACTTGCTTATGTGCAATGTATAATTTGATTTAAAATTTAAAATTAAAACGATGATGATGATGACGATATCCAAAATATCCAAATGAATCAATACTGAGTTGAAATTGAAGTCTGAATTGAATCGCAAGCTTGTGAATTAAAATTGAATTGAATAGTGAAATTTTCAAGTGGAATGCAACGACTATGATGATGACGATGATGATGATGATGTCTTTCATATAACTGTAACTAGATCAGCCCTAGTTTTGTGTGTCACTCATTGACATGTCATCAGTCATGCTGAACTGGTCCTGAATGAAGCTCTGCTCTTCTGCATCAGTGATGTCAGTGTTTCAGGCCTGAAGTGCTGCTAAAGATCAGCCTGTGTTTATCAAACCCGAGTGATTAATTCAGCTCTTCTGTCTTCTGTCCTCATGAGCTCGTCTGGACGAATCCTCAGCCCACAATCATTCTCTTTAATTGTTTGGTTTCTCAGTTGTGTGTGTGTGGGTTGATAGCTATTCTCTCTCTCTCTCCCTCTCTCTCTCTCTCTCTCTCTCTCTCTCTCTCTCTCTCTCTGTATTTTGAAGGCTGTTCCTTTTTGCGAATAAAGCCTTCAACATGTTCTTCTCTCCGTCTTTGTCTCCATCTTTTTTTCATCTGCACTTCTGCCCTTTAATTTTTAATTTGCAGCCGACTCCCGGCCTCTTGGCGAGCGCAGATGAGATGTTCAGACGCTGGATGAATGATGCGTTTTGCTGTTTGTGTTGTAAGTGCTGGTCGTGTGCTTTCATTTCCCGCCCCTCGTCTCTAAAGATGGAGAGAAAACAAATTTACATAAGAGGAAATTATTTCTCTTTGTCGCTCACAGACTCATCAGTGTTTGGAAACATCAGCGCTCAGAGAAAAAACACGGTGCTTGTTCCAGTCAGATGTTTCAATCAAATCCAATCCCCTAAATCTCACTGGCAATTTTCAAAATTCATGAGGAAATATTATTCTGGTATAAAGAGTCTGTTTGGATACAAGAGGCTTTATTGGGATGGAAATACATTGTTATAGGCCTCGATAGTCTAAGAGCTTTTAACATCCATGAAATCTTTCCATTCACATCACACACAAAACATAATGTTCTACCTCAGTATTTCTGTCTTGTTTTCCAGTACAAATATATAAATACATTTACTGGAGATGCAACTAATAACAAGTGTTGTCGGAAAAATGTCAAAATTAAGCGACTTTACACTCAAAACAAGAACAAATATCTCCCAATGCAGTCAGAAAAATAATCTTGTTTTCTCTTTGAAATCCATTGGCTGATATTTGTTCTTATTTTACGCATGAAGTCACTTAATTTTGATACATTTTTCAGAAAATAAGACTTAGGGCTCTATCTTACACCCAGCGCAATTGACTTTGTACAGCGACGCATGTATCATTCCTATTCTGCACCCGACGCACAGCGGACTCTTCCCTCCACAGACGCACGGCGGTAAATTAGGGAATGAACTTGTGCTCCCGGGGGCGGTTCAGCGAAAAGAGGAGGCGTGTTCCGGCGCAAACGTTCCCTGGTGCTATTTTGCAGTTTCAGAAAACAATTCCTCCACTGACCAGGAGAAACCTCGTCTAAAGTCAGTGGCGCGTTCAGATGCTATTTTAAGGGCGCATGCTTGGCCATAATGTAGCGTGTGCACAACACACACACACTTTGATTCTCTCATCTACACAGACACAGTAGTTTTCATTTTTAGAAAACCATACATTATTACAAGGAAAAATATTACCACACGAGGGAAATCATTGTTGTGTCCATGAAGATGTGAAAAAATAAGCATACATCTAGCTTACACATTTATTTGGGTGTGTTTCTCCATCCCCAATGTCACTTCTCTGTGTTTTACGGCCCTGATGAGAACGTCGGTCTCCTCGGCTGTGAACCGCTCCTGGCGTGCGTCTGGCAAATCCGCCGTTATAATAGCAATTCGCCATGGAACAAGCGCGCCTGCTCTTAAAGGGAATGTGAGATGTCGCTCTGATTGGTTTATTTCACGTTACACCCAAACCACACCTATGAGTAATGAAGCTACTTCAGACCAACACATTTTAGATTTGCGTCGGAGAGTCATTTATCCCGCCGGTATAATAGCAACAGCGCCCGAGATCCGCCCACAAAGTTACTTGCGTTTCGCGTTTGATACTTGCATTTCAGATCGTTCAAATAGGGCCCTTAAGTCATTTTGCTTCTTCTCCAGTAAATCTGTTTTGATTTAAGAATGTTTCGATATTAGTGCTGGAAAACGAGACACTGAGGAAGATTCTTACATAAAGGTTCTTTATTTTATATAAGAACCACAAAATGGTTGTTTTCAGGATGGTTTGCTGAAAGGTTCTTTGGGGAACCAGAAATGGTTCGGCAACACTTTACAATAAGGTCTTATTTATTAACATTAGTTATTGCATTAACTAACATGAACTAACAATGAGCAATATATTTGTTGCCGTATTTTTTAATCTTTGTTAATGTTAGTTAATACAAATCCAGCTGTTCATTGATTGTTCATGTTAGTTCACAGTGCATTAACTAATGTTAACAAACACAACCTTTGATTTTAATAATGTATTAGTAAATGTTGAAATTAGTAGTATAGTATTAGTAGTAATAAGTCATTAACTAATGAAACCTGATTGTAAAGTGTTACCAAAGCTTCTTCTATGGCATCAGTGTGAGTCTGAAACAGTGGACCGACGGATGGGTGAGTTTGTCTGCGGCTCTCAGGTTTTATATCCGTAAGACGCTCGTATCAGCAGTTGTGTGACCCAGAAACCCAACACTCTTGATTCGAGTCTCCTGTAGATTGAACAGAACACTCTCGGCTGGGTCAGGCCTACCAGAAGCTTTGTGACAACAATGGATAGAGCAGCTAAATATATCAGAGTCATGGGAATAGAAGAAGCTTAAAAAGTAAAGACACTCTGCAAACCCCAGCGTCTCCGCATTCATAACGCGACCGACGCATTATGCAGAGTTACATAAAACACTGCATCTCATACCTGACACGCTTAGTAGAGAAAGCTGTGTGTTCTCATGAGAAAGTGACAAGGATTATTCATCTACAGTGTAAAAACAAAGAGTTTTTTCAGAGTTTTAAAGGGTACATAACACGCACAGTTTCTGCCAATCTCATGTTAATCTTGAGTACCTATAGAGTAGTCTTGCATCCTTCATATTTCCTTTAGTTTTTACAGTGGTTTTAGAATTAGGGTTACGGTCCTAGTACTGAGCCTTGTGGTACGCCATACTGAACTTGTGATCGATGAGACATCTCTTCATTTACTGCTACAAACTGATAACGGTCAGATAAGTATGATTTAAACCATGCTAATGCAATTCCACTAATGCCAACATAATTCGAGTCTATTTAAAAGAATGTTGTGGTCAATAGTGTCAAATGCAGCACTAAGATCGAGTAACACTAATAGAGAGACACAACCACGATCGGATGATAAGAGCAAATCATGTGTGACTCTAACGAGAGCAGTCTCAGTACTATGGTGCGGTCTAAATCCTGACTGGAAATCCTCACAGATATCATTTCTTTCTAAAAAGGAACACAGTTGTGAGGATACTGCCTTTTCTAGTATCTTTGACAGAAAAAGAAGATTCGAGATCGGCCTGTAATTGACTAATTCTGTAGGATCAAGATTAAGATATTAAGAAGAGGATCTGTGACCTCTGGAAGCATCTCTTTCAGTAGCTTAGTCGGTATAGGGTCTAATATACATCAATCTCAAATCACAGCCAATCAGAAGAGTGTGTGGGCGGAGTCTCCATGCAAATGCACTGCAAATCATTCTCAAATCACAGCCAATCAGAAGAGTGTGTGGACGGAGTCTCCCTGCAAATGCACTGCAAATCATTCTCAAATCACAGCCAATCAGAAGAGTGTGTGGGCGGAGTCTCTCTGAAAATGCACTGTAAATCATTCTCAAATCACAGCCAATCAGAAGAGTGTGTGGGCGGAGTCTCTCTGAAAATGCACTGTAAATCAGTCTCATCACAGCCAATCAGAAGAGTGTGTGGGCGGAGTCTCTCTGCAAGTGCACTATTTCACTCTAATATTATCAATCTTGCAAGCAGTTCATAAAGTGAACTACTGCTGTGATGTTTTAGCCTGGAAATCCAGACCTAAATCTAAAAGATTAATGGTCTGGTGTCGGTCAATGAAAATCGGCCAGCTCAAGGGGCGGCACCAAGCATGCATTTGAAAATCTCACAGCACGCAATTGGATAACACTACGAGCAATCACAAAAAAAAAACCCATAAGCTTAGCTACCAGCGGAGCTAACTGGTAGATTAGACTCTTCCGGTCGGCAAAACAGCAAAAACACCCTACTTGGAAAGGAACGATTCGAACGCCGTCCTCTGTTCCTCTTTTGGGAAAAAGCCAAGTCTAACTCGTTCATTGTAGCGGCCAAAGCCGTTTCAAACCACTGCTATTTATCCATAGGCATCTTGCAATGTTTACTGATGACTTCGACGTCTCAGCGCTGTCGTCATCTGTTTAGCTCGCCTCTGGCCCGCCTATATCAGATAACCCGATGTGATTGGTGCAGCTCAGATCGAGGGGCATATTTAATGAGCTCCATGGCTCGACACCAGAGTAACTCGCTGAGCAAATTCAACTTGTGCTCTCGCGAGAACTCTGGTTTACCAGGGTAGTGATGTTTGGAAACAGCTTTATTTCTCATTAATTTTGCCACTGTGTCAATTAAATACGTAGGGCTGTGTTTGTTTTCTTCTAAGAGGGTCGAAAAATAAGCAGATTTCTGTCTTTCCAAAATCAATCACAAATCACAGCCAATCAGAAGAGCGTGTGGGCGGAGTCTCAGCACTCGCACCTAAACAGATCTGCGCATAATCAAATTCATAAATATTACACCATTTTAACATTATTACAAATACATACTGAGTGCCTGAAACAATCTTTGTCATAGAATACACTTGTTTGTTCACAATTTGAACATTCTTGTTTCCTTTCATTTACTTTCAAGGTCTGAGATGAATTATCCACCGTCTCTTTCATTAAGTCTACAGCCATGATCAACATCATCGTGTGTCGTCATAGTGATCATGGTGAAGAGGTGCTGAGATATTCTGTTGCTGATTAAATGTTGCTTTATAAAGATTGACATCGGTGTCTAGGAAAGGGAAGTCATTTTTCCTCATTAGGATTCTTACCAAAAATGGTAACCATGGTTACCACGGCCTCCACCAAAATTACATAATTACAGGAACGGTCACCCAAAAAGAAAGGAAGCATATCGCATTTAATTTGATGGTTTTGGCAGAGGCTGCGGTGATTCATTTAATGAGGTGTCATTTCAGCAGTGGTGTGGACAATGTGAGGTGTAGCTTTCATGAGTCTGACCCGTAAACACCGGGGTTTACATCCGTCACTGCGAGAGAAAAGACTCTTTGTGCTTCTGTCCTCGTCTGTTCTCACTCTTTCTCTCGGTATCTGTTCCTCACTGGAAGAAGCTGCGGGGAAGGAGAATAAAGATGGAGGTGTCGCTCATCAGAACTCTTCAGTGGAGACGTAACCGAGGGCAGCTTTAAAGATCTGAGCGACAGAAACTCAGGAATGAAGTTTCTCTCTTCATGTGCTTCATGTATTTGTAACTAAGCGTCGCTGAACTGAAGTGATGGCTTCTGAAAATGCAGAAATAAATTACATTTTTCATATAGAAAACAGCTGTTTTGAAGTGTAATATTTCACGTTTTAAATGCAGCCTTGGGGAGCAGAAGAGACTTCAAAAACATTATGAAATCTTAATTATTCCAAACGTTTGACCATTAGTGTACAGTAGTGGAGGAGAGACAAGCTTGACTAAGCCATCATAATATATTATATAATATTTGAAATAAGAGAGAAGCACTAAACTTGGTTAAGATATTTACTATATGACAAGCTGTAGGTTTTATTAAACTATATGCACAAAAAATGCATTGACTACAACATAAGTAGTTATTAATGTTTGTAAAAAATCTGTAACGCATTCAAAGGGTGAAGATGTCATGTACAGTAGACCGGCCTCTACTGTACATGTACACGTCACACACACACACACACACACAGTGATTGAGTGATTCACACACACGTGTTGATGTTATCTGCAGGGTTTCTCATCAGGACGCTCAGCACTGATTCACCAGTGTCTAGAGAAGCTCAGGGTCTCTGCGAACATGCGAACAGAAGGATGATATGGTGAATGATCCGAGTGAGATGTGGGTTTATACGGGTCTCTCGCCGGTTTATCTCACTCTCACAGCGCGACTCGGTTGAGACTCGATCCGCTCGGATGACGACAGCCGACATTATGATGTTTCCCGGAGCCAAACTCTCCAGCATGAAGCAGTCCTTCAGCACAGCCATCGGCTGACCTTTAACAGCCTGTGTAATGCGTGTCGAAGCACAATCACAGGTGTTCCTTATGAATATTAAACCGTGAAAAGCAGCCAGCGGGAGTTTAATGCGCTTTATTAATGTTTGGAATAGGAGATAAGTGTGAACTTTATTAGATTGTGAAAGAACAGCTCTGTGACAGTGATATTTTCAGTGAGAGTTACTGATGCATTACAGTAGAACATGCCCTTCTTCCTTACAGTGTGAATATCTAGACATTCTCAAATCAAAATACATTTAGTCTTAAAACAAGAACAAATATTTCCCTTTGAATTAGGTTTATTTTTCTGACTCCATTGGCAGATATTTATGGCACGCCGTTTTAACTTTTATTAATATCCAGGATATGAATTCTTGAATTCTTTTTCACTTGTTCAAATTATAGTTATTGATATCAGGAATTAGATTTATGCTAATAACAATGATATCAGAAATTACATTTCCACTAGTAACAATGCTAATTCTTGATATCAACAATTACAATTTTACAAATTAAAATGCTCATTCTTGATATCAACAATTGATTTTGAATGGCAGCCTATGGTGACGTTTCACTAGTGAAAATACAATTATAGTTTTTACTAGTTGAAATTCAATTCTTGATATCTATAATGAGCATTTTAATTTGTAAAATCGTAATTGTTGATCAAGAATTAGCATTGTTACTTGTGGAAATGTAATTTCTGATATCATTGTTATTAGCATAAATCTAATTCCTGACATCAGTAACTATAATTTGAACTAGTGAATATACTAGTGATATCAAGAATTCATATCCTGGAAATTAATAAAAGTTCAAACGGCATGCCATAGATATTTGTTCTTGTTTTAAACTTAAACTCACTTCATTTTGAAAAATGTTTCAGTAAACAAGACTTAATATCTTCAGTGATTCGCTTCTTCTCCAGTAAATGTGTCTTGATTTAAGAATGTTTAGATATTTGTGCTGAAAAACGAGAAGGAGATAATTTTTTGCACTTTATAAGCACTTTAAACTGTATAATGTTTTAGAAACATCTTATTTTCTCGGGTTCCTGTTGAGTTTGTGTTGTTTTGTAGCGGATGATTAGATCTGAGTTCGCCGTCTGCTCTCCTCCTGATGTTTGCTCTGGTTATCTGAGTGATCGGAGCCCGCGGGCAGGTTTGGATTGGATGTTTCAGTCTTCCGTGAACCGCTGGGTCAAAGTGGATGTAATTAAGGAACGCTTCAGTCCGGATGTGTGGGACGAAACACTATGAGAAGCTCAAAGGCTTTTCTACACCTCAGGAAAACAACATTTCGATGAGACGCTCTAAAGGCCATTTCAACTGGATTATTTTGTTTGCTTGTTTCAGTCGGACAGCGAAATGACTGGATTGTTGCCTCTGGACTCTCACAGCATCTGTCCGACAGAATCAGAGCAGTTTCTAGAAGTGTTTCAGTTTACCTGAACGCCTGAATGAAACTTAGCAAAATAAAGAGTTATTCAATCAATCCAATGACTGATTATATCGAATCAGTCTCCATGATTCACTGACTCATTTGTTTTGTTAGTGAATGAATCTTTTTGAACGAAACATGACTCTCCTGAACGAATCAGTTGAGTGATTCTGACTCACTTGTTTTGTTAGTGAATGAATCTTTTGAACGAAACGTGACTCTCCTGAACGAATCGGTTGAGTGTGTGATTCTGACTCACTTGGTTTTTCCCCCTGAATGAGTCCATGTTTTTGAAACCGATATGTTGAATGAATGATTTACTGACTCGTTTGTTTTGTTCCTCAATGAATACAGACACTGCACAGACCGATCGGCTCTTTAAATGAATGATTCAATGACTCAGTTGCTTTTGCCCTGATTGAGACTGATTCATTCATTTGATATCTACTCATATGAGCTCAGAACAAATTTTGAGAAAAATATATTTTTTATTTATTACATATTATATAATATATAAATATGTATGTCTCAGAATTTCCAGTAAACTCTATAGTGAATTATGCAGTGATATCAGATTTTCATTCAGTGCTGCTCCAGTCCATACTGTGTTTGACCTTTATCCCTGTCTCACATCACACACACTCTTGATTATCATTTAATGAGCTTTTAATGCAGATTCTGTGTTCGTGAAGGATCTCTGACCCGTGGCATTTCGTGCCGGTTGAAGCGAACGGGTTATTAATATCAGACGCGAGTCTATAATGATGTATGTTGATGTCATTAACGCGGCCTGAGCCGTTGTGTCTCGGTAACTCTCTCATTGTGTGTGTGTGTGTGTGTGTGTGTGTGTGCAGGTGTGCATCGTGCAGAAGCGGGACACAGAGAAGATGTACGCCATGAAGTACATGAACAAGCAGCAGTGCATCGAGCGCGACGAGGTCCGGAACGTCTTCAGAGAGCTGGAGATCCTACAGGACATTGAACATGTGTTTTTAGTGAACCTCTGGTGACTATCCTCTGATTCCTCTGATTCCTCTCATTCCCATGATTCCTCTGATTCCCTCATTCCTCTGATTCCTCTGATTCCCTCATTCCTCTGATTCCTCTGATTCCTCATGTGTTCAGCATGTGCATGAGGACCAGACTCGCTTATCGTGCTTTAATAAGGCAAGACACCGCAGGTGAACAGGGTAATAAAATAATTTAACTAATGAACTAGTGCTGAGCAACGATTAATCACATCCAAAATAAAAGTTTGTGTTTACGTAATATATGTGTGTGTACTGTGTACGATCCGGCCAGGGACGAGAGGCTGCTAAGAATCTCAGGTACCAGGCCGCCATCTGGGAACCGACTAAAGGACCGGACTATTAACACCATGGCGCTCGACATTGCTACCTTCAACGCCAGGACTGTATCGAGTGAGGCAAACCTGGCTGCCATCCTGGAAGGTTTGAACAGCATCCGCTGCGACGTGCTAGGGCTGTGCGAGACCAAGCGCCGGGAGCCGCTGCATGTGCGCTATGACGACGGCAGGACGGTCATCTTGGGCGCCAGGGAAGAGACGCGGCCTGTCGGATGGCGTCTGCTTCATTGTATCCAACCGATGGTCGCCAAGGGGTTGGATGGCGAACGCTTTGTCGGCCCGTTCGGCTGCGGCAACAGGAACGGACCGGGAGAGCGACTGGTTGCAATGGCCGAGACCAACCGGCTGTTCATCGGCAACAGTCTATTTAAAAAGCGCCCTGGTCGCCGATGGACATGGATGTCCCCCAATGGAGAGACAACCAACGAGATCGACTATGTCCTCTGCAGCCACCGCCGCATCCTGCAGGACGTCGCTGTCATCGGCCGCAAGTTCTTTGACATGGGCAGTGACCATCGGCCGGTAAGGGCCAAGCTGGTCATCAACGGCAGGACCGAAAAGCGTGCACTGGCAGCCAGCAACCGGGCAAAGCAGCCGGTCACCATTGATCCGGCCGTTTTCCACACTCTGATTGACCACACTAACTGGGCCCAGCTTGAAACGGACATCGACCAGGACTACGACCATTTCATTGGCCTGCTCAAGTCAAGCGCGATGGAGCCGCAGTGCCGACCAACAGCCGGGCCAGCCGAATTTCGGACGCCACCAAGGCCCTGATGCAGAGGCGGCGGCAGATGCGCGCTGACGGACCCACACACGTCGATTACGGCCTGCTGTGCAAGCAGATCCGGCAGCAGCTCAAGACCGACCTCGATCAATATAGACAGAGGCGCCTGCTGGTAACAGCCGAGGACCGCAAGAGCCTGAAAAAGTGTAGGCGGGCAATGCAACAGCAGCGCGGCCAAATACCAGCACTGAAGACTGTAGACAGGCGGACGATTAGGACTCGGTCCGGTATTGAGGCCGAGTGCAGGCGCTTTTACAGTGACTTATTCGCCAGCAAGGTCCCCATCCCCCCACCTAACCTTCAGCTCGACCAGCTGCCGTCCTTTTTGCCAGTACTGGAAAGTGAGGTCCGACATGCAGTCGAACAGGCACAGGTAGACCGGGCGCCTGGCCTGGACGCCGTTGAGATCGAGCTACTCAAAGCCGGCGGCCACTCACTTTGGATGGCCATGGCGGCCCGATTCAGCCGCTACATGAAACAATGTCAAATCCCCAAACAGTGGAAGACGGCCAAGACAGTACTGCTGTTCAAGAAGGGCGACCGCGAGCTGCTCAGCAACTACCGGCCGATCACATTGTTGTCAGCCGTGTACAAGATCTTCACTAAGGTGCTGCTCAACCGGTTGGCCAAGCAGCTAGACGAACAACAACCCGTCGAGCAGGCCGGATTTAGATCTGGCTTTAGCACCATGGACCATGTGCAGGTGCTGAACCAGCTGCTCGAGCGGACCAGGGAGTACAAGATGCCGCTGGTCCTGGCTTTTGTCGACTACGAGAAGGCCTTCGACTCGGTCGAGATTAACGCCATGTTGCTCGCTCTCCAACAACAAGGCATCGGTGACGAGCACGTGGCCCTGCTGCAGGAGCTGAATAGCAACTGCGCCACCACCATCACCCTGTTCGACCGGCCGCTTAATATCAAGGTTGGCCGCGGGGTCAAGCAGGGAGACACCATCTCGCCCAAGCTTTTCACCGCCTGTCTCAAGCAAATTTTCCGGCAGCTCAACTGGGACGAGGTCGGCATCAAGATCAACGGCCGCTGGCTCAATCACCTGCGCTTTGCCGATGACATCGTGCTGATAGGCTGTTCGGCGGTCGATGTACAGCAGCGGCTTGACCAGCTCAACCAGGCTGGTGCCCGGTTCGGCCTCAAAATCAATCTGGCCAAAACTAAGTGGATGCGCAACGATCAGGTGGCCGACACCACCCTCCATGTCGACCAGCATCAGCTCCAGCAAGTAGATAGCTATATCTACTTGGGCCAGGAGCTGACCACCGACCATAAGATTGGCCGAGAACTGGCACGACCGAGCAGCCTGGGTCAGCTTCGGCTCAATTGCCGAGACGGCCAACAACAGAGCCATTGACCCGGACATCAGGGCTGCCCTATTCAACAGCACCGTCCTGCCGGCCATGCTCTATGGGGCCGAGACCTGGACAATGACGGAGCTAAAAGCTGGCCGTGACTGAACGCGCAATCGAGCGCCGCATGATCGGGGTCCAACAGACCGACCACGTCCGCAACGAGCAGTTGCGGGCCATGACCAGGGTGGACGACGCGGTGGACCTGGCCAACAAGGCCAAGAAGCGCTGGGCCGGGCACCTGATGCGGCGGACGGACGAAAGATGGACGCGCGAAGTCACCGTCTGGTTGCCGATCGATATCAAGCGGCCACGTGGACGCCCTGCAACACGATGGCGCGACTCGCTACGACAAGATCTGGGACACAATTGGATGAGGCTCGCCCAGGACCGACAGACCTGGGTAGATCGTTGTGGTCTGCGCTGACCACCTTTGGCCGGCGAAGACAGACCGATTCTGGATTCTGGATTGAAAGAAGTTTCTTCTGCTCATCAAGCCTGCATTTATTTGATCAAAAATACAGAAAAAAAAAAATGTAATATTGTGATATATTATTACAATTTAAAATAATTGGTTTTCAATTTATTATACTTTAAATTATCCTTTATTCCTGTGATCAAAGCTGAATTTTCAGGATCTTTACTCCAGTCTATCACATGATCCTTCAGAAATCATTCTAATATCCTGATTTATTATGAGTGTTGGACACAGTTCTGCTGCCTAATATATTTGATGAATAAAAGGTTAAAAAGAACTGCATTTATTCAAAATAAAAAAATATTTTCTAATAATATAAATCTTCTTTACTATCACTTTTTATCAATTTAACACATCCTTGCTGAATAAAAGTATTGATTTATTTCAAAAAAAGAAAGAAAAAAATTACTGACCCCAAATGACTGACCAGTAGTGTATATTGTTGTTACAAAAGATTTCTATTTTTAAAACATTTGCTTCTTTTTTTTATTTATTTATTTTTTATTCATAAAAGTATCCTAAAAAAGTATCACAGGTTATGAAAAAATATTAAGCAGCAGAACTGTTTCCAACTTTGATAATGAATCATCATATTAGAATGATTTCTAAAGGATCATGTGATAGACTGGAGTAATGATCCTGAAAATTCAGCTTTGCATCATAGAAATAAATGATAATTTAAAGTATGATAAATTGAAAACCAATTATTTTAAATTGTAATAATATATCACAATATTAAAAAAAAAAAATCCGTATTTTTTATCAAATAAATGCAGGCTTGATGAGCAGAAGAAACTTCTTTCAAAAACATTAAAAATAGTAATGTTTCCAAACTTTTGGCCTGTACTGTATAAATACACACACATGCATGTAAATATTTGAGAAAAATGTGTTTTATTTATATATAATATAAATTATGTATAAATATATATATACAGTATATACATGCAAATATTTCTTAAATATATAATAAAAAAATTATAAAATATATTTCTTAAAATGTTCTTAAATGCATATGTGTGTATTTATATATACAAAATAATTATACACAGTACACACACATATATTATGTAAACTTAAATCGATTAAGCGATTAATCGTTGCCCAGCTCTATAATAAACATCACCATATTTCACTAGTTGATTGATTACAATCTAGATATGTGCAATAAAATAAGCTCTTAAATGTGTATTTTGGACGTTTTATTTCCACTAGTCTTAAAAAAACAGTGTTTGTCTGCAGTGTCTTGCCTTAAATCTTAGTTTTTCCTAATACATGTGTGCAGCTGAAGTAGGATAGATGCGATTACTGCCGAACTCCAGCAAATAGACATCTTTCCTGATTATATTCGTGACCTCAGGGAAAGAAATGAATGAAATATGCTGCATAAATCCTCTTAATCGGTTTAATGTGGCAGTTCAACCTGAAATAAGATCATCCGCGTAATCCAACACACCTGACTGTCCGACGTCACAGGATCGGAGATTTGTGCGAGTGTGTAGTTGTGTAACTGAAGAAGAGCATCATCGTTCTCATCTTCCTCTTTACACGGTCAGGTCGTCTTTAAGGCTGTTTCCATAGAAACGCTTCATCACTTCCTGTCCTTCTGTGACTCTGTGCCTAATCTAATCCAGTGTGTGTGTGTGTGTGTGTGTTTCATGCTTTATTTAATGATAATGTGTGTGTTAATGTGCTGTCAGTAGTACAGGCCTCATCTTTATGTATTACCGGCGAGTGTTCATGGGGAAAATATGAAGATGCGGAGTATGATCTGATTGTTATCGATTAAACTTCATCTCTCGTCTCGTCTGTACGTTCACATCTCAGCGCTGTCTGACTGATGGACAGCACTCGTTCTGGTTGTATGGTTTGTTTAGGGGTGTGTTTAGATGGCGTTTATCTGAAATACATTATATTACAATAATAAAGTGGCTTGGAAAATATTAATTAAAAATTTGACACATCAGTCTCTGCAAACGGTTGCTATGGAAGATTGTTTCCACTACGCAGTGACAAAATAAGAACGTAATTGTGCGTTTTCATCTCACAATTTGCAAAAAAAAATTCTTTCTTTATCTCACAGTTATGAGTTTATATCTAAAGTCCAAATTGTGAGAAAAAAGTCAAAATTGCAAGTTATAAATTCAAAATGTTATTGTATTTTATTATGTATTGTATTGTATTATAATAATTATATTGTATTATATTAGAGAAGTGTTTAGGATGTGTACTTAGGAACATTCTTAGACATTATCTAGTGAAACTAGCCTCAGTATGAACTCAGTGTAACACTTTCTGTGTGTGGACATTGAGGATAGTGTAAAACGAGTGACTTTGTCATCAGTTTCTGTCAGTAATTGTAGATCCTGGCGCTCGCATCAGCAAGGTCACGGGTTTGATTCCCAGGCAGTGCGTGAACTGATGAAGTGCAGACCTTGAATGCAGTGTTAGTCGCTTCGGATAAAAGCATCGGCATAAATGGAAACTCTGGTAAAGATGATCATCTGAGCGTGAGAATGCTTTACCAGAGAATCGTTCATTCCCGGTGTCTGTCAATCATCCATGAACTTCCCAGTGATAAGTACGATGTCCAATTTCCGACTAGGAAACTACAACTAGGAACATTCCTGGAGGAGACAAACCTCTTTGAATGACTCCGGATCGGCAGTCTCTAAAGAAAAGCCTTACGGAACGACAAACACGGAGAAGGAAAGACTCCACACATGTGAACTACACACACAGTGTGTCTCTGTCTCGTGTGTATTACAGCGCTGGCTCTCTCTCCCACGCTTCATCATGACAGCGCTTCACGTTTCCCTCTGTTAGACAATGGCTCTTCTTCCTCCTCTCTCCGCTCATGATGGAGTCGTCAGCCGTTTATAAATAATACCTGTCATTTATTGTTCATCCGTATGTGTGGAAACATCAGCGGTCTGGATCCCGGCAGATGCGAGTGTCAGAAACCAGAACGTGTGGAGAAACTTCACCAGAGAAACTTCATCAGAGAGGAACTCAGACGGCAGGTCAAGCGAAAGCATCTGTTCCTGAGAGAGAGAGAGAGAGAGAGGGGAGAGAGAGAGAGAGAGAGAGAGAGAGAGGGGAGAGAGAGAGAGAGAGAGGGGAG
>NC_138746.1:885384-887884 GCF_965113295.1 Leuciscus leuciscus | reverse complement strand
CTCATCTCTGTGAGTCAAAGGATCTTCTGCTGTCGGGAATAAAGAGGGCTTCCTCCTCCACTCTTTTAAGCCTTTAAAATGTCAAGTATGCAGAAAATTGTAATTACTGTATCCGTTTACCAGCTCTGAGTCACGGCAGAAAACAGCTCCGTCACACACACACACACACACACACACACACACATGACACCGTCTGTAAAGCACAAACACTCGTCTCACTGATACACACATCTCGCTGATGTCCCTTGATCACCATCAGAGCAGAAGAACACACACATTTCTCATCCGATCCTCAGACCAGCTGTGCGGCTCATATTGAATTTCAATCTTAAGGATTGTGTTTACATTCAATATTTCCAAAGCATTATACACAGAAACGAGGAATTACAGGGGGAAATACAATCAAATATTACAATAACAAAAAAATAGAAAAAAAGTATAAAATAAAAAAGGTGCTATAAAGCCTTAAAACCAGGGGATCTTCTCAGTTTTATTTTTGACCCAAACATTATGGCTTCCGTTTTCCCGAAGTGAAGCGATAGCGATTGTCTGACATCCACCTGAGAGGTCTTTCAACTATGTTCTTATCTTTATGTGAAACCAATAACACAGAATCATCTGCATATAACAAAAGTTCACATGAACATACAGACATTTACATATAGAAGGAAAAAAAGTGGACCCAAGACAGTCCCTTGAGGAACCCCACATTCTGTACACTGTTCCTCCAGTGTCGACCTCCTGCTTCCTATCCTTCAGAACTCACCCATCTGACTGCGAACTCATTAAATCCAATGGCTTTTAATTTGCGTACCAGAATACCATGATCAACGGTATCAAAGGCCTTCTGTAGGCCTAACATGACCACACCATTACAATGACCTTTATCTTCCTAATGTGGTCCGTTAGATGCAATAAACACGTGTCAGGGAATGTGATTTACTAAAGCCAGACTGGAACTCAGAGAGTAGATTGTGTGATGCTAAATATTTGTCAGTCTGTCAAAAATAATCTTTTCAATTATCTTTGACTAGAAACAGGTCTATAGTTTCCATGGTCTCATTTTCTCCCTTTCTTGTAAAGCAGATTACTCTGGCAAGCTTGAAATCAGTGGGAAAATGTCCTTGCTCAATAGACATGTTTATGATATGGGTGAGGGGTGATAACCTCAGCATCATCTCTTCAGAATCTAGATGTAAGATTGTCAAAGCCAGTGGCTGTGGAGCTATTTAGGTTTATAAGCTTCTCGAGTACGACTGCCTCTGACACCTTTTCAAGAGAGACGCCTTCTGCTTTGACCTCTTGCTGAGAATAAAAGTCAAAGATGTGACCTTCACCGCACTGCCCTGACTGGACAGGTCTTTATTCCACCAGTTTACTAGCGACTGATGAGAAGTAGTTGTTAAAACTCTCTGCACTGTCTACCTTTTCTGCTGTGATATTATTCCCCAAATCAAGAGTTATGTTAGTAGTTTTTGTTTTCAGCCTGTTACTGTGGTCAAGCTGCTTGAGGGACTTCCATAACTTACTCGAATCATTTCTATTTTCCACTTTTTAGCATTGACCACGAATCTGCTCTCTTCATTTCTCACCTTTTTGTACTCTTGTTTCTCTTGAATGTGTCATACTTCTTATATCCTAATTGCCTCGAGAACATCATCGGTTATCCAGGGTTCTGTCCTCTGTTTAACTCTTACTACTTTAAATGGGGCTAATTAGTCTACAACTTCTATAAACATACATTTAAAAGAGCGCCATGCTTTATCAGCATCATTACATTGCAACACAGCAGAACAGTTTATTACATTCTAAATTGCGATACCTTTCCAGCGACCTGACTCTTACAGAGCTGTGACTATTGAGCACTGCTTTATCTTTCGAGTACAGAAAACTGAATGATCACTCAATCCATAATTAATTTCCCCACTTTCTGCTATCCTAGACTTTTCTGACACTATAACAAGTGGAAGAACAGACACGCGTTGGTTCTTTGATCAGCTGATGTAAACTAAATGAGTGACAAAAATTCATTAACGCCTTATAGCCGGAAAGGTCCGTCTTTCGAGTATCAGTATTTAAATCTCCTATCATGATACCTACCAATTTGACAAAGTCCATTCACTTTATGAATGTTTCATAAAACATTGTCTGGTCAGGTTGCCTGATGGATGGATGGATGGATGGATGGATGGATGGATGGATGGATGGATGGATGGATGATTGATGGATGAATGGAGGGATGGAGGATGGATGGAGGATGGATGGATGGATGAATGGAGGTTGGATGGATGGATGGAGGATGAATGGAGGATGGATGATGGATGAATGAGGATGGATGGATGGAGGATGGATGGATGGAGGATGGATGGATGGATGATGGATGGATGGATGGATGGATGGATGAATGGAGGGATGGATGGATGATGGATGAATGGAGGATGGATGATGGATGGAGTGATGGATGGAGGATGATGAATGATGGATGGATGATGGATGGATG
>NC_138746.1:872884-882884 GCF_965113295.1 Leuciscus leuciscus | reverse complement strand
CAACCACCCAGTAGAGCATTACAATAATCTAGCCTTGAGGTCATGAACGCATGAACTGTTCCGTATTTGTCAATGAGAGCATATGACGTAATTTAGATATATTTTTAAGATGGAAGAATGCAGTTTTACAGATACTAGACATGTGACTTTCAAATGAAAGATTGGTATCAAAGAGCACACACACACACACACACACACACACTCTGTACATGCTACCCTCACACACACACACACACACACACACACACACACACACACACCCAGGTTCCTCACCGACGACGAAGACTTGACAGAGCAGCCATCAAGTATTAGACAGTATTCTAGATTATTACATGAGGAAGTTTTTTGTTCAATAATTAGAAACAGTTTTTTCAGAATTTAGTCGTAGGAAATTACTAGTCATCCAGTTTTTTATATCAGCTGTGCATTCCGTTAATTTTGTGAATTAGTAAGTTTCGTCAGGGCGTGAAGAAATATAGAGCTGAGTATCATCAGCATAACAGTGAAAACTAATGCCATGCTTCCTAATGATATCTCCTAATCGTAGCATGTACAGAGTGAGTGTGTGTGTGTGTGTGTGTGAGGGTAGCATGTACAGAGTGTGTGTGTGTGTGTGTGTGTGTGTGTGTGTGTGTGTGTGTGTGTGTGTGTGTGTGTGTGTGTGTGTGTGTGAGGGTAGCATGTACAGAGTGTGTGTGTGTGTGTGTGTGTGTGTGTGTGTGTGTGTGTGTGTGTGTGTGTGTGTGTGTGTGTGTGAGAGGGTAGCATGTACAGAGTGTGTGTGTGTGTGTGTGTGTGTGTGTGTGAGGGTAGCATGTACAGAGTGTGTGTGTGTGTGTGAGGGTAGCATGTACAGAGTGTGTGTGTGTGTGTGTGTGTGTGTGTGTCAGGGTAGCATGTACAGAGTGTGTGTGTGTGTGTGTGTGTGTGTGTGTGTGTGTGTGTGTGTGTGTGTGAGGGTAGCATGTACAGAGTGTGTGTGTGTGTGTGTGTGTGTGTGTGTGTGTGTGTGTGTGTGTGTGTGTGTGTGTGTGTGTGTGTATGTGTATGTGTATGAGTGTGTGAGGGTAGCATGTACAGAGTGAACAGCTATGACGAGTGGATAGTGACTTTTCTAAGACTACACTGAAGAAGGCGAAGGAGCAGTCTACCCTTCCGTCGCCGTCAGTCCGTGTCTATTTTTGAATGGGATTGATAGAGACGTCAAACGACAGACCGGCGGCGACGTCACAGTAGTAACGTATACCTTACGGCGACGTGGCGACGGCATACGTGAGAAATGTATAAAAAATCATAACGTCTGAACCAGGCACGTCGCCTAATAAGACGCCTGATACACACGTCGTCCCTCATTACGTCGCCTAATAAGACGCCTGATACACACGTCGTCCCTCAGTACGTCGCCTAATAAGACGCCTGATACTCACGTCGTCCCTCAGTACGTCCCCTAATAAGACGCCTGATACTCACGTCGTCCCTCAGTACGTCGCCTAATAAGACGCCTGATACACACGTCGTCCCTCAGTACGTCGCCTAATAAGACGCCTGATACACACGTCGTCCCTCAGTACGTCGCCTAATAAGACGCCTGATACACACGTCGTCCCTCAGTACGTCCCCTAATAAGACGCCTGATACTCACGTCGTCCCTCAGTACGTCGCCTAATAAGACGCCTGATACACACGTCGTCCCTCAGTACGTCGCCTAATAAGACGCCTGATACACACGTCGTCCCTCAGTACGTCCCCTAATAAGACGCCTGATACTCACGTCGTCCCTCAGTACGTCGCCTAATAAGACGCCTGATACACACGTCGTCCCTCAGTACGTCGCCTAATAAGACGCCTGATACTCACGTCGTCCCTCAGTACGTCGCCTAATAAGACGCCTGATACACACGTCGTCCCTCAGTACGTCGCCTAATAAGACGCCTGATACACACGTCGTCCCTCAGTACGTCGCCTAATAAGACGCTTGATACACACGTCGTCCCTCAGTACGTCGCCTAATAAGACGCCTGATACACACGTCGTCCCTCAGTACGTCGCCTAATAAGACGCCTGATACACACGTCGTCCCTCAGTACGTCGCCTAATAAGACGCCTGATACACACGTCGTCCCTCAGTACGTCGCCTAATAAGACGCCTGATACTCACGTCGTCCCTCTGTACGTCGCCTAACAAGACGCCTGATACACACGTCGTCCCTCAGTACGTCCCCTAATAAGACGCCTGATACTCACGTCGTCCCTCAGTACGTCCCCTAATAAGACGCCTGATACTCACGTCGTCCCTCAGTACGTCGCCTTATAAGACGCTTGATACTCACGTCGTCCCTCAGTACGTCGCCTAATAAGACGCCTGATACACACGTCGTCCCTCAGTACGTCGCCTAATAAGACGCCTGATACACACGTCGTCCCTCAGTACGTCCCCTAATAAGACGCCTGATACACACGTCGTCCCTCAGTACGTCCCCTAATAAGACGCCTGATACTCACGTCGTCCCTCAGTACGTCCCCTAATAAGACGCCTGATACTCACGTCGTCCCTCAGTACGTCGCCTAACAAGACGCCCGATACACACGTCGTCCCTCAGTACGTCCCCTAATAAGACGCCTGATACTCACGTCGTCCCTCAGTACGTCCCCTAATAAGACGCTTGATACACACGTCGTCCCTCAGTACGTCGCCTAACAAGACGCCTGATACACACGTCGTCCCTCAGTACGTCCCCTAATAAGACGCCTGATACTCACGTCGTCCCTCAGTACGTCGCCTAATAAGACGCCTGATACACACGTCGTCCCTCAGTACGTCGCCTAATAAGACGCCTGATACTCACGTCGTCCCTCAGTACGTCCCCTAATAAGACGCCTGATACTCACGTCGTCCCTCAGTACGTCGCCTAATAAGACGCCTGATACACACGTCGTCCCTCAGTACGTCGCCTAATAAGACGCCTGATACACACGTCGTCCCTCAGTACGTCCCCTAATAAGACGCCTGATACTCACGTCGTCCCTCAGTACGTCGCCTAATAAGACGCCTGATACACACGTCGTCCCTCAGTACGTCGCCTAATAAGACGCTTGATACACACGTCGTCCCTCAGTACGTCGCCTAATAAGACGCCTGATACACACGTCGTCCCTCAGTACGTCGCCTAATAAGACGCCTGATACACACGTCATCCCTCAGTACGTCGCCTAATAAGACGCCTGATACACACGTCGTCCCTCAGTACGTCCCCTAATAAGACGCCTGATACTCACGTCGTCCCTCAGTACGTCGCCTAATAAGACGCCTGATACACACATCGTCCCTCAGTACGTCGCCTAATAAGACGCCTGATACTCACGTCGTCCCTCAGTACGTCGCCTAATAAGACGCCTGATACACACATCGTCCCTCAGTACGTCGCCTAATAAGACGCTTGATACACACGTCGTCCCTCAGTACGTCGCCTAATAAGACGCCTGATACACACGTCGTCCCTCAGTACGTCGCCTAATAAGACGCCTGATACACACGTCGTCCCTCAGTACGTCGCCTAATAAGACGCTTGATACACACGTCGTCCCTCAGTACGTCCCCTAATAAGACGCTTGATACACACGTCGTCCCTCAGTACGTCGCCTAATAAGACGCCTGATACACACGTCGTCCCTCAGTACGTCGCCTAATAAGACGCCTGATACACACGTCGTCCCTCAGTACGTCGCCTAATAAGACGCCTGATACACACGTCGTCCCTCAGTACGTCGCCTAATAAGACGCCTGATACACACGTCGTCCCTCAGTACGTCCCCTAATAAGACGCCTGATACTCACGTCGTCCCTCAGTACGTCCCCTAATAAGACGCCTGATACACACGTCGTCCCTCAGTACGTCGCCTAATAAGACGCCTGATACACACGTCGTCCCTCAGTACGTCGCCTAATAAGACGCCTGATACTCACGTCGTCCCTCAGTACGTCCCCAAATAAGACGCCTGATACACACGTCGTCCCTCAGTACGTCGCCTAATAAGACGCCTGATACACACGTCGTCCCTCAGTACGTCGCCTAATAAGGCGCCTGATACACACGTCGTCCCTCAGTACGTCGCCTAATAAGACGCCTGATACACACGTCGTCCCTCAGTACGTCGCCTAATAAGACGCCTGATACACACGTCGTCCCTCAGTACGTCCCCTAATAAGACGCCTGATACTCACGTCGTCCCTCAGTACGTCCCCTAATAAGACGCCTGATACACACGTCGTCCCTCAGTACGTCGCCTAATAAGACGCCTGATACACACGTCGTCCCTCAGTACGTCGCCTAATAAGACGCCTGATACTCACGTCGTCCCTCAGTACGTCGCCTAATAAGACGCCTGATACTCACGTCGTCCCTCAGTACGTCGCCTAATAAGACGCCTGATACACACGTCGTCCCTCAGTACGTCGCCTAATAAGACGCCTGATACACACGTCGTCCCTCAGTACGTCGCCTAATAAGACGCCTGATACACACGTCGTCCCTCAGTACGTCGCCTGATACTCACGTCGTCCCTCAGTACGTCGCCTAATAAGACGCCTGATACTCACGTCGTCCCTCAGTACGTCGCCTAATAAGACGCCTGATACTCACGTCGTCCCTCAGTACGTCGCCTAATAAGACGCCTGATACACACGTCGTCCCTCAGTACGTCGCCTAATAAGACGCCTGATACACACGTCGTCCCTCAGTACGTCGCCTAATAAGACGCCTGATACTCACGTCGTCCCTCAGTACGTCGCCTAATAAGACGCCTGATACTCACGTCGTCCCTCAGTACGTCGCCTAATAAGACGCTTGATACACACGTCGTCCCAATATTATAATGTTATTTTTCCCATGTTGATTATGAAAAGTGAATAGCATGAGTAAGATTGGATTTGCAATAGGCTCAGGGGCAATCCTTTAAAATTAATGACAGATTTAAAAAAAAAAACTAAATATAGCCTATATTAACTTTTTTATTAAAATAATTTAACATCATCATCTCAAAACAATGAAAAGAGCAGATTTTTTAACATAACTGCACATATATGCCAACAACAAAATAAAGTTGACGTGTAAAACGGAATTTCCACATCAGGGTTATTATAGTGCTACAAAACAGATCAAGTGATCACTAAATCAATAGGTTTTGAGGTTTGGAATGATGGGAATAATAAAATCTGTATCTATAGATGTCATTTAACTGCCAAAGTTCAGTCTAAATGAATACATCAAACTGGATTATTAAATGGTAGGCTATTCAGTGCAAAACAAAAATGAAAAATAAAAGTAGCCAATAAAATAAACAAATTATTGTGGCATTAATTATCCCACAAACAATATTTATTTTAAAGACTAAACAAATTTATTTAAAGTAAAACACCAGCGTTGGGCGTTTGTATAAGCTAAGTGTTTCAGCCGCCCTTTTCAAACTGGCGCAAGAAAATGCAACATAATTTGATTTGTTAGACATGAAGAGGACTTATCCGTCTGGCATGGCTGCTCGCTCTAACGTTAACCTAGATAAATGTTTCCTATTAAGCGCATATCCTAGTGTTTGTGCGGAGTGTGGAGCGCGCACTGCATGACACGGAGGCGCCGGTGCCATCACTCGCATTTTCCTATCAACAGTGGAAACAACTTAAAATACTCCATCATTTCTGGTCTTACAGAAAATAATAATCCATCAGTCGCAACTACTTTTTGTTTTGTGTAAACTCACAACTACAAGAAAACGTTGTGCTTTTGTAAAATAAAATAAAACGAACAGGGCGCGCTTTCATGATCTCTATTGGAGCGCGTCTCAAAAATGAACTGAAAAACAGTGTATAGACAAGCCTCACAGACATGAGAAATATAACTATCTATATAAAGCTTTTTTTTTTAATCCATCAATGAAAAAAATCAAATCAAAAGCAAATACGGTACCATTTGATTTATCCTGTCCGTATGAAAGGCGCGTCTACATTACAGCGGAGATGTATATGTATGCAGGCAGCCTACACTGATTTAGAAAAGACTAGTTCATTAATAAACAATTCAAATGCTTCATTATTTTTTTCAGACACATTTATTATATCATTAGCCTACTTTTGCCGGTGCATAACACAATAAAACGCATAATATAGGCTATAGCCTACATGCACCCAGGATTGAATATAAACGTGCGATTAGTCCTAATTGCTTAAATTAATGACTACTAGTCTATAAAAATCCTTTAGTCTATGGCAGGGGTTTTCAACCGGTGGTCCGCGGCCCCCTGGTGGTCCGCGGCGGCATTGCATGTGGTCCGTGACATGCATTCCAGCCTACGTAATTTCACTATTAAAATCACATTTTTTCCATAAAAAAAAAAGTTTGTCTTAAAAAAAAAGGCAAGTCAGTCAGTAATAAATACATTGGCATTCAGTAAAGTGTCGAACCCATAAAAAATAGAACCATTGTCCGCTTTACATAAAACAAATCACAACATGACCTTGTGTGAGTGAGTGAGTGAGTAGCGTTCACATCAAACGCGAATAGAGCGTCTGGCGCAAGTGATTTTCATGTCAAGTCAATGTACAGACGCGTTTACGCGCATCTGGAGGTCCTGTAGCGCGAATGAGGCGTTTAGCGCGGCGCGGTCGCGCGAATGAGGCAAATTGAGCGTCTGGCGCGATCGCGCGATACGCGCGAGTGATTTGAGGGTGAGAGAGCGAAAGAAAGAGAGAGAATTCTGATTAGTCGAGAGGATGTATCGCGTTTAGGCTAAAAATAGGTTTGGCGCTTATCGCGATTTGGAAAGAGACTGCATCTTGCAGTACATTTTAAACAAGGAAATATAGCGATTTGGCATGAAATGTTGATGGAGCCGTGAATAGGTTCAGTTCACAGCAAAATGACATGACAAACTCATAAAAAAAAAAATGGCCGCCGATTACTTGTTAGTCAGAATGGTGGTCCCTGGCACAGAACCAGTTGAAAACCCCTGGTCTATGGCAACTCTAATCAATAGCCTACATTTAATATTTGACATTATTTATAAAGTAATTAGTATCCAGCTCTTTAAATTAGTTGAGTTAGCATAAATAGTTAATGAACTACTGTAATAAAATAATAAAATAAAGTTTAAATTAAGATACTACCGGTAACCATAGCATAGCCATGTATATGGCTGTATTTTGAAGATTTTTGTATTGTATCTTCTGTTATAAAGACGAAGGTTGACAATTCGTTAATTAAACAAAATAAGAACACAATGTAAAAAATAAACAACTTAGGCTGTGTTCTGTTAGATGTGTTTTGACTACTTTTTGTTTAATTATTTCTCTAGGTAATGAAGATAAATCTTAGGTTATATATCATATATTATATAAAAAAAAAAAAACGTATAGGCCTATATAAAATGCATTTTAAAAAATGGCCTCATTGATTAATTTTGCCTAATTGGGGGCTGCTACTATTTGCTTAAGCTTTTTGAACGTAGAAGTGTGATAAAGGCGCGATAGGCTGTCAGTTGTATGTGGATAAAGGCATATTCATTTATTTTAAGTGTTGTTAAATAAAACAATATAATTAATTACTTTTAATACTTTATTTGAACCAATTATATTGCCTCATTCGTAATATGTATTTAAGTCATACTAAAGGCTATTGTTCACTTCAGATCTATCTTTTTGACCAAAAATAAAATAGTCGACACTGACAGCCCTAGTTTTGAACATTTGAACATGAACCTACATTGTTTTGTATTTTGTGAGTAAAAGACTATTTCCCGGTCTTATATTTTTTCATTGTTGATTCTTTAAAATAATAGGCTATTAAATTACTTTTTTGTCACCTTCTCCTATAAACAATGTTGTGAATAGTTTCATATTGTGTATTCGCCCATTATGGTCAACTGTGTTAATTAAAAGTATTACCACCTTCAAAAGTAAAAACTCAGAATGACACATTCCAGAATATTATGTTTATAGATTACAATTAATTAATTTATCTGTTCAACTTTAAAGTTGTTGTTAATATTTGTGCAAAAAGTTGTGACTTTGATGGTGTATAATTTGCATAGTCCTCATATCCAGTAGAAAGTGAGTGAATTATAAAAAAAAATTCTGTTCGTAAACCATTCAGAGATGACATTAATGACATACACAACTTTGTATACAATACAAAATTTGTATCAATTGTATTTTCAATGTCAGCAGAACACAAGAAAAGAATGATTGGTTAGAAAGACAACAAAGGAAAGATAAGAAAAGCTAGGGCGAAAAATAGATATTAATTTATTGTGGTGCGACGTTGGAGTCACACGTTGGTGTCACGCGTCTGTGGTGCGGCGTGCTCTGGTGCGAAGTTGGAGTCACATGTTGGTGTCACGTGTCTGTGGTGCGGCGTGCTCTGGTGCGACGTTGGAGTCACATGTTGGTGTCACGTGTCTGTGGTGCGGCGTGCTCTGGTGCGACGTTGGAGTCACATGTTGGTGTCACGCGTCTGTGGTGCGGCGTGCTCTGGTGCGACGTTGGAGTCACATGTTGGTGTCACGTGTCTGTGGTGCGGCGTGCTCTGGTGCGACGTTGGAGTCACATGTTGGTGTCACGCGTCTGTGGTGCGGCGTGCTCTGGTGCGACGTTGGAGTCACATGTTGGTGTCACGCGTCTGTGGTGCGACGTGCTCTGGTGCGACGTTGGAGTCACATGTTGGTGTCACGTGTCTGTGGTGCGGCGTGCTCTGGTGCGACGTTGGAGTCACATGTTGGTGTCACGCGTCTGTGGTGCGGCGTGCTCTGGTGCGACGTTGGAGTCACATGTTGGTGTCACGCGTCTGTGGTGCGGCGTACCCCTTCTGTCACGTAAAAGTACACGACTGTCGACTTCGGTATGTTATCCGTGGCACTATCCACTCGTCATAAACAGCAGCGGTCCTAGTACTGAGCCTTGTGGTACGCCATACTGAACTTGTGATCGATGAGACATCTCTTCATTTACTGCTATAAACTGATAACGGTCAGATAAGTATGATTTAAACCATGCTAATGCAATTCCACTAATGCCAACATCATTTTTGAGTCTATTTAAAAGAATGTTGTGGTCGATGGTGTCAAATGTGTGTGAGTGTGTGTGTGTTTGTGAGAGAGAGAGAGAGTGTGTGTGTTGTGAGTGTGTGTGTGTGTGTGTGTGTGTGTGTGTGTGTGTGTGTGTGTGTGTGTGTGTGTGTGTGTGTGTGTGTGTCACCAGTTGCTCCTGAAGCCGAGACGAGCTCCAGTTTTATCTGGGACACTGCGAATTTTGCCGAAATGTTGTCCTCTCCTCACACACTCCTCTCTGCATCCCTCGACTCATTTGTCATCATGGCCTGATTATTTCATCCTCTCGGACTCGTTCCTGCTCCCTCTGAGCTCCGGCTCCAGGACGGCTGTTTTGCAACAACACACTCCAGCTTTAACACACTTCTCAACTATTGTCACCCTGTGTCCGAACGCAAGATCTGTAGAGGCTTTAGAAGAGGACTGACCATTAAAATGTGTGTCTAATAACTCTAAAGTGATCGTTTTCTCAGTGTTATGACCAAGCGGCAACCTTAAACTGCAGTTCATCCACTGGCCTCTAGAGACAGAAGAGAGTCTATCCCATAATCCCCCATGTTAAAATGCCCAACTTTACAGCAGAAATAAACATGTTTACAATCTGGTGCAAAAAGTGGTTTTGGTCTATATCGCTAATGTTGCCCTTCATGACGACTGTGAGGGGGTGAATATTTTTATAACTCATCCGTTTAAATTATATTAAGCCTTAAAGTTCTGCATAATTAAGGGTGTGGCCACTTGAGTGACAGGTGCATTGCCGCTGATGTCACTGCTAGCCGTTTGTCTGCTAGCGCAGAGTCCTGCAACGGGTCGGGTACCCGCATAAAAGTGGCTAAAACGGGTGGATTGTGACATTCCTAAAATTCACGGGCGGGGACGCGGGCGGATAATTAACTCCTTGCGGGCG
>NC_138746.1:832884-865384 GCF_965113295.1 Leuciscus leuciscus | reverse complement strand
TGTCTGTCTGTCTGTCTGTCTGACTGTTTGACTGTCTGTCTGTCTGTCTGTCTGACTGTTTCTGTTTGACTGTCTGTCTGTCTGTCTGTCTGTCTGACTGTCTGACTGTTTGACTGTCTGTCTGTCTGTCTGTCTGTCTGACTGTTTGACTGTCTGTCTGTCTGTCTGTCTGTCTGTCTGTCTGACTGTCTGTCTGTCTGTCTGACTGTTTCTGTTTGACTGTCTGTCTGTCTGTCTGACTGTCTGTCTGTCTGACTGTCTGTTTGTCTGTCTGTCTGACTGTCTGATTGTCTGTCTGATTGTCTGTCTGTCTGACTGTCTGTCTGTCTGACTGTCTGTCTGTCTGTCTGTCTGACTGTCTGTCTGTTTGTCTGTCTGACTGTCTGACTGTCTGTCTGTCTGTCTGACTGTCTGTCTGTCTGTCTGTCTGTCTGTCTGTCTGACTGTCTGTCTGTCTGTCTCTCTGTCTGTCTGACTGTCTGTCTGTCTGTCTGTCTGTCTGACTGTTTCTGTTTGACTGTCTGTCTGTCTGTCTGTCTGTCTGTCTGACTGTTTCTGTTTGACTGTCTGTCTGTCTGTCTGTCTGTCTGACTGTTTGACTGTCTGTCTGTCTGTCTGTCTGTCTGACTGTTTCTGTTTGACTGTCTGTCTGTCTGTCTGTCTGTCTGTCTGTCTGTCTGACTGTCTGACTGTTTGACTGTCTGTCTGTCTGTCTGTCTGTCTGTCTGTCTGTCTGACTGTCTGACTGTTTGACTGTCTGTCTGTCTGTCTGTCTGTCTGACTGTCTGTCTGTCTGTCTGACTGTTTCTGTTTGACTGTCTGTCTGTCTGTCTGACTGTCTGTCTGTCTGACTGTCTGTTTGTCTGTCTGTCTGACTGTCTGATTGTCTGTCTGATTGTCTGTCTGTCTGTCTGACTGTCTGTCTGTCTGACTGTCTGTCTGTCTGACTGTCTGTCTGTTTGTCTGTCTGACTGTCTGACTGTCTGACTGTCTGTCTGACTGTCTGTCTGTCTGTCTGTCTGTCTGTCTGTCTGTCTGACTGTCTGTCTGTCTGTCTCTCTGTCTGTCTGACTGTCTGTCTGTCTGTCTGTCTGTCTGTCTGACTGTTTGTCTGTCTGACTGTCTGTCTGTCTGTCTGTCTGACTGTCTGTCTGTCTGTCTGTCTGTCTGACTGTGTCTATCTCACTGACTGCTGTCTGTCCATCAGAGGCCGTATGAGATCCACGGCAGTAATTCGGTGGAGTCTCTGCTGCAGTTGTTCAGCACTGTCAGTGTTCAGTACAGCTCCTCCTGGCACAAAGACCTCGTGTCACTGCTGAGGAAGGTAAGAGCTCATCTTACCTGTGATGAACAAACACCACTCACGTATTCTTATTCTCATGTCATTTTAGTTGGGCGGTTGCTAGGGGGTTTTGGGTGGTTGGCAGGCATTTCTATGTTTTAAGCAGCTCTGCAGTTGCTAGGGTGTTCTAGGTGGTTGCTATGGTGTCATGGGTCATTGTTAGGTGAGTTCTTACCGAGCCTCTTCCTCAACAAACTGCATTAATAAGGATTAAATGAAAAAAAGATGGAGAGGAATGAAAATAGACGGAACACAGATGGAGTCAGAATGAATGAAGAGAACATAAAACACTAATTATGCAGGAGAGAATAAAGGGAAAGATTGAGACGAGCGAGAGAAAGAGGAGCTGATGATAATGAGAGATAAGTGAAGAAAACGAGTGGAGAGACAGAAGAAATATTATGAGAGGAAAATGGATAGGAGTGAAGAACAGAGGAGCGAGGAGAGACATTACAGTCATTTATTAGACAAACAGAAGAATCAGAGGAGAAGAGCATTGTGGGTACAGGAGTGTGATGCTCAGAACTTCCTCTTTTAGGTCAAGTCAGCTTTATTTCTATAGCGCTTTATACAACACAGATTGATTCAAAGCAGCTTCACAGTAATAAACAGATGCAAACTTCATCAAATATGAGACAAATTCAGATTCAGCAGCTCCTCTCTTCCCAGTCTGTCCAGGGGGGTAATCGAGCTCTCGATTTCCGTACCACCCCCGGCGGCCGCCATTGGCTAACAAGCCTTCACCTGGTGTTAGCATCCCATTGACTCCCATTCATTTTGGCGTCACTTTGACAGCGAATAACTTTACATCTGAGGCGTTTAAAGACTCCATTTGTCCATTATTTATTTCTAAAGAAACACGACAATGTATAAAATGCTCCATTACCTGGTATCTTACGTTATGGCCCCGTAGAAGCAGTTTTTGTAAAAACAGGCTAACGATTGCGTCATAACCACGCGACTCTCTGGAAATTACCGTAGAGACAGGAGGAGAAGCTCGCAGTCAATCGGGGGGACGTGGAGGCATAAAGTCAAGGGAGAAGCCCATAGAGAATCGTAAAGTTTCTCCTGCTCCTAGCTCATGGACAGCTCCTACTCACGCTCTCCGTCTCTGCAAGTTTCGGAAGGGAATGATTCAGATTTCAGACAGACAGGCTGCTCACGTCACATCCACGTCGTCAAGCTCAGTTTGAGTCTGCGCAGTTCGCTCGGCAATCAGGAAATGAGTGCTTCTAATTTGCTTCACTTTTCTCCGTTGAAACCTATGGGGTCGCTGTGTCCAGTTTATATACTGTCTATGAGTCTGTCAGGAACGCTCTGTTTACTTCCTGTCTCTATGAAGCCCCTCCTTCTGAAGAGCACACTGTGCTCTGATTGGTCGGCTGGAGCAGTGTGTTGTGATTGGTCAAGCGCTTCAAGTGTGTTTGGGAAAAGTCCCGCCCCTTACCATAACCACCAGTTTCAACAAACTACTAATTCACTCAGTGGTCTACTTTTGGGGATTTATTTTATACTAAATTATATTTGCGCTGTATTTATAATAAATCTTGAATGCTTTAGAGCAACAGACTGAAGTTTGATCTCTTTTCAAAGACGACACTTGGCAGATTATTGCTGAAATGAAAAAAGTTTTAAAGTTTTAAAAAATATTACGTGTATTGTTATGAAAAATGCACAAAAATGCTATTTTCATTTTTTATAGGTTTTTTACATTTATACTCTAAAACTGCAAGAAAATCAAAGCCATACATCTAAACAAGTTATGCTCCAAATTTTTGGTTGATACCTCAGAAAATGATCTTTCAGTGAGATGTTGTTTGGCTGCAGTACCAAACGCTTCCACTAGAGGACATTTCCAGTGCGCTCATTCTTAACCGCGAGGAACACAAGTGGGGATTTTTTCAGGACTATTTAACCTTTTCGAATCATGTCTAATCGTGTGTGTGTGTGTGTGTGTGTGTGTGTGTGTGTGTGATCCTGCAGTTGTTGACAGTGAACCCTGAGCACCGGTTCTGTAGTCTGGCTCAGATGCAGACGGCTCCCTATCTCTCCGACGTCAGCTGGGAAGATGTGTATGAGAAGAAGATGGAGCCCGGGTTCGTTCCCAATGTGAGATTGAGTTCCAGTAGTGACAGAACACACACACACACACACACACACACACACACACACACGATCAGGATCTAAAACGAACACTCATGCCAAAAAGAGTCGATGCGAGAGTCGCTGTTTGGAATAATGCATCGTTCATTTAAATCACAATCCCTCCAAACCGGCACACATGCTTACTTTCAGTCAAAGTGAACTTACTTTCTTGTTTTTCCAAGAGAGTAAGAAAAGCAACATCCTTACTTATTAAACGTCCTGCTTTAATAGAAAACATAGTGACATAGAGTCTTTAAATAATAATTCCAAAGGGACAAAATCTATTTTAAGGCAGTGATGTGAAACACCGTTTCATAGCCAGTAAAACCATATTTATGGCCTGTAAATGTTCTGCGCTGACGGGTGTTGATTTGGTTAGTTTTAGACCCTGTACACACACACACACACACACACACACACACACACACACACACACTCTCTCTCTCTCTCTCTCTCTCTCTCTCTCTCTCACACACACACACACAAACACACACTCACTCATGATGAAGAAACACTGCTGTATTCTCAGTAGCATGTTTTCTCTTCTCTCTCACACACACACACACACACACACTCATGATGAGGATGTTTTCTTCTCTCGAACAGAAAGGTCGTCTGCATTGCGATCCGACCTTTGAACTGGAGGAGATGATTCTGGAGTCTCGGCCGCTTCACAAGAAGAAGAAGCGACTGGCCAAAAACAGATCGAGAGACAACAGCAAAGATTCTCAGTCTGTGAGTGAAAATGACATTTCACTGATATAGTGTGACATTTAAACCTTAACAGCGCTGGATCACATGATTATGAGGCGTGTCTGTGATCAGATCACATGATTATGAGGCGTGTCTAGGATCAGATCACATGATTATGAGGCGTGTCTGTGATCAGATCACATGATTATGAAGCGTGTCGATCACATGATTATGAGGCGTGTCTAGGATCAGATCACATGATTATGAGGCGTGTCTGTGATCAGATCACATGATTATGAGGCGTGTCTGTGATCAGATCACATGATTATGAGGCGTGTCTAGGATCAGATCACATGATTATGAGGCGTGTCTGTGATCAGATCACATGATTATGAAGCGTGTCGATCACATGATTATGAAGCGTGTCTGTGATCAGATCACATGATTATGAGGCGTGTCTAGGATCAGATCACATGATTATGAGGCGTGTCTGTGATCAGATCACATGATTATGAAGCGTGTCGATCACATGATTATGAAGCGTGTCTGTGATCAGATCACATGATTATGAAGCGTGTCTGTGATCAGATCACATGATTATGAAGCGTGTCGATCACATGATTATGAGGCGTGTCTGTGATCAGATCACATGATTATGAAGCGTGTCGATCACATGATTATGAGGCGTGTCTGTGATCAGATCACATGATTATGAGGCGTGTCTGTGATCAGATCACATGATTATGAGGCGTGTCTGTGATCAGATCACATGATTATGAGGCGTGTCTGTGATCAGATCACATGATTATGAAGCGTGTCTGGGATCAGATCACATAATTATGAGGCGTGTCTGTGATCAGATCACATGATTATGAGGCGTGTCTGTGATCAGATCACATGATTATGAAGCGTGTCTGGGATCAGATCACATGATTATGAAGCGTGTCTGGGATCAGATCACATGATTATGAGGCGTGTCTGTGATCAGATCACATGATTATGAGGCGTGTCTGTGATCAGATCACATGATTATGAGGCGTGTCTGTGATCAGATCACATGATTATGAAGCGTGTCTGTGATCAGATCACATGATTATGAAGCGTGTCGATCACATGATTATGAAGCGTGTCTGGGATCAGATCACATGATTATGAGGCGTGTCTGTGATCAGATCACATGATTATGAGGCGTGTCTGTGATCAGATCACATGATTATGAAGCGTGTCGATCACATGATTATGAAGCGTGTCGATCACATGATTATGAAGCGTGTCTGGGATCAGATCACATGATTATGAGGCGTGTCTGTGATCAGATCACATGATTATGAGGCGTGTCTGTGATCAGATCACATGATTATGAAGCGTGTCTGTGATCAGATCACAGGATTATGAGGCGTGTCTGTGATCAGATCACATGATTATGAGGCGTGTCGATCACATGATTATGAAGCGTGTCTGGGATCAGATCACATGATTATGAGGCGTGTCTGTGATCAGATAACATGATTATGAGGCGTGTCTGTGATCAGATCACATGATTATGAGGCGTGTCTGTGATCAGATCACATGATTATGAAGCGTGTCTGTGATCAGATCACAGGATTATGAGGCGTGTCTGTGATCAGATCACATGATTATGAAGCGTGTCGATCACATGATTATGAAGCGTGTCTGGGATCAGATCACATGATTATGAGGCGTGTCTGTGATCAGATCACATGATTATGAGGCGTGTCTATGATCAGATCACATGATTATGAAGCGTGTCTGTGATCACATCACATGATTATGAAGCGTGTCGATCACATGATTATGAAGCGTGTCTGTGATCAGATCACATGATTATGAGGCGTGTCTGTGATCAGATCACATGATTATGAGGCGTGTCTGTGATCAGATCACATGATTATGAAGCGTGTCTGTGATCAGATCACATGATTATGAAGCGTGTCTGTGATCAGATCACATGATTATGAAGCGTGTCGATCACATGATTATGAAGCGTGTCTGGGATCAGATCACATGATTATGAGGCGTGTCTGTGATCAGATCACATGATTATGAGGCGTGTCTGTGATCAGATCACATGATTATGAGGCGTGTCTGTGATCAGATCACATGATTATGAAGCGTGTCTGTGATCAGATCACATGATTATGAAGCGTGTCTGTGATCAGATCACATGATTATGAAGCGTGTCGATCACATGATTATGAAGCGTGTCTGTGATCAGATCACATGATTATGAAGCGTGTCTGTGATCAGATCACATGATTATGAAGCGTGTCTGGGATCAGATCACATGATTATGAAGCGTGTCTGTGATCAGATCACATGATTATGAAGCGTGTCTGTGATCAGATCACATGATTATGAGGCGTGTCTGTGATCAGATCACATGATTATGAGGCGTGTCTGTGATCAGATCACATGATTATGAAGCGTGTCTGGGATCAGATCACATGATTATGAAGCGTGTCTGTGATCAGATCACATGATTATGAAGCGTGTCTGTGATCAGATCACATGATTATGAAGCGTGTCGATCACATGATTATGAAGCGTGTCTGTGATCAGATCACATGATTATGAAGCGTGTCTGTGATCAGATCACATGATTATGAAGCGTGTCTGGGATCAGATCACATGATTATGAAGCGTGTCTGTGATCAGATCACATGATTATGAAGCGTGTCTGTGATCAGATCACATGATTATGAGGCGTGTCTGTGATCAGATCACATGATTATGAGGCGTGTCTGTGGTCAGATCACATGATTTTGAAGCGTGTCTGGGATCAGATCACATGATTATGAAGCGTGTCTGTGATCAGATCACATGATTATGAGGCGTGTCTGTGGTCAGATCACATGATTATGAAGCGTGTCTGGGATCAGATCACATGATTATGAAGCGTGTCTGTGATCAGATCACATGATTATGAGGCGTGTCTGTGATCAGATCACATGATTATGAAGCGTGTCTGTGATCAGATCACATGATTATGAAGCGTGTCTGTGATCAGATCACATGATTATGAAGCATGTCTGTGATCAGATCACATGATTATGGGGCGTGTCTGGGATCAAATCACATGACGATGAGGTCATCTCGCTGCTCTTACTGAAGATGAGCTTCTATGGTCTGGAGACGCCGGAAGCGAAGGCATTATTACCTGGATGATTAAATTATGAAGCTCTCAGAGCTGCAGCTTCTCCTGAAACACGCCGGGCTATTTTTGGTGTTTCCAGCAGGATTCTGTGTTCGGAGCTCAACACAACAACAGCTGACAGAACATTTTCCTCACGTTCCCATTCAGTTAAACATCCCGTTTTAGTTAATAAATGTTTTTTTCTTGGTCATGCGAACGTTAAAGGAACATTCCATTCTTCAAACGTTATTGTAACGTTAGTTTTGAATGTTCTCTGAAACAATAGTAACATTTTAAAACGTTAGACGAACGTCCAACTGAAACATTTCAGTAAAAACGCTCCATGAACGATGTATGATGTAGATATTAGACTAGATAACTCTGATGTCACCCGCGTCTGACGGCTGATGAACATTGTCTTTGTTTCCTCCTGCAGGAGAACGAGTATCTTCAGGAGTGCCTTGAAGTCGTCCAGCAGGAGTTCATGATCTTCAACCGTGAAAAGTGAGAATATAAAAACTAGAGTTCTTAGTCATATGTGCTTGAAGATTAGGCTTAGTTCACAGTTCCAGTTGTGTGTGTTTTACACCAGATGTGTGTGCAGTTGTGTGTGTTTTACAGCAGATGTGTGTGTGTGTTCAGGTTGAAGCGTCGGCAGGAGGAGGGCTGTCTGGGAGCAGATGGAGATGGAGATGGAGATGGAGATCCAGACGCCGATGAAGCCGAAGCCGAAGGAGGAACCGAGGACGAAGAGACCGAACCCGAACCCGAGACCTCCAAACTGAGCATGTGCGGTTCGGTCTGCTCGTCTCCTGGAAGCTGCTAGCGCTCGCCATGCCTTTAAACCCTCATGATCAGAGCCGTCTCCTGCAGCAAGTTTGAACTTCTATGCAACGTATCTCTTCAGCATGATGTAAAATAGAGATTGTAGAGGCAAATCAACACGCTTGAGTATGACGACACCCCATGAAACTGATGAAGGAGCTCTTCGTCTTCAGATTAGTTGTCTTGGCGGCAGAAGCGCCATCCACACATAAAGCTGCTTGAGGATCCATTGATATTTCACATGCATTTGTATGTTTACATACGTGAGTTATTATTGATCATGGAAGCATCTGGTGCCTTTTGAGTTCAGCACCGAGTTTCTTGCTTTCATGCGCTGTGAGAAGACTAACTATAGGACTAGTTAACACACACTAGTAAGTCAAGATTGTGCTTCTGATGGGAGTGTTTGTGTAGTTCTTCTTCTTCTTTCATCCTCATATCAGGAAAAACAGTTCACCCCATAATTCACACAGGTTTACTGTTTACACTTTCCTCCAATAGATCATTGATGCATGATATTTTCTCCTGTTTTCCTCATCCGTGTTTCAGACGTCGGTGTTTTCCAGCCGTTTGAGATGTTCCTCCACAGCACTTTAAAGCAGAAATTCTGTGGTAGAATTCAATCGGAGAGTCATTTGTTTAGTTTTTCTTCTAAAGAAATGGAAAATGCATTGACAAATCTGTTTACAGTGAGATGAACTGCAGTCATGTCGATTTAATTCTACATGAGGGTGATCACATCAGCATTTCCTTTAAAGACCCCATGAAGCTTTTATTTCCTGAAGGGCTCATCACCCTGTTTATTGTAAATATCCAGTAGTCATTAGTTTACATCATGAACCATGATTTACTAATAGTTTTGGAGGAGGTACAGTTTAACAGTATATACATATTGGTTCCTGAATTAAAAGATCATCAGTATTTTCATCCATTTCCCTAGAGGAAATCATGTCAGTATTTACACTACCGGTTAAAAGTAAGAAATCATTAGGACTTATAAATGTTTTTGAATGAAGTCTCTTCTGCTCACCAAGGCTGCATTTATTTGAGCAAAAATGAGTGTTTAATGCTGCCTTCATGTGCTATCGGAATTATCCTAAATATGAGTTTCCTAGATGGAAATTCCTAGTTGTAGTTTCCTAGTCGGAAATTCCTAGTTGTAGTTTCTTAGTTGAAAATTTTCTAGTTGTAGTTTCCT
This sequence comes from Leuciscus leuciscus, assembly GCF_965113295.1. NCBI lineage: Eukaryota > Metazoa > Chordata > Actinopteri > Cypriniformes > Leuciscidae > Leuciscus > Leuciscus leuciscus. The sequence continues at coordinate 856,027 of NC_138746.1, read as the reverse complement.
AGTCGGAAAATCCTATTTGGAAATTCCTAGTTGGAGTTTCCTAGTCGGAAATTCCTAGTTGGAGTTTCCTAGTCGGAAATTTTCTAGTTGGAGTTTCCTAGTCGGAAAATCCTATATGGAAATTCCTAGTTGGAGTTTCCTAATCCGAAATTGGACATGAATGCCCTCTCAAATCGTATTTCCCACTGGGAAGCTCGGGGATGATTATGACATCCGAGTTTCCGAGTTGGGCGGGCCATAAACTTTAAACACAGCGATGCTGCTGTGACTGCTATTCTTTATTAATTATTCTACAACAGCTACATTTTCTTGTCTTGATGTTAAAGTAGTGCATATTTACAAATATGAATAATTATTTGAAAAAATATTGTATGTTTTAAACACGGCTACAATAGCATGGAAGTAGAATAGGAAGTAGGAAATTTCCGATAGCATATGAAGGCATAAGCTCATTATCAAAGGATCCATAAACGTAGTAAAATATGTGGCGTATGAGGATTTTATTATGATGCCTTCACGTGTTAATGGAAATGTCCTACTTCTGAAGTCGTGATTACTAGCTTGTCTCGTTCAAGTGCTTCGTTGTTGGAAAAGACAGAAATCATGGAGGACACCAGGTTTATCCTTGCCTATTATTGTGAAAATCTTATTAAAGTAAAAATGATTGACAACCATATAAACATTCGCTGCGTTATCTAGAATCTATCCGCAATTTCAGTCAAATACAGGCCATTTTCTCTATCAAACTTATCTCTGAGTTTTCCACAGTAAATACAACTTAAGGCGGCGTTCATTACCAATGTCTGACTAGGAAACTCTGACTAAGAATTTCTGACTAGGAAACTCGTATTTATAATAATCTCAATAGCACATGAAGGCAGCACAAATCTTAATAAACAGGCATGTAATGCTGCCTTCACATGCTATCAGAATTATCGTAAATATTAGTTTCCTAGTCGGAAATTCCTAGTTGGAAATGCCTAGTTGGAGTTTCCTAGTTTGAGATTCCTAGTTTGACTTTGGACATGAACGCCTTCCTAGTTTAAGTTTCCTAGTCGGAAATTCCTAGTTGTAGTTTCCTAGTAGGAAATTCCTAGTTGTAGTTTCCTAGTTGGAAATTCCTAGTTGGAAATTCCTAGTCAGAAATGCCTAGTTGGAGTTTCCTAGTTTGAGATTCCTAGTTGGATTTTGGAAATGAACGCCTTCCTAGTTGTAGTTTCCTAGTCTGAAATTCCTAGTTGTAGTTTCCTAGTTGGAAATTCATAGTTGGAAATTCCTTGTCAGAAATTCCTAGTTGGAAATTTCTAGTTGGAAATTCCTTGTCGGAAATTCCTAGTTGTAGTTTCCTAGTTGGAAATTACTAGTTGGATTTTGGACATGAACGCCCTCTCAACTCATATTTACTGGGAAACCGAGTTGGGCGGGCCATAAACTTTAAACATGGCGGAGAAGAGAGCGATTGCTTCTGTAACTGCTATTCTTTAGTTTTCCCCCAACAGCTACAAGATCTTGTCTTGATGTTAAAGTAGTGCATATTTACAGATATGAATAATAATTTGAAGCACATTGTATGCTTTAAACACAGTGAAAATAGCCTGTATTTGACCGATATTCCAGAACCGTCAGCAAGCTGAATATCCAGATGCAGTGCAGTGAATGTTTATATGGTTGTCAATAAATGGGACGCTAAATATCATTTTGGTTTTAATAAGAACCGGAACGCGACAAGCTTGTAATAGAACATTTCCAATAGCAAGTGAAGGCATCATAATCATAGACCCATAAACCCACAGCTATGATGATGATGATGATGATGGTGTTTCCTGGAATATATTTGTCTCTTGTCGCTGCTTTGAAACCTTCCTCTCTTCTCACATGTTGCCAAATTACCTTTCTGACTGTTAGACTTCTTAAACTAGCATTCAGTGAAGGGTTTGATGAGCCGTGAACCCTTCATCTCTGCTGCTTACTGAATCTCTATAGGACACCAGTTTAAGATTATTTATAGCTGACAGACAGTAGCATGTGTGTGTGTGTGTGTGTGTGTGTGAGGATGTGTGTGTTACGTGCTTCAGTAGTTTCCCGAGGTTTCTTTAGTGTAGCATTAGTAGGAATAACCGAAAGCGTGTTGATGTCGGCACACGTGTAGCGTTCGTTACACTGCAGAAAACATGTTCTTCTGTTTCTGGCTCGTTTTCCAGCACAAATATCTAAACATTCATAAATCAACCAGAGAAGTTGAAATGGGATAAAAAAAAAAAGTGATTGTTTTTCCTTTGAATTAAGTTTATTTTTCTGATTAATTTTTATTAAAAAACAAAATGTCAGAAAGTAAGACATTATCTGGTAATTTTGCTGTTTCTCCAGTGAGTGTGTCTTGATTTATGAATGTTTCTACATTAGCGCTGGAGACTCTGAGGAAGAAGAAGAGTTCTGCAGTGAACCGTAAACTCCAGCGCTTCATCATGTAAAACATGTACATAGTGAACAGCTCCAGTATTTCTCCACAGTTTTATGTGGATATGCTGACATAAGCGACTATATATGTAGACGATAATAAGAGGTTTTATGAAGCGACGTCTTCATACCATGTTGTTTAAAATCTCTTTCAAGTGTGCAGGCACAACTTGTAGGCAAATACGCCAAAGCTTTTGTACCATTTGCATAGCCATTTCTAATATAAATGTGTGTGTGTGTGTGTGTGTGTGTGTGTGTGTGTGTGTGTGTGTGTGTGTGTGTGTGTGTGTGTGTGTGTGTGTGTGTGTTGTGAGTGAGTGAGTGAGTGAGTGAGTGAGTGAGTGAGTGAGTGAGTGAGTGAGTGAGTGAGTGAGTGAGTGTGTGTGTGTGTGTGTGTGTGTGAGTGAGTGTGTGTGTGTGAGTGAGTGAGTGAGTGAGTGAGTGAGTGAGTGAGTGAGTGAGTGAGTGAGTGAGTGAGTGTGTGTGTGTGAGTGTGTGTGTGTGTGTGTGTGTGTGTGTGTGTGAGTGAGTGAGTGAGTGAGTGAGTGAGTGAGTGAGTGTGTGTGTGAGTGAGTGAGTGAGTGAGTGAGTGAGTGAGTGAGTGAGTGAGTGTGTGTGTGTGTGTGTGTGTGTGTGTGTGTGTGTGTGTGTGTGTGTGTGTGTGTGTGTGTGTGTGTGTGTGTGTGAGTGAGTGAGTGAGTGAGTGAGTGAGTGAGTGAGTGAGTGAGTGTGTGTGTGTGTGTGTGTGTGTGTGTGTGTGTGTGTGTGTGTGTGTGTGTGTATGCATGCATGCGAGTGTCTGTTGATTAGCGCTTAAAGCCCATAGAAATAGTAACATTTGTAAACAAGCATTTATTGTAATAAGTAAAATCTTGGAATGTTTTTGAAATACTATAACAGTAACATTAGTCAGAGAAGTGGAAGATTCCGTGGAGAATCTGAAGTCCTGCATGTTCCAGTCGATCATTTGGAGGATTCGAGCAGAAGTGTGTGTGTGTGTGTGTGTGTGTGTGTGTGTGTGTGTGTGTGTGTGTGTGTGTGTGTGTGTGTGTGTGTGTTTCTGCACGGATGAGTCCAGTTTCTGCTCCGTCTGTCATGAATCCTCGCGGACTGATCCATGAAGACAGACTTATATTGTGATCCATTGTAATGTGGACGGCATGATACTGTACGTAAACATAGATTCTCTTGAATATTTTGGCAACCCATAGATTTTGACGATCATTAAAGTATGAATAAAGTATTAACATGTTCTTGTGTCTGTTTATTTCTTAATAAAGCGCGCGCGTGTGTGTGTGTGTGTGCGTGCGTGCGTGCGTGTGTGTGTGTGTGTGTGTGTGTGTGTGTGTGTGTGTGAAGAGTCACAGTAGACCTGAAGTGTTTCTGGATCGTGTGTGAGATTGAAGATGATTTCTGCTGATGTTCACGATACAAACATACTGTACAGATGAAATAAACATTTGACAACAAATCCCACATAAAGTCACTGTTAAATGTGATTAGTTGACTTTAAAGAAAGAATAGAATATCAGAGAGGAATACAGAGTTCACTTACAAAGTTAATTAAATAGTTCTGAGTTTAGTGTCGGCCCACACACACTCATCTCTCATGCAGGAAACAGTGAAACACAAACTCAGTTAATAACTGCAGGTGTGTGTAATACTCTGTGTTAGATAATCTCACTTTATTAACCAAAATCTTTTGCTGCTGACCTTCGATGATCCATTTCAACCATAGCCTACTAGTAAGCAAAACCAGAGAAGGGCTCTGGCAAAACCGACTTTATAGAAACATCACATGTGTGTTTCATTTTGTAGTTTGTATTACTGTAGTGATTGTTAAACCTTTTGTAGAGCGGCGCCCTCTACTGGCCAGGAGTGAACCTGCGTGTGAGGGTTATTCTGCTCACTTCTGCTGCGAAAGGGACAAATATACAACTTTTTTTTTGTTATTATAAAAATAAAAATAAAGCAAGCCCAGCACAACTGAGAAAAAGTAATGCAAAAGTAACATAACATTACTTCCCATAAAAATTCACGCAAAAGTAATGCAATATTGTAACGCATTACTTATAAAAGTAACTTTCCCCAACACTGATAGTCTTGGCTTTACAGAAGGCAGTGTTCTCACTTTCTCAATATGAATTAAAATTACTTAAAATAGGTCAAATTTGTTAAAAACAAGGACTAAAAATAGTGTTAACAAACAAGTATTAAAATGAGCTGAAACAACTAAACCGCTTCTCGTCTTTGACAACAGGATTCCCACAGTCTTGGAAAACTGGGAAATGTGATTGATTTTTCTAGTAATGAAAATCTCTCAAATCGCTCTCTAAATCAGAAACATCTGGAAAAAATCATGCAGATTCATTGGTTAAGAAGAGCAAGAACCCTGAAAAATATCTGGATTCCTGAATTTTATTTTCATTTTAATCATAATTATTATAGTTAGTAATTTTAGTCTATGGATTCAGTAAATTAAAAGAAAAAGACGGAACAATAATATCATTACAGCAGATAAACTAGAGGAAAAATATTGACCTGAATATTGTGAAATATTCACTACATAAATGATGTTCTTCCTCGTTTAGTGGAGAATCAAAATAACTGAAGATATTAAGTCTTGCTTTCTGAAACATTAAGCGAGTTTGTGCTTAAAACAAGAACAAATATCTGATCAGTGATCAGAAAAATAATCTTAATTCACTTCATTTTGATACATTTCTCACTTAATATCTTCACTGCAAAAAAATTGTTTTATTCTTACTTAGTATTTTTGTCTTGTTTCCAGTCCAAATATAAAAAAATATTAAATCAAGATGCATTTACTAGATGAGTAAAATGCCACAAGATATTATGTCTTGTTTTCTGGGAAATTAAGTAAAAATGAGTGAGTTTTTTCTTAAAAAAAGCAAAATGATCTGCCAATGGGGTCAGAAAATGTTTCTGTTTGAATTAAGATTATTTTTCTCACCCCATTGTCAGATCATTTTGCTTGTTTTAAGCAAAAACTCACTTCATTTTGATTAATTTCCCCAGAAAACAAATCTTGTGGCATTTTCCTCATCTAGCTTCTTGATTTAAGAATTTTTAGATATTTGGACTGGAAACAAGACAAAAAGACTGAGTAAGAAGAGTATTTCTGCAGTGTTCAGTCGTTCTGCTTCTCCACTGGTGCTCTTCAGTCATTTCTGACCGAAAACATTTACGTTTTGCTTTCTTAGAATTTTTTACTTACATTTACATTTACATTTATTCATTTAGCTGATGCTTTTATCCAAAGCGACTTACAATTGCTATATATGTCAGAGGTCGCACGCCTCTGGAGCAACTAGGGGTTAAGTGTCTTGCTCAGGGACACATTGGTGTCTCACAGTAGATTCGAACCCGGGTCTCTCACACCAAAGGCATGTGTCTTATCCATTGCGCCACCACCACCCCTACTTCATTGGAGTGGTACGAAACTTGTTAAAGGTTTTGTCACTTGCTGTGTAAACACACAAAAAAATCATGGACATGATTCCAACAGGTTAAATGGTCTTGTAAGTAATAGTCACACTTGTGATCCTCGCGGTCAGAAATGATGTATTGTAAATGAATGGAGACGAGTTTCCTCTAGTGGAAGCGTTTGGTACTGCAGCCGAACTACATCTGACTGAAAGATCATTTATTGAGATATCAAGCTTAAATTTGAAGCACAACTTGTTTAGATTTATGGATTTGATTTTCTCAGTTTTAGAGTAAAACGTGTTTTTGAAAATATAGATTTCATATAAAAAATGTAAATAGTATTTTTGTGCATTTTTCAGAACAATAACACGTCAAATTCTGTTACTTTTTTTTACTTTTTTCACTTCAGCAATAATCTGCCAAGTGTCGTCTTTGAAAAGAGATCAAACTTACGTCTGTCGCTCTAAAAGTGAATACATGGATTATAAATACAGCGTATATATAATTTAGTATAAAAAAATCCCCCAAAAAGACAAAATATTATATAAAATAATTATTTGATAAAACATTTTTGACCGACACGTGAAGAGCACCAGAGGGTTACTGATGTTTAGATATTTCTCCTGAAAAACAAGACAGAAACACTGAGGAAGAACATCATTTGTTGCAGTCCCAGACAGCAACACAGTGTCGGCTCACGTCCGGCACGCGGCGAATCCACATGTACCGGATGTGGGCCGGATCTGGGCCGACACCGTCACTGTCTGAGGTGTAACGGGGGAACCTGGAGTCGGAGAGCTTGAGAGTCGCTGCTTTAAGAGCTTCACGGTGTGTAGATGAAGGTGATGGTGAATCTGAATGTCGTGAGCTGTGATGATCACGGGTTCGGGGGCTCGTCCAGAAGGTCTATATGTGGCCCGTCCACCAGGGGGCTCCACTCACGGGCCTCCAGCTCCTCCATCAGCAGATCCAGCTCCTCCTGCAGCTTCTGAACGCCGGACTCCAGACGCTGGACCACAGACGAAGAAGAAGAAACACGTCAACATCAGGCGGACTCAAGCGTACGGCTGCGTCCGATGGGAAATATGTGATTTCCATGACAGCAACATAGTGTCGGCCCAGATCCGGTACGCATCTGGAACATGTGGATTCAACACGTACCGGATCTGGGCCGACACTATGTTGCCGTCTGGGACTGGAGAAGATGCAGAATGACTGAAGATATTAAGTGAGACATGTATCAGTATTAAAGGTGGAGTGTGTTAGAATGACATCTAGTGGTCGAGATCGGTACTGCAGGCCAGATTCAAAACATCAGAGATGGTTGTTTCCCCGCCTCCTCAGACTCAACGCTCATGGGTCGCCAGTTAGAGCACACGCAACAGGAACGAGTGTAACTGACAACGAAAGCTGTGGAGACTTACAGACCGTTAGCTGATGAGTTGATTTATCCGTGTTTTAATATGCTCTCGTTCATAGAGATTTTTAGATGGATATCGAGGCTTTTTAGGTTGTGCGGAATCTGCAATCTCTGGCCCAGTTTGTTTGCTCGTTTCCATGGCTACGATATGCTGTGTTTCCCGCCAACTGGCATCCAGGGCTGTCAAAATACTATTGGCTGAGCTGGCAGTGGGCGGAGTCTCACAGACCAAAACAAAAACCGACTGACGACACGGAACGTGTAAAATAATAAGTAAAATTACTGTAGAAGTGTTTATCAGAGGAACGAGTATTTTTCCTAAATATCTGCAAACATATGATGGTATTTTTATGCTTTAGTCGAGTAAAAAGTTACATACAGCACCTTTAAGTGAATTAAGTTAATATCTTCAGTCATTTTGTTTCTCCAGTAAATGCCCAGACAGCAACACAGTGTCGGCCCAGACTCGGCACAGACAGCAACACAGTGTCGGCCCAGACTCGGCACAGACTCGGCCCAGACTCGGCACAGACAGCAACACAGTGTCGGCCCAGACTCGGCACAGACAGCAACACAGTGTCGGCCCAGACTCGGCCCACATCCGGTGCGCGTTGAGTCCACACGATCTGAGCCGAAACGATGTTGCTGTCTGGGATGTGTGTTAAAACTAGCACATATAATCTCTGAAGCGCTCTATATTTCATCCAAAATCAAGCAAGAAACTAGAAAACTTGAACTACCATGTACTGACATTTAAATGAATTATTTGATACAATGCATTACATTTTTTTTTTTTACATACTTGTATTAAAAATATATGTTAAAGATATTTTTGAGCATTACAAATTATGCAAAAATCTCAATGTCTTGTAGAAACGTCTAAAAACTATACTGGAAAAAAAGAGATTTGGGACATTGCAAAATATAAACTATATCATTACCCAGCTCTTTATATGAAGTATACAAGCACATCCAACTTTATTCACATATACCGAATAATCTGTGATATAAATATACAGCTGTATATCAAGAACTAAGATCTGCCAGTGGAGTCAGAAAACTAAACCTAATTTGAAGTACAAACAGGATTATTTTTCTGACTCGATTGACAGATATTTGTTCTTGATTTAAGACTAAACTCGCGTAGTTTTGACACATTGTTTCAGAGTAAATCAAACACTCCTGCCAGTCGATCAGGTTTATGAGTGACATCACCTTCTCGACGCCGTCCATCCGCTCGTGAAGAGCCTTCTGATCCTGACAGGCGTTAGAGCTGCTCGTCTGTGGCCCTGTGACACACACACACACACACACACACACACACACACACACACACACACACACCTGAGTCGAGTCACTGAAAACACATTAACATCAATCATACAGAAAAACCCATCAGAGGACAGTAAAGATTCACACAATCATCAGCAGTTACAATAACATCATCTGAATAATGCTGACAACAGATGATGTCAGCTCACACACACACACACACACACACACACACACACACACACACACACGCCACATAAGAAAAAAAACTCTGTATTTTAGGTAAATCATAACCTAAAACTTTGAAATTATGACATACTAAGTCATAATTATAAGATGAAAAGTCTAAATTAAGACAAAACATTTTTTACATAGTAAAATCGAAATTAGGACAGTATTTCAACTTTTGTCATAATAAACAAATTTATATCATAATTTCAATTTATGGTATAACCTTGACTATGTTATAATTTTGCCTTTTTAAGTCATAATTTCAATTTAGTATGTTATAATTTTGACTTTTTTGTCTTAATTCAGATTTTTTATGCTATAATTTCGACTTTTTAAATCATAATTTCAATTGTTATAATTTTGACTTTTTGTCAATTTCACCTTTTTAAGACATAATTTCGACTTTATTGTCATAATTTTGATTTATGCTATGACCTTAGAATGTCATAATTTTGATTTATGCTATGATCTTAGAATGTCATAATTTTGATTTATGCTATGACCTTAGAATGTCATAATTTTGACTTTTTATGTCACAATTTTGTCTTTTAAATCATAATTTCAACCTAGTATGTTTAATTTTATGTAATTTTTTAACTTTTTGTCTGAATTTTGACTTTTCAAACCAGAATGTGAACTTTTTAAGTCATATTTCAATTTAGTATGTTATAATTTTTACTTTTTTTGTCTTCATTTAGATTTTTTTATTCCATAATTTCGATTTTTAAGCCATAATTTCAATCATAATTGATTTTAGCTACATTTAAACAAATGCATTAAGCATAATTGAAAAATCTATTTTAGTTCAACTTAATGCATTTGTTTAAATGTAGCTAAAATCAATTGTGTGCAACCACTTACCATAATATTTTTTTTAATTCAACGAATCTTTTTTTTTGTTGCCTTTTTAAGTCATACTTAACTTAATAAGTCATAATTATGTTAAAGTCATAATTTCCATTCAGTGTTATAATATTGACTTTTTTTTAAATTACAAGTGATAATTTTTATTTTTTTATATAACCTTGACTTTATATACTTATACTTTATATAACCTTTTATGCCATAATTTCAACTTTTTAATACCATAATTTTGACTTTTTCTTGAACTTACTATGTTATACTTTGGGTTTTTTGTCACAATTTTGACTTTTTATGTCATAATTTAGACTATTCATTAAATAATTTAGCCCTTTTTAATCATAATTTCAACTTAGTATGTTTAATTTAGTAATTTTTTTAACTTTTTTGTCAAAATATCGAATTTATCGACTTTTATGTCATAGTTGTGATTTTCATTCTATAATTATGATTTACTAAAACATGATTTTATTTCTTATGTGGCGGAAATGGGCTTCCATATTATTAAGATATTAGTATGAAAAAAATATCGAAATGAAGTGAGTTTATGCTTGAAACAAGAGCAAATATCTGCCAATGGAGTAGATAATGACCAGGACAGAAACACTGAGGAAGAAGGCCGTTTCCTCCAGTCTCTCTCTCACACACACACACACACGCACGCACGCACGCGCACACACACACACACACACACACACACAGAGCGACTCGCGCAGTTTTTACAGCGGCTCTTTAAGCTCTCAGGGCTTGTTATGTTTCAGGAGTTTTCCCGCAGGATTCCCTCCTCCACAGTCTCTGATGTTCCTGCATTAAACTCTCTGTCGTGATCAGCTCTAGATCTCCTGTAAGTGAAGGATGAGCCTGTTAAACACAGCACACACACATCACGTGTTTCTGATCTGACGTCAGATCCCCATCGACACGCATCAACACTAACAGCACTGTCAATCACACACACACACACACACACACACACACACACATACACATGAGGAACTGTGTGTGTATCAGTGCCGTTATAGTTCACTAAAACTAAAACCATAACGAAAAAAACGAGAAAGTGTTGAAGTTAAATAATGAAACAACACACTCCTGAGTCCTGAAACGCCTCCACTGTAGTCTTGAGTTTCTTCCGGGAACGAACACGTCACAATATTCCTCATTATAATAATTAAAAAGGTCCAGTTTTCCCTGTGTTTTTGAAGCTTTGATTGTGTTTACAGTGTGCAATATAACATGTGTTCATGTTTCGCGTGTAAAACACAGTATTTTTCACTCAGTTTGTATACCGCTGTTTCCACTGTGCTAAGAACAGGCTGATGACTTCCTTGTTCTATGAAGTCCCTCCTTCAGAAATACGTAACGAGTTCTGATTGTGCCAGCGGTTCCTGTGTTGTGATTGGACAGCAGCTTAGCGCGCGTTGCCCGGAAAGGTCACGTCAAGTCAAGTCAAGTCATCTTCATTTATATAGCGCTTTTAACAATGTAGATTGTTTCAAAGCAGCTTTACATTTACATTTACATTTATTCATTTAGCTGACGCTTTTATCCAAAGCGACTTACAATTGCTAATTATGTCAGAGGTCGCACGCGTCTGGAGCAACTAGGGGTTAAGTGTCTTGCTCAGGGACACATTGGTGTCTCACAGTGGATTTGAACCCGGGTCTCTCACACCAAAGGCATGTGTCTTATCCATTGCGCCACCCCCACCACCCCCTTTACAGAGACAAGCGTATAATTTAAGGTAATAGAGATAGTTTTGGCTTTATAGCGGTTCTTTAATAAAGTTATTTTCAAGCTAAAGTTATTTTTGATTGATTTGATTCCGTCGCAACGATCATTTGTTATTAAATTAGGGGCCGCTAAGACGACACCATTCTCTCTACACAGACTTTACACGCGACCCTGTGAGAAACGCTGATGGCGTTCACATGCGCATTAAGAATTGGTTCTATAGTTATGTGCATTTGAATATATGTGCGCAGGTTTGGAATTCCCTACAGACCAAGCCTAAACAAAGTACTGGGCTTTCCTTATAAATTTTGATAGAGAATTTTATTTTATTTTGTCACTTCGGGTAGGAACGCGAAACGAAATTTCCTGACAACGCCTTACCATAATGCATGCGTCCCTGGGAAGGCCAAACAAAGGTGATTTGACTCCGGGATGAAAATAACAGCGTCTCGACGACATGGCGACAAACACACTCTACAAACGCAACTCTTCCTCTTCTCCGTGGGAGCGCAACAAGACCACGCCCCCTTTTTGTGTGTATTCCTGTGGGCGGAGGTTAGTCAAGAAACTGTTCTAGTGACATCATTACAGCTGGAAGTCGAGGGATGTAGTCCAAACCGGCCGTTCCTGTAGGCTTTGAAAGGGGACTTCTGTTAAATAAAATATCTCGCTTGGCATTGAACTTTGAGCTTTATAATTTTACAGGTATTATTTATGCTCTAACAGCAACATTACACACTAACTCAAGTTTGAAAAATGGGATCACGAAGAACAGGACCTTTAATACGCAGAATAAAGGGGCGGGGCCTGGTTGAGTGAGTTAGTAGTGTGTTAAACTGGTGGTTATGGTAAGGGGCGGGACTTTTCCCAAACACACTCGAAGCGCTCGACCAATCACAACACATTGCTAGAGCCGACCAATCAGAGCACAGTGTGCTGTTCAGAAGGAGGGGCTTCATAGAGACAGGAAGTAAACAGAGCGTTACTGACAGACTGGGAAGAGAGGAGCCGCAACAATGGAGAATATGAGGAGAATAATCAACATTCAAGCAGGAAAACCTGTTCTAGTAGAGCCTGAAAACTACATCAAGACTGTGTGAAAAGGTATAATAGGTCCTCTTTAAAAAAAGAGGTTCTCTTGATATAAGAATGTTTAGATATTATTAATAAAAAAAAGAAAAAAAAAAGATCTGTGGTGCATATGTGTAATCTGAAATCTGGCTTAAGCTTGTTCTCTCTGTTTCGGTTCTGCTGAGATAAAAACTAATTAAAACAATATTGTAGAAGAATAAAGTGAGTCATAGCCGAACATGAGAGAAGGGTTCTGTGTGTTTATGGGTAGAGCTGGTCATTCCATGAGCGTGAGATCACACACACACACACACACACACACAATCTCTCACTGACACTGAGATCCACTCGGATCTGGATTTGAGGACGGGAACATGAAGCTTCAGGGTTCTGGATGAACTCCAGTAGATCATGTGTGAAATCTCCTGTGTTTCTGCGGTTCTGTCAGTCAGACAGCGCTGAACACACACACACACACACACACACACACACACACACACACACACACACACACACACACACACACACACACACACACACACACACACATACACACACCTAATCAGAACCAGATGTTCCAGTCGCAATTACTCTCTCTCTCCCTCTCTCTCTCTCTCTCTCTCTCTCTCACACACACTCTCTCTCTCTCTCTCTCTCTCTCACACACACTCTCTCTCTCTCTCACACACTCTCTCTCTCTCTCTCTCTCACACACACTCTCTCTCTCTCTCTCTCTCTCTCTCTCTCTCTCTCTCTCACACACACACACACACACACACAATCTGAAAAAACAGATCGACATGATCCTCAAAGACAACGGCTGCATGTCAAACTCATGAACACGACCTCCAGCCAATCCGCGGTCTTACCTGCGAGAATCTGACCAATGAGGAGGAGCGTCAGCAGCGCGACACGGGTTGACCAGCGGCCCATGACGTCACGCCTGTCACAAACACCGAGAAACGAGCAGAAGAAGAGCAGATCCTCCGTTTACACTGAAGCGTGTCTCTCGATTCACTGCTTTCCTGATGAAAACACCGAGCAGAAGTGGAGGAGGAGGAGGAACAGAGCGGGTGGGTCTCCTGTACTGGAGCCAAACACACAGAGACATGCAGACATGAGTCCAAAAACAGCAGAACCCCTTTGAGCTCTAATTGGCCTCCTGAGATAATGATTTTAAAGGGATAATGCCATTTTCATAAGATGTAAAATAAGTCTCTGATGACCACAGAGTGTGTGTGTGAAGTTTTAGCTCTAAATACCCCACAGATATTTTTATATAGCATGTTAAAGTTGTCACTTTTTGAGGGTGAGCAAAAACGCACAGTTTTGTGTATGTCCCTTTAAATGCAAATGAGCTGCTGCTCCCGGCACAAATCGGAGTCAGACAATGATGGAGAGACTCAAGAAGAAGTGACAACATGTAGAAGCAACAGGACATTTCTCAATGGTTAGTTGATGAATTTATGCAGCTTATGTGTAGTTATCTTCTAGTTATTGATTAGCATATTCTAATCTATACATTCCCGGGGGCGGGGTTTATGTAAATTCTAGGGTTGGTGATGTCACTAACCCGGGAAGAATGTGGTGTAGTCTCCATAGACATGTATAGAAAGGCTAGATAGCTTACCGGCGCTGAGAGCCAATGGGACCCGACGACGTCACACGGCGGCCATCTTAGGACAGGACCGCTCGTCCAGTTATAACATTAAAGTCTATTGTGCATGTAGTGCTGAAATAACTATATTTTGCTCAATTTTCAACCGATTTTCAAACGGCTTGGTGTGTCATAAACGTCAGGGATGCGGCTATAACTGCATACTTGTGAAAAATTATAGCCACAAACGGCATCAGCACAAATCATAGCCACGTTAATAAGGTTTGTAATAAACCAAACCGTTTGTAAATCCGTCAAGAATTCAGCAAGTTACGAGCATTTTAGTTGGCGTATGTCACTCACCTTCCGTCCACAGCAGCAGGGAGCAGCAGCGCAGTCTCCTGACCTAAGATGGCCGCCAAGTGACGACACAGCTGACTCCGCCTTGAGCCATCTAGCCTTTCTATACATGTCTATGGTAGTCTCTACCAGCCGTTTGTTGTAGTTCTTAAAAAGTGATTTCTGTGAAAGCAAATATCTCCCTTTGCTTTGAACTTTGAGCGTCGTAACTTTGCAGATGTTGTTTATGATCAAACAGTAACATTACACACTAACTACAGTTAGAAGAGTCAAATCATAATCAACCACCCCTTTAACTTAATATTTCAATAGTTTAACATGTTAAACATTCTCTGATCAACTGTCTGTCTGGTTAACTAACTGTCTCTGATGTCAGTTAATGGTCACATGACATGCAGGTGAACTAATGCAATATTTAATCATTTTTATTGTGTTTTTACATTACATGCAGGTAAACTAATATTTTTTATTTCAAAATTATTTATTTGAATTGTACATTTTTATGATTATTAAATGTTTAATAATATTTATCAAAATATTTTAATTATTACATGTTATTTATTATTATTTATTAATAATAATTCATTATTTTAATTATAAGTATTATTTAATTAATATTACATTTTAATATTAGCTTCAAATTATTAGCTTTTTATCAACTGAAGAACCCTAGTTTGATCATCACAGAACTATTACTATTATATATATATATATATATATATATATATATATATATATATATATATATATATATATATATACACACACACACACATATATATATATATATATTCAGACTGTCATTCTGTAATAAATTCAACACACGCAAAATTCATTATGAACATTTAAGAATTACAGGGAATAAAAAAATGCTTTTTTGCTGAAATGTGTGTGTAAATCATTCCCAGAGTCTGTGCAGAAGATGAACAGTAATGAGACACAGCAAACACACATCTTCATCATCATCATCATCATCATCATCATGGTCCTGAGGCAGTGGATCACAGTAAACATGTCCATCTAGATTAGACTGGAGCAGCTCTAATGAGACACAGACCAAATCAAGGTCACTGGTGTTATTATTATTAATATGACACAATAAACAGCTGAACTCAGAGCAATCTACAACACAACTAAATCTTTACATTTTCTGACAAAAGCACATATGGTACCTGTGTAAAACCTGCCACCATGTTGCTAGGGTGTTTTAGGTGGCTGGTAGGCTATTTTGAATGGTTTACATTTACATTTATGCATTTGGCAGACGCTTTTATCCAAAGCGACTTACATTGCATTATCCTATACATTTATACATAGGTATGTACAATCCCCTGGGATCGAACCCACAACCTTGCGTTGTTAACGCAATGCACTGAGCTACAGGTTGCTAGGCTGTTCTTTGTGGTTGCTAGGGTGTTGATAAGCTGTTCTGTGTGGTTGAAAAGGTGTTGCTATGCAGTAGCTAGGGTGTTCGGTGAGGTTGCTAGGGCGTTGGATTGCAGTTAATATGTGGTTGCTAGGGTGCTCTGTGTTGTTGCTAGGGTGTTGCTAAGTCTGTTCTGGGTGGTTGGTATGCTATTTTGAGTGGTTGCTGTCTGTTCTTTGTGGCTGCGATGGCTTTGCTATGGAGTTGCTATGGTGTTGTTAGGCTGTTCTGGGTGGTTGCTAGGCCATTGCTATGCAATAGCTTGGTGGTTGTTAGGCTGTTCTGGGTGTTTGTAGGCTATTTTTAGTGGTTGCTAGGGTGTTGTCAGGCTTTTTCTGTTTGGTTGCTAGGGTATTGATATGTAGTTGATTTGTGGTTGCTTGGGTGTTTGCTAGGGCAATGCAATTGTTAGGGTGTCCTGTGTTGTTGCTAGGGTGTTGCTAGTCTGTGGTGTGTGGCTGTGATGGCGTTGCTATACAGTTGTTAGGGTGTTACTAGGCTGTTCTGCATGGTTGCTAGGGCATTGCTATACAATTGCTAGGTGGTTGCTATGCAGTTTTTATTTTATTTATTTATAAGTTTATTTGTATAGGGACAGTACAAAAAAACATGATCCCAGTCAAAACTGGAAAATATGTATTGCACATAGAGAGTATAGCAAAAGCTAATTTGCATCTCAGGTCCCTAGAAAGGCTTTTCTAAACAAATAAAAAATAAAAACAAAAAAATAAAACTACTCATAGAATAAAACTACCACAATATGTCACTTATAGACATTCAGATATCTACCTAAATTATACATATTAGAATGGAGCTTTCAACTCTAGCATAAAAAACCTTTTACATTACATTACACTTTTACATACAAAAATTATTACATTTAAATATGCGTGTAGTTCTGGTTTAGATTGCAATTGTAGGCTATTTTAAATGGTTGCTTGGGTGTTGCCAGGCTTTTCTGTATGGTTGCTATGGTGTTGCTATGCAGTCGCTAGGGTGTTGCTAGGTTGTTCTATGTGGTTGCTGGGGTGTTGCTATGCAGTTGCTAGAGTGTCTTGTGTGGTTGCTAGGTTATTCTGTGTGGTTGCTGGGGTGTTGCTAGGTTGTTCTGTATGGTTACTGGGGTGTTGCTATGCAGTTGCTAGGGTGTCTTGTGTGGTTGCTAGGGTGTTGCTAGGTTGTTCTGTGTGGTTGCCGGGGTGTTGCTAGAGTGTTCTGTGTTGTGTCTAGGTGTTTTCTTCCTGGCTGGTTTGAAAAGAGTCTTAGTGATCTTTTGATCTTCCTCCTTCAATGTGTGTCTGTGGGGTTTTCTCACCTGTTTTCTTGTCCAGCAGGTGAAATGGTGCGTCTGATTGAGTAAAGCAGCATCACACACTCCTCAAAAACACACATGATTTGACCAATCATTCATTCCACACAGTGGCGGTTCTACATTGAATTACACCCTGGGCGAGACCCCCTTCGAGATCACCCCATTGGCAGATCATGTTTTGCTTGTTTTAAGCAAAAACTCCATTTTTATTTATTTCCCCAGAAAACAAGACTTAATATCTTATGTCATTTCACTAACGTTACTTTAGTAAAATAACGTTATGCATCTTTATTTAAGAAATGTTTGATATTTGGACTGGAAACAAGACAAAAATACTAAGTAAGAAAAGCATTTTTTGCAGTGTAATAACTGAACTTGTAACAGTTTTGTTGCAAAGCACAATATTATGGTGAAATTAGATCTCGTGTTTGAGTTAAAACCGAATTATTGTTAAGCATAGCAAGAATCATAGCAAAAAGGCTAACAAATAAGAGTTATAGGCCTACCCACCAATTAATATTGCCCCTTCATTCATGACATGGATACCGTAATCATACAGAGAAAACATAGTTTGCATACCTTTATCTTTCGCTCGTTTCTAAATTGGGCACCTGATGGCTTTGACCTTTCTTGTCCATCTCTTATTTGGCACTCGACATCGACAATCAACAGATTTCCCCCCCCCCAAATTTGCCAATTCCCCACACAGTGAAATGATAGATAATAGAAAACCGCTTCGCGGCACAGATTTTTTTTTTTTTTTTTGCTGCTCGTGCCGGCGGCGCCGCCCCCCCAAAAATGCCGCCCCGGGCGATTGCCCGGTTCGCCCGTGCCAAAAACCGCTACTGATTCCACATGAACTGTCCTAAGAAACACACACTGATTGTTAGTATGACAGCAGCGTAACAAACAGAGTGAAAGTTCAGCCGGAGGTTTTAAAGGGTAAAGTTCACAGTGTACAAAGCTACTTAAGAAGGAAATGACTCACAACGGGACTGAAGATAACCCGAGACAAACACACACTCTCTGACAGATGATCTCTGCTTATCTTTTATCTTCTCCTCTGTGCTTTGATGA
Organism: Leuciscus leuciscus; assembly: GCF_965113295.1. NCBI lineage: Eukaryota > Metazoa > Chordata > Actinopteri > Cypriniformes > Leuciscidae > Leuciscus > Leuciscus leuciscus. The sequence continues at coordinate 837,759 of NC_138746.1, read as the reverse complement.
GATCTGGCTGATTAACTGCGATCGGATTCCCAATCCATACATCTATTTGTTCTTAAACTTTCGGAGCTTTCTGAGTATTAAATCATTTGTGCCGTCCCACGGCTAGAATCTGCTGAAAGTGTTTCTTGGCTCCATCTCTGTATTGAGTTCTCTCTTGGCCGGACTTGCATCCTTTTCTTTTTCCTGGAATGGTCATCAGAGGGATGGACTCGCACAACAGTGATCCTCCTTCGGGATCTTCTTCAGCCCTTGTTAGTTGTGTGTGACGTATTGAAGCTGTCAGGAGTGTGATGTCTGGGGTTAGTGTGCGTCTGTAAATCTCGTCTGCACATGTACGTCTGCTGGATAAAGAGACGGAGCAAACGTTTTATTACAACCTCCATAAAACACGTCCTGTGGATGAATAATAGCAGTATGCATGAAAGCACTTTCTTTTGACATTTTATACTAAATTTGAACGTTTTTGTGAGAATTCTGTCAACAGGGGCTGAAAGCAAAGACCCAAACCGATCAATCTGTTCCCTAGTACTTATGTGCTCCTGGTTAGTGATGTACTGAAACCTCTATAGCACTATCATTCAGTGCTAAAGTTGAGTGTATAATGCAGCGTTTGTGCTCCAGACATGATTGATTCCTCACATTGTGTGTTGCAACTTTACTGACTGATCAGACGCAACATTTTCACCTGTTCATCTCTAGCGACCACACTTAACACCTTAGCAACACCCTAGCAACTACACAGAACACATTAGCAACACCCTATCCAAAGAGAACACCCTTGAAACCGCCTAGCCACACAGAACACCCCAGCAACACTCTAGTGACCACACAGAACATCTTAGCAACACCTTAGCAACCACACAGAACACCCCAGCAACACTCTAGCGACCACACAGAACATCTTAGCAACATCTTAGCAACCACACAGAACACCCTAGAAACACCCTAGGCACACAGAAAACCCTAGCAAAACTCTAGCGACCACACAGAATGCCTTAGCAACACCCTAGCAACCACACAGAACACATTATCAACACTCTAGCGGCTACACACAGAACATCTTGGCAACACCCTATTAACTACACAGAACACCCTAGCAACACCCTAGCCACACATATCACCCTAGCAACAGCCTAGCCACACAGAATACCCTAGAAACACTCTAGAAACCACACAGAACACCTTAGCAACAACCTAGCAACTACTCAGAACACCCTAGCGACACCCTAGCACAGTGTTACTCATTGCGCGGCTCGCGAGCCTCATGCGGCTCGCCAAGCTTTAATTTGAGGCTCGCATGGCGGTAAATAATACGGTGATATGATAATGCATTCAGTACAGATGTTTCATAAAAACATTAATAACAAGTAGGGCTTTAACATAACCCTTTAAAAACTCAAAGTGTCAGCTCTATTACAAATAATTTCGATCGGATTGAAAGGGGTGGTTTATCGAGAGAACATGAAAAAACTTGATCGACTGAAAACCGAAACTGAAAGGACGACGTATGACGCGCTGAACGAGCTGTTCTCCTGATGAATAAAGTGTCATATAAATGAGTGGCCTGTCATTCTATAATTCTCCTTTCACTCAGCATATGTGAAGTGAAGCAGGACAACGGCTCACCAGTCCTTGTTTCAGATTATCATACAGACGACTGGTTTTGGCCATTTTTACTGCATGATAAATACAAACAGCACGACACAACGGTTCATATGTTCATATTCCGATTTGAATCTTTTGACTTATAAACACGCACATCAACCCGATCATGTATCACATCACGATGTTTAGCGTTCATGTAAACTACAATACATTCAGATTCATCAATCGAAATGAATTCAGTCCGATTGAAACAAAAGTTGTGCATGTAAACATATCCAGTCTCTGCGGAGTTGCCAGTTATGGCGGTATTTCCAGCTCTTAACGCTGCATGTGCTCTTGGATGGTTAGATAGGCCTACAAGATGGGCTAATGTAGAAAAAAAAATACTTAAGGTGATTCTGGGATGAATATTTTCTGGAAATCCTGCTTTTTTTTTTTCATTAAAGGAAATCATCTTGTCTCAGTTACAAATTTGACTGATAAATCATAAATAATGTTGTTGTTTTTTCACCCTTTTGTATTTATTACATTGCATATTGTATGTTCAGGGGTGACAGATTGATAGGCAGACATGGTATTTATGACTGGATGTAACTTTTTATACTTTGCGGTAAAATGGCTCTCCTACTGACTTTGTCCTATAAGTGCGGCTCTCATGAAAAAAATAGTGAAAAAAATAGCACAGAACACCCCAGAAACTCTCTAGCAACTACATAGAACACACTGTAGAGACCACACAACACACCTTAGCAACACCCTAGCAACATAGAAAACCCCAGCAACACCAAAGCGACCACACAGAACACCTTAGCAACACCCTAGCAGCACAGAACACCTCAGAAACACTCTAGCAACTACATAGAACACACTAGCATCACTGTAGCCACACAGAACACTCTAGCAACCACACAGAGTACCTTGGCAACACCATAGCAACCACACAAGACAACTTAGCAATCACACAGAACACCCCAACAACACTGTAGAGACCACACAACACACCTTAGCAATACCCTAGCAACCACACAGAACACCCTAGCAACACAGAAAACCCCAGCAACACCAAAGCGACCACAAAGAACACCTTAGCAACACCCTAGCAACTACACAGAACTCCTTAGCAACACCCTAGCAACTAAACAGAAAACCCCAGCACCCATGCTTTATAAATCATAAGTTTTGTTCCACGTCCAAGTCTATTTGAGTCTCATGCAGTCTGTAGCAGCGTAAATGATGCGGGTGGGGTCAGAGGTGATCTGTGATCCTGTCTGAAGAGGATTTGGCCTGTCCTAGAGGTCAGGGCTTGAGGTCTTACGGGGGACACTTTCCTCTGGATGCGAGTCTGAGGTCATCTTTCTCTGGGAAGCATTAAGCCCTCATCTATCCCGTTAGAGTGTCTGATTATACCACGTGAGAGGCGGGTTTAGACCCGGTCTGATACAGGAATAGAGCTGTAGGTGGAGTCCAGCGTGTGATTATGGGTAATCCCTTCTTAAATAACCCTGAGCAGTCAGCTAATGTCCTGTAGGACGTCTGAGAAAAGAGAACGAGGACAATACTGTTGGATACACACACACACACACACACACACACACATCAGAGAGCATCAGCTTGAGGATGAATTTCGCAGCACAGTTTTTTGCCAAGTTTGCGAGCGACGGCTCACATCCACAAGAGACACGGAGAGGCTTTAATGACAGCGAGGAATATGATCCCTTCTGGCAGAGGTGGGAAACCGTATGTAAATCTGAAACCCTTAGAGTGTGTCCGACACCCAATGCTTCCCAGTGTCCTGTTGAATCTGAGAGATGTGAGGATGAATCGGATGTGGATGAATCTAGAAACCATGTAGCGACTCCCGTTCCTTCATCCAGTGACTCACATTCACCCAGACCTTCCCGTAAAACACCTGAGCGTCGATCCGGTTCTTCTCCTGTAGATCCAGCAGAAACGCCCTCATCCGTAACTTTCCCTCTATTCCCACATCTCGGAGAAAACCCCACTTTCCTATCACTCTTCCAGGCATTAGTGTACATCTTCCTCAGACTCTTCCTCTCCTTCATCCTCCTCTTCCTACCACGGTAAACACCTGAACATGCTAAACAATGCTCTAGAAATATTCCGTAGACTATATGAGGCATAAAAATCTGATTTATCAAATCTGATACTCAACAAAAACACAAACTGGTTCAACAAACTGTTCCAGTTTCAACAATGAGATATTATTTCATAAGTCAGGCTTTACAGGGTTAATGTCATGCACTAATAACTCTTAAGAGGAAACATACAGAGTTATTAGTGCATGACATTAACCCTGTAATGCCTGACTTATGAAATAATATCTCATTGTTTGAGTTGGAACAGTTTAATGAAACAAAAAAAGTTTGCATGTGTGTTTTTGTTGAGTATCAGGTTTGATAAATCAGGCTCATATAGTCTATAGAATATGGAGGAAAAACTGCTCGGTTTTATTCAGAGACTCAAACTGAGCAGAAATATGCTATAGATGCTGATATTTATATGGATTTATATGGATGCTTGTATTGTAAATCAATGAGATCTTTATAACACTATAGCAAACACTTATAAAATGACATAAAAATCAATATCTCCCAATAATCTTATTAAGATTATATTCAATGCTTAGTTTTATAATCTGTAGTTTTAAAACATATAATGCAATGTAATACAATGATGATTGACAGATGAACAAATAAACCTTCCTCAAAAGCCTGATGATCATATTTGATATTAAATGATGTCTGGATAATGAAGTAAACCTGCATTAGTCCAGCTGAAATATTACTAACAATATCAAAGTTATTCCTTGATAAAAATCACATTTGACAGGAGAAAGACACGAGAAGCTCGAGCTGAAGGACGTTTGTACAATTACACTAAAAGACTTTTACTTCATAAAACAGACTAAACTATCAATCAGAGACAGAAGGACTGGAGGAGATTGTGCAGATATTGATCATTTAGAGGTCTTATAAATGTGCGTATGATACGGTAGGCTTTATAGGGTTAATCAGAGAGGTTTGGTCAGAGACTGTATTAGACACTGTGACGTAGGAATGAGGTGAAAGCTCAGGCCTGCAGAATACAGCAGATATTAATAGCCTTCAGAACCGGACACATGACCAGAGACACTGGAACACTGACCACTAATGCCAGATTTACACTGCAAAAGTGGAACAGAAGCACTTCTGCTCTGTGTCGTCTTTATACACACTGTCAAAGCTGATCAGAGACACATGCATTTACACA
>NC_138746.1:820384-827884 GCF_965113295.1 Leuciscus leuciscus | reverse complement strand
GGACGTGAAAATGAAAACTGCGTCGGGCTGAAACTAGCGAAACACACTCGCGTCGCGCCTGGCGTATGATAGGGCACTGTGTTGCTGTCTGGGTATTTAAGTTTTGTACTATCATCAGATGAAATGTCATATGTTACGGTACGGTGTGCAGGACCAGCAGAGGAAGGGTGTGATCGTGGCCACGGACTGTAACTTCTCCATGGCAGTGGCGCATCACGCGGCGGAGATGAGGATTCCCGTGTTCGTCATCATGCCGGCGTACAGTTCTCCTCCACGCCTGCGCATGTACCGAGACTACGGTGCCATGGTCATCTCGTACGGCAGCACGGCTCGAGACTCCAGCAACCACGCCAGACACCTGGCTAAAGAGAACGGATACCTGTGTCTAGAGGAGTGAGTCTGACGCAAAAAACCTTTCCGACAGCAACATAGTGTCAGCCCAGATCCAGCTCACACCTGGAACACGTTGAATCCACATGTTCCAGATGTGAGCCGGATCTGGGCCGACACTATGTTGCTGACCGGGTTCATTTAGTGTTCCAGGTCAAAAATGCTTTTAAATCTCTCATTTTGCTGTATTATCAGCAAATATTGGATTCAATCTTTTTGTCAACTTGTTTTCATTCTGTTACCACAGGTTTTGTATTTCTTTTTAGATCTGATTGATCTTAGCTCATTCGCCTCAGTTTATTTGAGCTTGAGCTCAGATCATTGAGGCCTACGATCAATCAGATCCAAAAAGAAACTCAAAACCTGTGGTAAAAGAATGAAAACAAGAAGATTGAATCCACTATTTGGTAATAAGAAAGTATTACAATAGATTTACAACCCAGACAGCAACATAGTGTCTGCCCTGATCCGGCTCACACCTGGAACATGTGGACTGAACACATACCGGATGTGGGCCGGATCTGGGCCGACACTATGTTGCTGTCTGGGTGCGATCTCACAATATAACACATGTGACACAAATGAAACTCTCTTGTATTTGCGCTTTTCTTTGTCTAGATTTCAGCTGTTACAGTGTGTCCAGACTTTTGACCGGTCATTTCACTCACCTTTACTGAAGAACGGACAAACAAAGTCATCTTTTCTAATTCTTATCCACCCTGTCTGTGGCCTCGTCTGAGGTTTTTAGGATAAACCCTTCAGAGAGTAGAAATAAACTACATGATAAATGATGGACACAGACACAAAGATCCTCTTGAGTGAGTCAAAGGTCTGGACACCCAGACAGCAACATAGTTTTGGCCCAGACCCGGCACACATCTGGAACATGTGGATGTAACGCGTACCAGATGTGGGCCGGATCTGGGCCAACACTCTGTTGCTCTCTGGGTAATATTACTAAATATTAACTTTCTTTTAGACCCCAAAGGAAACAGTGGCTGCACTTAATCACTGCACTATCAAAATTAAGTGAGTTTTTGCTTAAAAAAAGCAAAATTATCTGCCAATGGGGGTAAGAAATATAATCTAAATTCAAACAGAAATAAGAATATTTTTCTTCAGGACAGGTGTGATGTGTGTATCAGCACAGATGTGGTGTGTGTATCAGCACAGGTGTGACGTGTGTATCAGCACAGGTGTGACGTGTGTATCAGCACAGGTGTGGTGTGTATCAGCACAGGTGTGACGTGTGTATCAGCACAGGTGTGGTGTGTGTATCAGCACAGGTGTGGTGTGTGTATCAGCACAGGTGTGACGTGTGTATCAGCACAGGTGTGGTGTGTGTATCAGCACAGGTGTGGTGTGTGTATCAGCACAGGTGTGACGTGTGTATCAGCACAGGTGTGGTGTGTGTATCAGCACAGGTGTGACGTGTGTATCAGCACAGGTGTGGTGTGTGTATCAGCACAGGTGTGGTGTGTGTATCAGCACAGGTGTGGTGTGTGTATCAGCACAGGTGTGACGTGTGTATCAGCACAGGTGTGGTGTGTGTATCAGCACAGGTGTGACGTGTGTATCAGCACAGGTGTGACGTGTGTATCAGCACAGGTGTGGTGTGTGTATCAGCACAGGTGTGACGTGTGTATCAGCACAGGTGTGACGTGTGTATCAGCACAGGTGTGGCGTGTGTATCAGCACAGGTGTGGCGTGTGTATCAGCACAGGTGTGGTGTGTGTATCAGCACAGGTGTGACGTGTGTATCAGCACAGGTGTGACGTGTGTATCAGCACAGGTGTGGCGTGTGTATCAGCACAGGTGTGACGTGTGTATCAGCACAGGTGTGGTGTGTGTATCAGCACAGGTGTGACGTGTGTATCAGCACAGGTGTGGTGTGTGTATCAGCACAGGTGTGACGTGTGTATCAGCACAGGTGTGGTGTGTGTATCAGCACAGGTGTGACGTGTGTATCAGCACAGGTGTGACGTGTGTATCAGCACAGGTGTGACGTGTGTATCAGCACACACAGGTGTGACGTGTGTATCAGCACAGGTGTGACGTGTGTATCAGCACAGGTGTGACGTGTGTATCAGCACAGGTGTGGAGTGTGTATCAGCACAGGTGTGACGTGTGTATCAGCACAGGTGTGACGTGTGTATCAGCACAGGTGTGGAGTGTGTATCAGCACAGGTGTGACGTGTGTATCAGCACAGGTGTGACGTGTGTATCAGCACAGGTGTGACGTGTGTATCAGCACAGGTGTGACGTGTGTATCAGCACAGGTGTGACGTGTGTATCAGCACAGGTGTGGAGTGTGTATCAGCACAGATGTGACGTGTGTATCAGCACAGGTGTGACGTGTGTATCAGCACAGGTGTGGTGTGTGTATCAGCACAGGTGTGGCGTGTGTATCAGCACAGGTGTGAGGTGTGTATCAGCACAGATGTGGTGTGTGTATCAGCACAGGTGTGACGTGTGTATCAGCACAGGTGTGGCGTGTGTATCAGCACAGGTGTGGTGTGTGTATCAGCACAGGTGTGACGTGTGTATCAGCACAGGTGTGGAGTGTGTATCAGCACAGATGTGACGTGTGTATCAGCACAGGTGTGACGTGTGTATCAGCACAGGTGTGACGTGTGTATCAGCACAGGTGTGACGTGTGTATCAGCACAGGTGTGACGTGTGTATCAGCACAGGTGTGACGTGTGTATCAGCACAGGTGTGACGTGTGTATCAGCACAGGTGTGGTGTGTGTATCAGCACAGGTGTGGTGTGTGTATCAGCACAGGTGTGGTGTGTGTATCAGCACAGGTGTGATGTGTGTATCAGCACAGGTGTGGTGTGTGTGACGTGTGATGTGATCATCTCTCTCCACAGGGACGAGAGCGCGGTGTATCTGGCTGGCCTGGGCACCGTGGGTCTGGAGATCTACGAGCAGATTCCCGCACTGGACGCCGTGATCGTGCCCACCGGTGGAAGCTGTGCCCTCCTGGCCGGAGCCGCACTCGCCATCAAACACCTGAACCCTCGCATCGCTGTCATAGTGAGTCTCATCTGGTGAAAACACTGCCTTCAGCTCCAGTTTCACATGCACTGGGATAAAGATGAAATTAACTCATGCACTCACTGCAAAAAATGCTTTTCTTACTCAGTATTTTTGTCTTGTTTCCAGTTCAAATATCAAACATTTCTTAAATCAAGATGCATTTAGTAGTAAAATGACATAAGATATTAAGTCTTGTTTTCTAGAAAAAAAATAAAAAAATAAGTTTTTGCTTAAAACAAGCATAACAAAAATGTTAGGTAAGAAAAATAATTGTTTCTGTTTGAATTAAGATTATTTTTCTCACCCCATTGGAAGATAATTTTGCTTTTTTTAAGCATCAACTCACTTAATTTTGAATATTTCCCCCGAAAACAAGACATAATATCTTATGTCAATTTACTCATCTAGTAAATGCATCTTGATTTAAATTTTTTTTGATATTTGGACTGGAAACAAGACAAACATACTAAATAAAAAAGCATTCAGAAAGGGTTAGTTCACCCAAAAAATGAAAATTCTGTCATAACTCACCCTCATGTCGTTCCAAACCCATAAGACCTTCGTTCATCTTAGGAACACAAATATGTATATTTCAGATGAAATCCGATGGCTCAGAGGGGGCTCCATTGACAGCATATATTAATTAACACTTTGAAGGCTGAATGAAGTCGATATTTAGTTTTTTTGGCGCACAAAAAGTATTCTTGTTGCTTCATAAAATTAAGGTTGAACCAATGTAGTCACATGGACTATTTTAATGATGTCTTTCCTACCTTTCTGGGTCTTCAAAGTGTTAATTAAACAGCTGTCAATGTAAATTTTTGGGTGAACTGACCCTTTGAAGCTGAAATTAACTCATGCATATGCATGAAGAGCATCATCATCCTGATCTGTGAACGTGTTTAATTTTTAGTCATTACGTTATGCTTTTGTAATTTTCTTAGTTTTAAAAAAACTAAGATTATTTTAATTTCACTATTATTTTAATTATTTTAGTTTTAGCTTTTAAAGTGCACGATTATAAACGTGCACTTCTATTATATACGGAATAATAGAAGACAAAAGAGCGTAACTTCACTTTCATGATGACTTACATGGTCATCATGAAAGTGAAGTTACGCTCTTTTCTCTTCTATTATTCCGTATATACGAGTGAGAACAAATGTGGGCGGGGCTTGATTGTGTCTGTGGGGAATTGATTGGATGGTTGTGGTTTGCTATTGGCTGATCTCATGTGAGTGACAGGTTGAAGCCCCGCCCTCGTCATCAGAGAAGAGAAGAGATGCTGCAAGAGGAACTTATTCTGATTCAAGATTATGAGCTCTGCAATATTCCATAAAAAACAAAGAGTTGTCAGTTCGCAGACAGCAACATAGTGTCGGCCACATCTGGGCCGTGTTGGATCCTCATGTTCCAGATGTGGGACGGATCTGGGCCGACACTATGTTTCTGTCTAGGTTTTGAATATTCTGGTGAGTTTGCAGCATGACGAATCTCATGGATCTTGTGTTTCTAACAGGGTGTTGAACCAGAGGAGTTTCCACTTCTTCTGCAGTCGCTCAAAACCAATTCCCCCATCAAAGATCTGCACTGCAACCCCAACAAGAAACTCTACAGAGGTACAGTCTCTCTCACGCAACGCTTCTGCTGTGTTCTGGCTCTGTTCTGACCGTTTGCTGCTCACACAGATCTGCTGGATCACTCTCTGGGAACACACACCTTTCAGCTGGCCAAGAAACTGGTGGATAAAGTCATTTCTGTCAGGTACGCTGAAGCTCTTCATCTGAGCGAGCGTACGCCACTTCACACGCAGAAGTTATGATTTATAATAACAAACTTAACTATTTATTATTGTTTTCTGGGGAAATATGCAAAATGCTAAATTATCTGCCAATGGGGTAAGAAAAAATAATCCTGTTTCTGTTTGAATTAAGATCATTTGTCTTTTTTTAAAGCAAAAACTCACTTCATTTTTATTTATTTTCACAGAAAACAAGACATAATATCTTATGGTATTTTACTCATGTAGTAAATGCATCTTGATTTAAGAATTTTTAGATATTTCGACTGAAAAGAAGACAAACATACTAAGAAAAGCATTTTTGCTGTGCATTAAAAGGAAACACTTTATAATAATGGTCCATCATTAATAAGTAACTATGCAGGAAGTAATGAAGGACTTATGAGTAGTTCTACATTAACACTTCAGCTACTACTGTTAACTAATATGGAAACAATATTAACTAATCAGTAAGTAATATCAAATTTAGGACTAAGATAGGTCCTTATTAGGTAATCAATAGTTACTTAATGAGATTGGCATCATTAAGAACTAATTATGACAACTTATAAAGAATTACTAATTAATTACTAATCACAACATTATCGTGTCTGAGACGTTAGCAATTATCTTTTTTTACCTTCAACTTGGTCATAAAATTCATCACTACTTGATATGTTTCTTAAGTGTTACACCTAGTCACTCTTCTTCACTATTTACTCAAGTGTTACACCTAGTCACTCTTCAAGGACTACTTGTGATCTGGACCCTTATTCTAAAGTGAAAAAGATGTTCCAGATCACTAGTAGTTCCTGCAGAGTGACTAGGTGTAACACTTGAGGTAGTAGTGATGTATTTTATGACTTTTTTCATAGTAAAAATGATGACTGATTACATCTCAGACACACGATAATGTTCTTTATAATTTGTCAGTTAGTTAATAGTTATTAATGAGGCTAATCTCATTAAGTAATTATTGATTACCTAATAAGGATCTATCTTAGTCCTAAATGTTATATTAGGCCTACTTACTGATTAGTTAAGCTTGTTTCTTTATTAGTTAACAGTAGTAGCTGAAGTGTTAATGCAGAACTACTCATTAGTCCTTCAATACTTCCTGCATAGTTACTTATTAATGACAGACCATTATTATAAAGTGTTTCCCGTTAAGACTATAAAGCGGTTAATCTGATGTCTTCTCCGTCGCAGGGAGTCGGACGCTCTGGTGGCGATGCTGAGGTTCCAGGAGTTCGAGCGCTCGACCGTCGACGCTGAGGGAGCCTTGGGTCTGGCCGCCATCTTAGCGGGACAGCTGCCGGAACTCAAAGGCAAACGGTGCGTAAAGCCCATCACTCACTCCATTAGCATCTTTAGCATCTTATCCGGGACACTCGCGGTGAAAAGCCAAAGCCGGTTATCAGAGGATCTCGATCTGCTGGTGGACTGAACTCATCTAAGAGATCTATCTACAGAATCTCCTTCAGGAAACACGAGCTGCACTTGATCAACACGCGTTATATTAATGCATTATCATCCGTTTATGCCTACATATTACTAGAATTGAATACACTGTTTATGTGAATTACTATTGATTAATTAAATGGTAGCACTTTTCAACAAGGTCTCATTTGTTAACAAATTTAATGCATTTACTGGAAAGACAAAATGACTGAAGATCGTCTTGTTACTGAAAAATGCATCAAAATGAAGTGAAAAATCTGCCAGTGGAGTCAGACAAATAATCTTGTTTTCTCTTTGAGTTAAGAGTATTTTTCTGACTCCATTGGCAGATTTTTCTCTTCATTTTGATGCATTTTTCATAAAGATAGACTTAATATCTTCAGTCATTCGCTTCTTCTCCAGTAAATGTGTCTTGATTTAAGAATGTTTAGATATTAGAGATGGAGAACAGACAGAAACACTGAAGGTTTACATGCAGAACCCCTGATAAAGCTTCAAAGGGAAGTAGTTTAACTGTGGAGTGTGTGCGTGTGTGCGCGCGTGTGTGTGTAGGGTGGCAGTGGTGGTGAGCAGTGCAAACATGGAGCTGGACCTGGTTCTGCAGTGTGTGGAGCGAGCGCTGGTTCTGGACGACAGAGTCTTTCGCTTCACGGTTCAGCTGACGGACTGGCCAGGAGACATGACCAAACTACTGGACCTGCTGACCCGAGAGGACGTGCGGTGAGCACACACACACACACACACACACACACACACATGACCAAACTACTGGACCTGCTGACCCGAGAGGACGTGCGGTGAGCACACACACACACACACACACACA
>NC_138746.1:802884-812884 GCF_965113295.1 Leuciscus leuciscus | reverse complement strand
GTGCATGCTGGGAGATGTTCCGTGTGCCGCTCACTGGCGCTTGGATCGGCCGTCGGGCTTGTACTTTAACAGAAGACCGAGAGACGCGAATCCAAAGAAGAAGGTCTGAACAAACCACAGCAGACGAGTGGACGAGCTGTCGATGCCTTTATCACTGCACACACACACACACACACACACACACACACACACACACACGACTTCTGGGTAAAACTGATGTCAATCTTCATTTATACACAAATTCTTGTCATGTAAAGTTAATGTAGTAACTCAGGTTTTGCATGTATTATCACAGTCAGTGTGAACATGATCTGCACTGCCACCCTGTGGCGGAACACGTGAACTGTCTCACACACACACACACACACACACTCACACTCACACTCACACACACACACACACACACACACACACACACACAGTGTGAACATGATCTGCACTGCCACCCTGTGGCGGAACACGTGAACTGACACACACACACACACACAGTCAGTGTGAACATGATCTGCACTGCCACCCTGTGGCGGAACACGTGAACTGACACACACACACACACAGTCAGTGTGAACATGATCTGCACTGCCACCCTGTGGCGGAACACGTGAACTGTCTCACACACACGTCTCACCTGCAGACCTTCAGCGCATACAGACCCTCGAGTGTATGGATGATCCATGTCAGATACCATCTGAAACACACACACACACACACATCATCAGACTCTGGCATTATTTAATGAGAATTGTGTCTCTTCTGTAAAGGCAGATCTTGTTTTCTGATGTTGTTTTAGAGGAGAATCAGTTGCAGAGTTTTTCATATGAACGTAATGTGTTTTTCATGAAAACATTACTGAACCCTCTGGAGCTCTTCACGTGTCGGTCAAATGAACGGAATGTATTATTTTTTATTTAAAGCAGGGCTATGCAGTTTCAGGAATTTCTTCGCTGTATTCTCGCTTTTTGCTCGCAGGTTTCTCTCTAGAGCTCCCCCTACAGCTTCGGAAGAGATATTTGACAACACTGTCGAAAAACTCGTTGGCGACTCTCAGATACCAGAGGCTAGTAGATCAACGACATCAAAGCAGACGGGACATTCTTTACAACGTCGTCTTCATTCGGGTCCTAACAGCGTGAGGGAGCGCAATAATGACAGAATTTTTTGCAGATTTTTTTTGCCGTAAAGCAATTCGTTACATCGCAAGACCTGATATCACGCGATACTTCCTGCCGCTGCGGCCGCCGGCTCAAAGTTGCAAGGGTGGTTTTTCGGCTCACAGGCGCTCAGGGGGTGCGAGACCACCACCATTCAACCCGAAAAAAGTCATAACTATTCCAATGACTCCGAAGCTGTTCGGTTAAGGTAAAAAAGTTATTTAGTTGACCTTTAAATTAAATTAATGTACTATATTATAGTTTGTTAATGTTTTTGTATTTAATATTTTGTATTTTTAGGGGATTTATTTTATACTAAATTATATTTACGCAGTATTTATAATCCATTTATTCACTTTTTGAGCATAGACCTGAAAATTTAATTTCCAACTTAAACTGTGGTAAATCTTGAATGCTTTAGAGCGACAGACTGAAGTTTGGTCTCTTTTCGAAGACGACACTTGGCAGATTATTGCTGAAGTGAAAAAAGTTTTTAAATGTGAACTTAAAAAAAAAAATTACAGAATTTTACGTTTATTGTTATGAAAAATGGACTAAAATACTATTTTAAATTTTTATATGAAATATATATTTTCCAAAAACACGTTTGAATCTACCCCTCCTTGAACTGCCACCTTACCGTGGTGGAGGGGTACCCGAATGACCCTAGGAGCTATGTTGTCCGGGGCTATATGCCCCTGGTAGGGTCTCCCAAGGCAAACAGGTCCTAGGTGACGGGTCAGACTAAGAGCGGTTCAAAAACCTCTTATGATGGACTTAAAATCGTATGCGAGCGCCTGGTGGCCGGGCCTCCCCCCATGGGGTCCGGCCGGGCTCAGCCTGAAGGAGCGACGTGGGGCCGCCCTCCCGGGGGCTCACCACCTGCACGAGGGACCGTAAGGGGCCGGTGCTTAGTGGATCGGGCGGCAGTCGAAGGCGGGAGCCTCAACAACCCGATCCCTGGACACGGAAACTCTAGGGACGTGGAATGTCACCTCGCTGGTGGGGAAGGAGCCTGAGATTGTGCGGGAGGTTCAGAGGTACCGACTAGAGATAGTCGGGATCACCTCCACGCACGGCTTGGGCTCTGGAACCACACTCCTAGAGAGAGGATGGACTCGCTACCACTCTGGAGTTGCCCATAGCGAGAGGCGGCAGGCTGGTGTGGGTTTGCTCATCTCAGCCGCCATGTGTTGGAGTTTACCCCGGTGAACGAGAGGGTCGCTTCTTTGCGCCTTCGGGTCGGGGATAGGTCTCTCACTGTCGTGTGCGCCTATGGGCCAAACGGCAGTGCAGAGTACCCGACCCTCTTGGTGTCTCTGGGAGGGGTGCTGGAAAGTGCTCCGACCTGGGACTCCATCGTTCTACTGGGGAACTTCAACGCCCAGGTGGGCAGTGACAGTGACACCTGGAGGGGCGTGACTGGGAGGAACGGCCCCCCGATCTGAACCTGAGTGGTGTTCTGTTATTGGACTTCTGTGGAAGTTACAGCTTGTCCATAACGAACACCATGTTCAAGCATAAGGACACCCTAGGCCGGAGGTCGATGATCGACTTTGTGACCGTTTCATCTGACCTCCGGCCGTATGTCTTGGACACTCGGGTGAAGAGAGGGGCGGAGCTGTCAACTGATCATCACCTGGTGGTGAGTTCGATCCGATGGTGGGGGAGGAAGCTGGACAGACTCGGCAGACCCAAACGTATTGTAAGGGTCTGCTGGGAACGTTTGGCCGAGTCTCCTGTCAGAGAGATCTTCAACTCCCACCTCCGGCGGAGCTTCGACTGGATCCCGAGGGAGGCTGGAGATATTGAGTCCGAGGGGACCATGTTCTCCACCTCCATTGTCGACGCGGCCACTCGGAGCTGTGGCCGTAAGGTCTCCGGTGCCTGTCGAGGCGGCAATCCCCGAACACGGTGGTGGACACTGGAAGTAAGGGATGCCGTCAAGCTGAAGAAGGAGTCCTATCAGGCCTGGCTGGCTTGTGGGACTCCTGAGGCAGCTGACGGGTACCGGCAGGCCAAGCGGACTGCAGCCCGGGTGGGCCTGGGAGGAGTGGCCATGGAGAAGGACTATTGGCTGGCCTCGAAGAGATTCTGGCAAACCGTCCGGCGCCTCAGGAGAGGGAAGCAGTGCCCTACCAACGCTGTCTACAGTGGAAGTGGGCAGCTGTTGACCTCGACTGGGGATATTATCGGACGGAAGGAAGGAATACTTCGAGGATCTCCTCAATCCAGCTGACACGTCTTCCTTCGAGGAAGCAGAGGCCGAGGGCTTAGAGGTGGACTCATCCATCACTCAAGCTGAAGTCACCGAGGTAGTCAAGAAACTCCTCAGTGGCAAGGCACCAGGGGTGGATGAGATCCGCCCTGAGTACCTCAAGTCTCTGGATGTTGTGGGGCTGTCTTGGCTGACACACCTCTGCAACATCGCGTGGTGGTCAGGGACAGTACCTCTGGGCTGGCAGACTGGGGTGGTGGTCCCTCTTTTCAAGAAGGGAGACCGGAGGGTGTGTTCCAACCACAGGGGGAATCACACTTCTCAGCCTCCCCGGGAAAGTCTATGCCAGGGTACTGGAGAGGAGAACACGGTCGATAGTGGAACCTCGGATTTAGGACGAACAGTGCGGTTTTCGTCCCGGCCGTGGAACACTGGACCAGCTCTATACCCTCTACAGGGTGCTGGAGGGTTCATGGGAGTTTGCCCAACCAATCCACATGTACTTTGTGGATTTGGAGAAGACACTCGACTGTGTCCCTCGCGGTGGCCTGTGGAGGGTGCTCTGGGAGTATGGGGTTCGGGGTCCTTTGCTAAGGGCTGTCCGGTCCCTGTACGACCGGAGCAGGAGCTTGGTTCGCATTGCCTGCAGTAAGTCAGACTTGTTCCCGGTGCATGTTGGACTCCGGCAGGGCTGCCCTTTGTTGCTGGTTCTGTTCATAATTTTTATGGACAGAATTTCTAGGCGCAGCCAGGGGCCGGAGGGTTTCAGGTTTGGGGACCACACGATTTCGTCTCTGCTCTTTGCAGATGATGTTGTCATGCTGGCCCCATCAGACCAGGACCTCCAGCATGCACTGGGACGGTTTGCAGCAGAGTGTGAAGCGGCTGGGATGAGAATCAGCGCCTCCAAATCCGAGGCCATGGTTCTCAGTCGGAAAAGGGTGGCTTGCCCACTTCAGGTTGGTGGAGAGTTCCTGCCTCAAGTGGAGGAGTTCAAGTGTCTGGGTGTCTTGTTCACGAGTGAGGGAAGGATGGAACGGGAGATTGACAGACGGATCGGTGCAGCTTCTGCAGTAATGCAGCCGATGTACCGGTCTGAGAGCTGAGCCGCAAGGTGAAGCTCTCGATTTACCGGTCAATCTATGTTCCTACTGTCACCTATGGTCATGAGCTGTGGGTCATGACCGAAAGGACAAGATCCCGTATACAGGCGGCCGAAGTGAGCTTTCTCCGCAGGGTGGCTGGGCGATCCCTTAGAGATAGGGTGAGGAGCTCGGTCACTCGGGAGGAGCTCAGAGTAGAGCCGCTGCTCCTCCACATCGAGAGGGTCAGCTGAGGTGGCTTGGGCATCTGTTCCGGATGCCTCCTGGACGCCTTCCCGGGAAGGTGTTCCGGGCGCGTCCCACCGGGAGGAGACCCCAAAGGAAGACCTAGGACACGTTGGAATGACTATGTCTCCCGGCTGGCCTGGGAACGCCTTGGTGTCCCCCTGGAAGAGCTGGAGGAAGTGTCTAGAGAGAGGGAAGTCTGGGCATCTTTGCTTAGACTGCCGGCCCCGTGACCCGGCCCCGGATAAGCGGAAGAAGATGGATGGATGGATGAACGTTTTACTCTAAAACTGCAAGAAAATCGAAACCATAAATCTAAACAAGTTGTGCTTCAAATTTAAGCTTGATATCTCAAAAACTGATCTTTCAGTGAGATGTTGTTTGGCTGCAGTACCAAACGCTTCCACTAGAGGAAATTCGTCTCCATTCCTTTCTGACTGCGAGGAACTCAAGTGTGAATGTTTTCTCAGGACCATTAAAACTGTTCGAATCACGTCCATGATTTTTTTTTTGTGTGTTCACTTCAAACCTTTACCAAGTTTCGTACTGTTCCGATGAAGTAAAAACGGCTAAAACCCCTCATGTAAGCGTGTTTGACCTCTGCTGAAGGGTGAAGGGCAACAGAGGGTTAAACATGTTTTGCACCAAAAGGCCAGATTTTTCAAAGAGAATTACACAATCTTTCTGTAATGTGAAATTATGATTAATGCATCATGTGACGTGAGCGCTGGGTTTAGCTTCACTCACCCGTAATACAGGACAGGATAATGATCGTCCACTAAACGCTTGGCGAGAGAGCCGAGAGGACCGAGACTGCTGTACGGGACGCCCTGAGGCCAGAACACTGTCCACTGAAACACACAACACAACAACTGCTGAGTGTGTGTGTGTGTGTGTGTGACTGCTGTGATCTGTGTAACTGTAAGCAGGGTTACGATCTACGAACTCTGAGTCCTGAAGCTGAACTTCTGCTGATGAAACTGTAAACTATCTTCAGTAAAACTTTTCTTCAATTTATTATAATTCTGACTCCGGGTCTTCTCTCAAACATCTGGTCCTCGGCTCCTCAACCGTTCCCCCAACACATCATTATCATTTTTCTGATGTTTTACTGTAGTCACTGGTATTTCTGGAGAGCGTCTGATCTAAAGGCCAGTGTGTGCAGATCCCAGATCAGTGTGAACCAGAGGAAGTGATCAGTCAGCTGTTCTCAAGCTCCAGTGAGACACACACACACACACACACACACACACACTAACCCGACCCCTAAACCTGCCCATCACACACAACTTTCTGCATTGTTACATTTTCACACACACAAAAAAAGAGTTTATTATCAATTCTCCTCGTGAGGACCAGCAAAAAGTCCTCACAAAGTAGGGAATCTCAAGTTGTACTATTCTTTTGGTCCTCAAACACACACACACACACACACACACACACACACACACACACACACACAGAGGGTTGATCTGAAGTGAGTGTAACAAAGGTTATGATAAGAGCGCAGGACTTTAGTCAGAACATGTAAACCACTGAGGTAAAGTTCACTCTAATAACCAGATCGTGTTTATTTACTCATCATCATCATCATGAGTGTGCATATTCTCATCATCAGAATCAAACAATTCATTTCACTCTTTACAGCTTTACTCAGACATAACACACTCGGGTCTCTGAAAACCTCAAGACTGACTGAATTTATTTATTAATGCAAGACAAAACAATATTTATAAACTAATATATATATATATATATATATATATACACATACACACACAAAAATTTTTACAAAAATTGAGGGTTGTATTACATTTAAAATAAAGTATATAATTAAAATTTAAAAGTATTACAGAATAAAAGTCTTTCATGATGAATGAATGCATAATTCATTAAAGTTTCAACTTACCGTGTAAAACCCCAAAGAAACCGCGACGGTCACGATCCAGAACAGACTGGACCTCCTGAAATATGACGAGCTGTCACTTTTGGCCATGATGAAGATGATGAGTCAATAACTACTGACTAACCACTGGAAACTGCACTAGTGTCTGCTCTCAGAAGCCCGTCAGTCACAGCACAGGAAGTGACGCAACACACACGTCACAGAATAAACGTCCCGCATTCAGATTATACGTTTATGTTCTGCAATAATACAAATAAATGCAAATTAAAATGTTACTGGAAAATATTCTTAAAAATACATTTAGAAGATCCGAGTAGCCAAGAGTGACAATCTAATGTTAATGCGACAAAAACTACCACAATATCTACACGAACATAGAGGTTATGATCCAACACACTGTTCTGGATTCAATTATAAACAAAACTACATATAATATTAGAATGAAAGAAGCATTTCATGTTTTGAGTGTCGTGATATTTGTTTAACACAGTAAATTATAAACTCAGTGAACTTCATAAAAAGGGGAAAAGGCGTGACAAGATCCATTTTTTATTACAAAAAGGTCTGTACATTTGCGGTGTCAGAAAAAAACACACGTTAAAATCACACAATAATCCAAGTCTTACAACAAAATAATCAGTGTTATTCTCACACAATCTCTCAAATACTCTAAAACTAACTTCAAAAACATTTCAAACACACAGTGATCAGCTCTATGACGTCAGCATTACGTGCCATTCAGGTAAAGTTAGAAGAAAAAAATTATTCAAAATAAAAAAAGAGAAAAAAAAAAACTTGAAAAACAAAAGGACACATCATTCAGCTGTCCGAAAATGATGACGTTCCTGATATCTCGTGACCTGAAGATCTGAACCGAGACGTGCGACTTCACAAACTGATGAACGAGATGATTAAAACACTCAAGAGTTGCACTGAAGGGCAACATTAAGGCTCACGAATCTATGGAAGCTCGTTTCCGCCACTGAATAATACATAAATAATATTAATTGCAACTTTTTATCTCACAATTCTGACTTTTTTTTCTCACAATTGGAAGTTATAAAGTCAGAATTGTGAGATATAAACTATTCTGAGGTAAAAAAAAAAATATTTTCCTTAGAATTGGACTTTATATCTCGCAATTCTGAGAAATAAAGTCAGAATTGCGAGATGTAAACTCGCAATTGTGAGATAAAAAGTCGCAATTATCTTTTAAAATGTTTTATTCTGTGGCGGAAACAAGCTTCCATAGGAAACAGACACTAGAGTGAATGAAAAATCAACTCTAGAAGAGCGTTTGTTGAGTATAATGAGAAAGTGATTGACAATATACTCTGTATAACAGCAACCCGAGCGTTTGATTGACAGGCAGTGACGTCACACAGTTCAGGCTTCAAAGAAAGGAGGAAGAAAAAAGAAGGGATGGAGGGAATAAAACTCAAACCTCTTTCTCTCTCTTTTAATAGTATTTCTAGAGGCAGTTTGGCACAATCATGTTACAAAAGAGAGAAAAAGAGTTTGAAAAAGTATTTCTCATCTTAACACTGTATAAATCAATATAATATATTTATATTACATTAATTTACATGGTGAGTCAAATATCTGATTTCATAAGCAAAACGTTACAATGTATACAAAATATCTATAAAAAACAGTTGCATGCCATCGCACACACGAGCAAAACACATCTCAGATATTAAAAAACAAGCTATGTACAATTCCACATCTCGTCGTGTTTCCACAAAGGCCAAATGAGTTTAAACCAGCATCCCACACACACACACACACACACACACACACACACACACACACACACACACACACACACGTTCTCTCGCAGAAGCCAGTGTTTGTCAGACGTGAAGAGTTGTGCTGATCACACACACACACACACACTAGATCTGCTTTAAAGCCAAAACAATCTCTGTTACTTTAATTTCCTATTATCTCTGTAAAGCTGCTTTAAAACAATCTATATTGTTAAAAGCGCTAAATAAATGAAGGTGACTTGACACACACACTCACTCTCTCTCTCTCACACACACTCTCTCTCTCTCACACACACTCAAAGAATTTTATTAATTAGAATATAAATTGATCAATGAAAATATAGCCATTTGCTTCAGCAAGTTATTCTACTGTTCTAAATGTGTGTGTGTGTGTGTGTGTTCACATATGAAGACATGAGATGATCTTGTGCTCAGCCATATAATGATATTTCATGAGATGAACTGAAGACTCTTTGTGATCTTCTCATCATATGAGCAGTCGTGTGATAAACAGAGATCTACTGTTCTAGTGTGTGATTTACATTAGAGGTGTATGTGAAGGTCAGCGACTCCTCCACTGTGTGAGAAACTGGAGGAATCCTGCAGAACGACTCGCTTTATCTGAGGGAGAACCTGACATCAACACACTGGGACCCTGAGAGTGATGTTACACACAAACGAAAGAAGCAACAACAACACACACATATACACACACACTAACCCGACCCCTAAACCTACCCATCTCACACACACACACAGTGACACGAGTCTCCATGAGTGTGTTTGCATTCAGGTTTAAGACCCCACCGGGATAGAAAAACATGTAAACTCACACTAACACACACTCTCTCTCTCTCTCTCACACACACACACACACACACACACACACACACACACACACACACACACACACACACACACACACACACACACACACACACACACACACACACACACACACACACACACACACACACACACACACACACACACACACACACACACACACACACACACACACACACACACACACACACACACACACACACACACACACACGGCTTCATCTCATTCATTGTGCTGTGGAGGGACTGATCGTCCGGTAGAATCACACACACACACCAGTGACATACTGTATAAAGCTCAATCTCAGAAAGGCGTTAATAA
Source organism: Leuciscus leuciscus (assembly GCF_965113295.1). NCBI lineage: Eukaryota > Metazoa > Chordata > Actinopteri > Cypriniformes > Leuciscidae > Leuciscus > Leuciscus leuciscus. The sequence goes on along the minus strand of NC_138746.1, from coordinate 803,345 downwards.
ATAGTGTCTTCAGTCTCTGCTTGTAAAGTCAGTTGCTCTTGGCGTCGAGATTGACGAGCTGAAGCTCCGAGAGGCTATTGGTGCCGCTGGACTGACCAATCACCATCTGAGGAGAGACACACACACACACACACACACTTGGGTCAGTTCATCAAACATGCACAACAACATCACACTCCAGGACCATCACAATCTGTCATTAATCTGTCATCTGCACAGACACACACACACACACACACACACACACACACACACACACACACACACACACACACACACACACACACAGTGTGATTGATGTCGACTGGAACCTCAAAACGGAGTGACTTCAAACACTTAGAGTGACAGTTCTTCCGATCCTTTAGTCCAACACTGACATTCCACTCGTGTTACACACCAGGGGCCGTATTCACAAAGAATTTTAAGGCTAAAAGTAGCTCCTAACTGGCGAATTTAGGAGC
>NC_138746.1:792884-797884 GCF_965113295.1 Leuciscus leuciscus | reverse complement strand
AAACACTCACTCTCAAACACTCACTCTCAAACACTCACTCTCAAACACTCACTCTCAAAACACTCACTCTCAAACACTCACTCTCAAACACTCAAACACTCTCACACACTCTCACACACTCTCACACACTCTCACACACTCTCAAACACTCTCAAACACTCTCAAACACTCTCAAACACTCTCAAACAAACACTCACTCTCAAACAAACACTCACTCTCAAACAAACACTCACTCTCAAACAAACACTCACTCTCAAACAAACACTCACTCTCAAACAAACACTCACTCTCAAACAAACACTCACTCTCAAACAAACACTCACTCTCAAACACTCACTCTCAAACACTCACTCTCAAACACTCACTCTCAAACACTCACTCTCAAACACTCACTCTCAAACACTCACTCTCAAACACTCACTCTCAAACACTCACTCTCAAACACTCACTCTCAAACACTCACTCTCAAACACTCACTCTCAAACACTCACTCTCAAACACTCACTCTCAAACACTCACTCTCAAACATTCACTCACTCTCAAACACTCACTCTCAAACACTCACTCTCAAACACTCACTCTCAAACACTCACTCTCAAACACTCACTCTCAAACACTCACTCTCAAACACTCACTCTCAAACACTCACTCTCAAACACTCACTCTCAAACACTCACTCTCAAACACTCACTCTCAAACACTCACTCTCAAACACTCACTCTCAAACACTCACTCTCAAACACTCACTCTCAAACACTCACTCTCAAACACTCACTCTCAAACACTCACTCTCAAACACTCACTCTCAAACACTCACTCTCTAACACTCACTCTCTAACACTCACTCTCTAACACTCTAACACTCTCTAACACTCTCTAACACTCTCTAACACTCTCTAACACTCTCTAACACTCTCTAACACTCACTCTCAAACACTCACTCTCAAACACTCACTCTCTAACACTCACTCTCTAACACTCACTCTCAAACACTCACTCTCAAACACTCACTCTCAAACACTCACACACTCTCTAACACTCTCTCAAACACACTCAAACACTCACTCTCAAACACTCACTCTCAAACACTCACTCTCAAACACTCACTCTCAAACACTCACTCTCAAACACTCACTCTCAAACACTCACTCTCAAACACTCACTCTCAAACACTCACTCTCAAACACTCACTCTCAAACACTCACTCTCAAACACTCACTCTCAAACACTCACTCTCAAACACTCACTCTCAAACACTCACTCTCAAACACTCACTCTCAAACACTCACTCTCAAACACTCACTCTCTAACACTCTCTAACACTCTCTAACACTCTCTAACACTCTCTAACACTCTCTAACACTCTCACACACTCTCTAACACTCTCAAACACTCTCAAACACTCTCTTACACTCTCTAACACTCTCTAACACTCTCTAACACTCTCTAACACTAACACTCTCAAACACTCTCAAACACTCTCTAACACAAACACTCTCAAACACTCTCAAACACTCTCAAACACTCTCTAACACTCTCTAACACTCTCAAACACTCTCAAACACTCTCTAACACTCTCAAACACTCTCAAACACTCTCAAACACTCTCAAACACTCTCAAACACTCTCAAACACTCTCTAACACTCTCTAACACTCTCTAACACTCTCTAACACTCTCTAACACTCTCACTCACTCTCTAAGACTCTCAAACACTCTCAAACACTCTCACACACTCTCACACACTCTCACACACTCTCAAACACTCACTCTCAAACACTCACTCTCAAACACTCACTCTCAAACACTCACTCTCAAACACTCACTCTCAAACACTCACTCTCAAACACTCACTCTCAAACACTCACTCTCAAACACTCACTCTCAAACACTCACTCTCAAACACTCACTCTCAAACACTCACTCTCAAACACTCACTCTCAAACACTCACTCTCAAACACTCACTCTCAAACACTCACTCTCAAACACTCTCAAACACTCTCACACACTCTCACACACTCTCACACACTCTCAAACACTCTCAAACACTCTCAAACACTCTCAAACACTCTCAAACACTCTCAAACACTCTCAAACACTCTCAAACACTCACTCTCAAACACTCACTCTCAAACACTCACTCTCAAACACTCACTCTCAAAACACTCACTCTCAAAACACTCACTCTCAAACACTCACTCTCAAACACTCACTCTCAAACACTCACTCTCAAACACTCACTCTCAAACACTCACTCTCAAACACTCACTCTCAAACACTCACTCTCAAACACTCACTCTCAAACACTCACTCTCAAACACTCACTCTCAAACACTCACTCTCAAACACTCACTCTCAAACACTCACTCTCAAACACTCACTCTCAAACACTCACTCTCAAACACTCACACACACTCTCAAACACTCACTCTCAAACACTCACTCTCAAACACTCACTCTCAAACACTCACTCTCAAACACTCACTCTCAAACACTCACTCTCAAACACTCTCACACACTCTCACACACTCTCAAACACTCTCTAACACTCAAACACTCAAACACTCAAACACTCAAACTCTCAAACACTCTCCAACACTCTCAAACACTCACACACACTCACACACACTCTCACACACTCTCACACACTCTCACACACTCTCACACACTCTCACACACTCTCACACACTCTCACACACTCTCACACACTCTCTAACACTCTCTAACACTTCTGCCCTGATGTTTCAGCAATGAAGACCTCAAGAAGCTTTATGACGAGTTCTACGACAGTGATATCAAATGCTCATCGATGCTGAGTTTCAGGTACAGTTTCAGTGAGAAGTGTCTTCAGAGAATGATCTCACAAAGGTCCTGTACACCAGAGAGATCAGACGCTACACGCATCATGTGGACTACTGTACTATACACTACTGTACTACCGCTTTTTGACATTTTCTGCAATAAAAATCTTTATTGTGATTACACTGTCTGTATGTATGTTTGTTTGTGTGTGTTTGTATGTTTGTGTGTGTGCTTGTTTGTTTGTGTGTGTGTGTGTGTGTGTGTGCTTGTTTGTGTGTGTGTGTGTGTGTGTGTGTGTGTGCTTGTTTGTGTGTGTGTGTGTGTGTGTGTGTGTGTGTCAGGCTTGTGCACAATTCAGAATTGAATTGAGAATGAGTCAATAATTCCAATTCAGTTCTTGAATTTGAATTGATGTCAAAAACAGGATCTAGAATTACAATTCGAATTTGAATTAATGGAAGCAGAATTGCAATTCAATAAAAATTCAAAGAATTTTAAGTGAAGTGTTTAACAATGAAGCTTTACAGTATATGTCAGATATGATTGCATTATAAATGATATTAGTTTGAACTACTTGTACAGATTTCATTAAAAGGATATGTTTTCCCCCAGCAATGAATGTTAAAAGCTCTAGTCACAGAACAAATAATTAAGTTTGATTTATTGTAATTGTAATTTTGTGGAACATGATGGAACATGACTCCATTTCCTAGAATGCTTTACTTTAACCAAGTATTTAAAATGGTTGCTAAACAATTTGAGGTGGACATATGTTTGAAAGCACAATTTGATGGGCAACACTGGACTTTTTAAGTTTCAGAAGTCCCTTACAACTTCACTCTGCTCCTGCTGAGAGAATCTTTAGTGTTGCAGGAAAGATATTCAGACCAGAACGGTGCAGACTCAATGAAAGAACATTTGAGGAGCTATGGAGAATTAGATGCAACAGTGTTGCTCAGTAATTTTTTGCATTGGAATAAATGATAACTGCATTTACAACAACTTTGTGTTTGTGTGATTACTTTGAAATGAAAATTACATTGGAACAAATCTAATTAAACAACATTGAGGGGGTAATTTATTTCAAGAATTTGATCAATATCTATTTTAGAACAAAATGTATGCAGGGTTGAGGAGTAAATAGTTACGTGAAATGAAATTTCTGTTATTAAATTACAAAATTAATGTAATTGTATTTAGTTGTATTACTGAGGTAAAATGTTTAATTCAATTAGTTACTAATCAACTTAAAACGAAATTGCTTTGCATTGATAAAGTTATCCAAATAAAGTAATCCAAACCACATTTATAATGGGTAACTAATAACAGTAAGCAATAACATTTCCAAAGTAACCTTCCTAACACTGAATGCATGCGAGACTCAACACATTCTTTCTGTTGTGTGACTGTGTGGAATTTCTTTGAATTGCCATGAATTTAATTCCACTTCCTGTCATTCCAATTCCAATTCAATTCAACGTCCTGTGGGGAGGAGTCAATTCAATTCAAATTCCAATTCATGAATTGAATGGAGGCCAATTCTAAAATTCAGAATTTTGCACAAGCCTGGTGTGTGTGTGTGTGTATGTGTGTGTGTGTTTGTGTATCAAGTCAAGTCAAGTTTATTTGTATAGCGCTTTTCACAATACAGATTGTATCAAAGCAGCTTCACAGTATTACATTTAAATAATACAACAAAGTTTGTTTCAAGAGGAATTTATTGATTGATAAAATTAAATTAAATATCCCCAAAATATCCCCAACTGAGCAAGCCAAAGGCAACAGTGGCAAGGAACCGAAAAACTCCATCAAGTGACCTAATGGTGTCCTAAAACTCCATCAGGTGACCTAATGGAGAAAAAAAACCTTGGGAGAACCCAGGCTCAGTCGGGGGCCAGTTCTCCTCTGGCGTTTATGAGCTAGAGGCCGGATTGTAGTTTGAACTGTGGGATTATATGATTGCCTGGCTGAAGAGATTCATATAATCAAATGTGTGTGTGTGTGTGTGTGTATGTTTGTGTGTGTGTGTGTGTGTGTGTGTGTGTGTGTGTGTGTGTGTGTGTGTGTGTAGATGTGTATATGTTTGTGTGTGTGTGTGTGTGTGTGTGAGATTAGATGGAGGAGGGTCTGGATGAAAGCTGGTGTTGATATGGTTTATTAATGGCTGAGAATCGGCACCACTATTAAAACCCAGTTCA
>NC_138746.1:775384-777884 GCF_965113295.1 Leuciscus leuciscus | reverse complement strand
TCAATAACATGTCTTCTTTCAGACTTGTGGTGAAAAAAAGTCCGAAATACACATTTAGGTCTTTATTTTACTACACTTTGTCTGTTCGCGTCTGTAGATTTCTCCTAAATTCAACAAAAGTTTGCGTTTATTTATTTTATTTATTTATTTCAGGTTTATTTAACAGGGACAATGCACACTAATAATACATAATTAAATGTACAGTGTGCCAGAATTAGCCCAAAGGCTATTTTACATCTGCTGTCCCTGGACAGATCTTAAGATGTCACACCTAAAAAAAAAAAATTAAACAAAAGGATTGAAATATTACATAAATGTTAATACACAATAAGCCAGCCAACCTCATCGGCATAGCACAAGAAGCACAAACAAACAAACAGATAGGACAGAGAAGACAGGGTAGCAGCAAGATTTCATGTCAAATGTAATGTTGACAGTCCTGACTACTTGTTAGCCACTTCTTTAAGTTAAGTTTAAAAGAAGCGTACGTTTTAAAATTCCTAATGTGAATTGGAATGAGGTTCCATTCACGAGCAGCCCTGACTGAGAAAGCTGTTTGACCAAGTGCACTCTTCCTAAACGGGACAATGCAGTCACCTCTTGCTGCACTCCTTGTAGATCTGCAAGCATTTGGCACTGTTCTCACAAACTGGCGCAATACAGGAGGAGCCAGTCCATGCAAAATTTTGTACACAAGACAGAGATCTGCATATATAATCAAGTTTTCGAAATTCAATAGACTATATTTTTTTAAAACATGACAGTGATGATAATATATGGATTTCCTATCAAGTACTTTAATAGTTTTCTTATATAGGGAGAGTAGTGGTTTGAGAGAAGTGTTGCTAGCTTGTGACCAGGCTGTCAAACAATATGTTATATGAGATAAAATCATTGAGTGCATGAACATCATAGCGGCCCTTTTTGACATGCAGCTACGGACATATCTAAAATTTGCCAGGTTGTACTTAATGTGATTACAAACCTTCTTAATATGTAATTTAAAAGTAAGATTATTATCTATGTATACTCCAAGGTATTTAAAATCTGAGACGACTTGTAGTCTCTCCCCTGCTACGACTACATCAGGTTCTACACAGCGGCTTTTAGATTTACTAAAAAACATGCATACAGTTTTGGATACGTTCAGTTGAAGGCAATTGTGATTTAACCATTCTGTAATATTTTGCATCGAGTTTGATAGCAGATCAGCAGCTTGTGCTGCACTGTTAGCATGTTCAAAGATTACTGTGTCATCTGCATACATTTGGGTGTTGGCATTAGGACAAACATTTGGCAAGTCATTTACATACAAAGAAAATAAAAGTGGACCCAAAATAGAGCCCTGTGGGACACCTGCAGACAAGGCAATAACACCTGATTGATGATTCCTAACTCTAACGAACTGAGTCCGATGTGTTAAATAAGATTCTACCCATTTAATAGTGCCTATATCGAAATTAAAAGTTTGTAACTTAGATAGAAGAACTCCATGATTAATGGTGTCAAAAGCTTTTTTTAAATCTAGAAAAACAGCACCAACAACCCCTCCTCGATCCAACTGTGACTTGACTTTGTCAATGAAATAGCAATTGGCTGTTTCTGTTGAATGATTAATACGGAAGCCGAATTGATATGGATGTAAAGAATAGGGACTGGTATTTAAATGATTTATCATTTGTTCTAAGACAAGTTTTTCGGCCACCTTGGAAACCACCGGCAGGATACTAATAGGTCTGTAGTTGCAGATGGACAAACGGTCACCTCCTTTAAAAACAGGAAAGACTGCAGCCAACTTCTTGGCGTTCTTAATCAACATACTTCTCTGCGATCTCTGCCGTCGCTATTTGAAAATGTTTAGTAGCATACAGACTACAAAATAAATATGTACATACGTTGTGAAAGTAAAATCTGGTGTTTTCTTTATTACATTGTATTGCATTTTGTAGAAATATAGTGTAAGCCATGCATTGCTTGGAAATATTGAGATCTAGTAAATCAGTATAACATAGACATCTGTAGACATGAAGTGGCAGCTTCAGCCATTTGCAGCTATGAAAAGTTTGGCGGCTGCAGCAGCCATTTAGGTTTTGGCTGAGCCGGCTAGCCAGCCAATAACTTCATCAGCCAGCCATTATTCTCAAAACAAATGGCTTCGGGCTCTACTCACACTCACTCACACTCACTCTCACTCACACTCACTCACTCACTCACTCACTCAACTCACTCACTCACAATCTCTCACTCACTCACTCACTCACAATCTCTCACTCACTCTCATTCACTCGCACTCGCACGCACTCTCTCACTCACTCTCTCTCACTCACTCTCACTCTCTCTCACACTCACTCTCACTCTCACTCTCTCACTCACTCACTCACTCACTCACTCACTCACTCACTCACTCACTCACTCGCACACACACTCGCACACACACTCGCACACACACTCGCACACACACTCGCACACACACTCGCACACACACTCGCACACACACTCG
>NC_138746.1:765384-767884 GCF_965113295.1 Leuciscus leuciscus | reverse complement strand
AACGCACCATTTTTGTGTCTGTTCCTTTAAATGCAAATGAGCTGCAGCTCCCGGCACAGGGGGCGGAGCTTCAGAAGCTCATGTGCTTTTACCTCGCATAGACAACGTCTCGATATCGGCACTGTTCGCATCTCTAGGTTTTCCAGAAGCAAAAGTGAATGGGAACTACAACAAATATAATTTTTGCATTCTTATTGTCGCCACTTTAAGAATAAGCCAAAGCCCAGCAGAAGATCTGACCTTGGTTTCTCCCAGACACTCGGACTCGGACACCTGGTAGGTGAGGTCGGTCTCCTCGAAGCCCGTGGCGCTCATGCGCTGGTCCGTGGACGGGTCGGAGCGCGGCGGCGAGTCGGGAGAGTTCAGGCAGGTTTGGATCAGAGCTTTTCCCGTCTCGCTGGTGATCATGGGCTGGAGCTTACGTGTGGCGAACGTGTAGACGTGACCCGTCTCGCTCGCCACCAACAGCAGGACCTGAGTTCCTGTGAGCGTGGAGAGCTCGTACGCCTGAGAGAGAGCGAGGGGGGGGGGGAGCGAGAGAGGGGGGGGGGGGGGGGAGACAGAGAGAGAGAGATTTCTGTTGTTTATTTAAAGATTTAAAACTCAAGCATAGATGTTTTAACACAGGTTTACAAAGTGATACATTGATCATAATGAGTTAATCTGTGTCAAGATTGCACATTAGTCACAGAAATAAAGTGGTATTTTATTAGTCAGAGAAACAGAGGAAGCTCCTGGGAAAAAGAGTTGGTTTATTTGATGAAACATGCGTATCTCGTTCGCCCTCAGAGAGAGAGAGAGAGCAATCACAGCATCAAGAAGATCACAGCGAAACCCTCCGAGTGAGTGAACGAGTCCGCTTTATTACAGTCAGATCACTGACGCAGACTAGGAGCGCACGAGACTAGGAGCGCACGAGACTAGGAGCGCACGAGACTAGGAGCGCACGATACATCGTAGGGAATCACCATACCAGAATCCCAGTAGTTTACGGTTCTCAGTACCACAGCAAAATCTGTTGGACCTATTTTTCTCTGTTATTTGACTGTTTGAAAAAAATATTCAATTCAATTTAGTGACTGTATTATTTATGACGGTAAGCATAAGTAAATTATACATATAAGCATTAAAGGCTATATGCTGTTTAAACGTACATATTGCTAATAAAAAAAATCAAGTGAAAAATAAACAACCTTCTATGCACACATTATTATTTTTAACACATGGAGGCGTGGCTAAATCTACTGTACAGAAGCCTAATATAAGTAGCCTAATTTAATTATTTCTGTCAATTTCTTCAAGTTAAACCGAACTTTTATTTTGACGGGTTGCCGTGAAGGCCTTTGAGTGTGTGTGTGTGTGTGTGTGTGTGTGTGTGAGAGTGTGTGTGTGTGTGTGTGTGTGTGTGTGTGAGAGTGTGTGTGTGAGAGTGTGTGTGTGTGAGAGAGAGAGAGAGAGAGAGAGAGAGAGAGAGAGAGTGTGTGTGTGTGTGTGTGTGTGTGAGAGTGTGTGTGTGTGTGTGTGTGTGTGTGTGTGTGTGTGTGTGTGTGTGTGTGTGAGAGTGTGTGTGAGAGTGTGTGTGTGTGTGTGTGTGTGTGAGAGAGAGAGAGAGAGAGAGAGAGTGTGTGTGTGTGTGCGTGTGTGTGTGTTTGTGTGCGTGAGTGTGTGTGCGAGTGTGTGTGCGAGAGAGTGTGTGTGTGTGTGTGTGTGTGTGTGTGTGTGTGTGAGAGAGAGAGAGAGAGAGAGAGAGAGAGTGTGTGTGCGCGTGTGTGTGTGTTTGTGTGCGTGAGTGTGTGTGCGAGTGTGTGTGCGAGAGAGTGTGTGTGTGTGTGTGTGTGTGTGTGTGTGTGTGTGTGTGTGTGTGTGAGGTAAGTGAAACCGCGCGTCTGCTCATTCATTCACACAGAGACCAGCAGAACATGCAGGGTTAATATTTAAATAGTCTTTTTGCAGTTTTATACACACAGACACTATATGGTGGTATATGGGCTATAGTGCTGAAAGCAGCTCCTATGGGTGGGCATCGGTACTACAGAAGTGCGGGTATCGTCACATCGTCACCGACTTGGTACCGAAGTACCGGTACTTTTGACAACACTAATATATCGGCCACCATATGATCATTTATAATGTTATCGGCCCGATAAGAACATGTGTCTGATATATTAAAGCCGATAAATAATGTGTTGTTTCCTCCAGCTGAGACGCTTCAGATGCGACTGATCATCATGATGGCTCTGAATTGATTGGAATCAGTTTAAAAGGGAAACCCAGTTCAGTGCCACACGTCTGTCATATCAGCTTCATAACTTCATCATGAGAACATCATACATGTGTGTTTGAGTCGAGGCTGTTAAAGATGACACTTGTGTTTTTGTAATCAGGCTCTCAAATATTATTTTTTATAATTTATCACCAATTTAGATTTATCACCAATATATCTGCTTTCAAATATAAAGACTTATATTCAGAATGATCTGATCAGTATCGGCTAAAATGT
>NC_138746.1:747884-757884 GCF_965113295.1 Leuciscus leuciscus | reverse complement strand
GATTACTGTTATGAAGATGATGAATGAATCTCAGGCTCCATTCACTGCCATTATAAAGCTTATATTGTTTAATATAACTCTGTGTTCGGCTGATAGAAGACGGTCATGAACACACAGGATGGCTTGAGGGAGAGCGAATTAAAGGATAATTTTCATTTTTGGGTGAACGAACTCTTTAAAGCCTCCAGATTTTCAAGGAGAAACAACTGTTAGTTTTATGATTATACATTTTAAATGATGTGTATGCCTAATTAGCCATTAATATTAATGACAAGAATCTAATCAAAGCAGGGTTTTGAATTAACCTCCTTTTGTTTATTGGAAAGTTTTATATCCATTAATGTAAATATACAAAAACTAAACCCCGCTTTGACGTCTTCAAACAAGAATTGAATTTGTACTTAAATACAATTTCAATGTCTGTAAATAAAAAAAGCTTTAAAAAAAGCTAGAATTTGTGGCATGTTTAATATTCTTTCATAATATTACTTTATTATTATCCTTTTGTGCCACCACTTTTTTCTTCTTCTTTCTTTTACATCTCCTGGCAAGTGATTTTCAATAGATAAAATCAGTATTCTTTATATTATTTTTCTTGTTGACTATTGAACTATAACTTGTTTATTGTCTGAAAGTTTGTCTGCTTTTGTATCTTATGTTTGTTCAATTTTGCATTAATAATAATAAAAAAACGTTTTTGTTGAGAATGGATTCGCTTTAACAGTATAGATGTTTCACAGCATCTTTACAGTGATAACAGGAGATTACAGTAACAGAGATTGTTTAGGCTTTACAGCAGATCTAGAATAAAGTTATTGTCCAGATAAAGTTAGTTCAAGAACACTAGCAGGACTCGAACCCACAACCCTTCAGTTTCCAGCCCTGACAGTTTCATGATCTTTCCACTGACCAGTTTAACACACTCATTTCTGGCTGACAACAGAATACTCCCATTATATAGAAAAATAACAAGCATTCTCTGAATAATAACCTTGGATGTAATTTTAATGATGTTCTTATAAAGTTTCCCACCTTCTTCATGATGCCCGTCTTCCTCTTGCTGAAGGTGGTGTACCTCCGCAGTTTGTTGTCTATAAACTCCATCTTTATCTTGACTCTGCCTCGGGTCTTCTTGCCCGGTTTGGCTCCGGCCACTCCACCGGAGAGCACCCCGAACCCCGGCGAGGGCAAGCCGGCCTCCCGCGCCTCCATCACGGCCTCCATCTCGGCTCTCTCCCGCTTGACTCCGGATCCCCTCCGGCCGTCCGTGACTGATCCCACGGGCTCGTCCTCATCGCCCGAGTCGGAGTCCGCGTCCGAGCCGCTGCACAAACCCTGTTTATCCGGATCGAATCTCAAACCTCCCACCATCCCTGCGGCTTGTAGTGGCCCGAGACCGGCTGCGATCCCCGGTCGTACGCCTCCTCGCTGGGCTCCGGTTCCCCCGAGCATCCCTACCGGAGAGGAGCGGACGAGCCCGGTCCGAACCCCGGCTCCGATCACCACCGCGCCGTGTCCCGAGCTCTTCCCCGCCGCTGCCCCGGTTCCACTCAGTGCCGCTCCGGTCTGACTGGATAACATCATATAACCGGAGAGAACGATCCGTTTAACGGCAGCGGAGCGCTTGAGCGACGGTCAGTGTGAGAGTGAGTCGCTCATACAAACTGCGCGAAACTTTGAAAAGTGATGCTGAACCTGAGCACCTTCTCCCCGCTTCACTCACTCTCTCTCTCCCGCTTCACCTGGAACTCCACGCGTTCTCTAAAAGGAAAACCAGACCTCCGCTATTACTCCGCCGCGTCATCTAGTCCCCCGTTTAAACGCGTGGAATCATCGATCATTTCCACGTAGATATTTTCCGCTGCTTTAACTCATCATCTGAACACTGACAGCTGTCAATCATCACACTGAGGGCGTTCATAAAGCACTTATTGTGCGCAGACGCGGAGTGATCTGCACAAGCCCGATCTACTTGCATCCATATAAAGAGGTACGCTGTTTCCTTTTTTGGAGTTCTCGCTCCTTATATGGCGAGTAATAGTCAAGGCCAGCGATTGGCTCGTGCGGGGACGGCCTGGAGCGCGGTTGGTTAAAGCGTTATGCAATTTGCATAAATACCAAAAGGGTTGCGCTCACATCATACGTCACAGTAGAGGGCGGATCATCTGCTGAATTATTCTATGAATAGATGCAGGTTAGTAACGTTATCAAAGTTATTTTAGTCAGATATCTCTGTGTGCTAAATCACTGATATAAGGGGAAATCACACATTGAAGACCAAACCTGCAGTTAATCATATTAATAGCAAATATTGCTCTATTTCTCAGTAATCTCACAGATGGAGCAGCAGCAGGATAACCACACACACACACACACACACACACACACACACACACACACACACACACACACACACACACACACACAAACAAACCAAACAATAACGTAATTGCACTGCAACAAGGATTTATGGCACTACATCATCAGTGGTTCCCATAGAAACGCTTATAGAAGCCTTAGATGTACAGAGGAATATTTCTAATATTCCTAAAATACAGAATATTTCTAAAATACTTGAATTAAATGTTTAATGTCAGTGTATTCTTCATCTGCAGGAATCATCTAAAGGACAAAATCAAGAGTTTAACAACATTTCAATCATAAACACACATATCTAAGTGTGTATATAGCCTAATGTTTGGTATTTTGGTAATTTGTACAAGTTTTTATGTTATAAACATTTCTTCATAAACAGAGTTTCATCATGAGAGTTTTTTGAGAAGCTTTATTGTGAAATGTGAACATGAACTGTTGTCACAGACATCTAGAATCAAGTTCAGGTTGTGTGTGGAAGTCCATTTCAGTCACACAGAAAACATGCTTTTGTGAATCATAATTATGGCATAAAGTCAAACTGATGACATTTCTGCAGAACTGCTTTATAGATGAAATAAACTCATTTGATAATGGATGATCTTTACAGCAGAACTTCAGCTGAACAACAGAACAAACGCATCACTCTAGAGATGCCCTGAAACACCTGTACTGTAGAGATGCCCTGAAACACCTGTACCGTAGAGATGCTCTGAAACACCTGTACTGTAGAGATGCCCTGAAACACCTGTACCGTAGAGATGCTCTGAAACACCTGTACTGTAGAGATGCTCTGAAACACCTGTACTGTAGAGATGCTCTGAAACACCTGTACCGTAGAGATGCTCTGAAACACCTGTACTGTAGAGATGCCCTGAAACACCTGTACTGTAGAGATGCTCTGAAACACCTGTACTGTAGAGATGCCCTGAAACACCTGTACTGTAGAGATGCTCTGAAACACCTGTACCGTAGAGATGCTCTGAAACACCTGTACCGTAGAGATGCTCTGAAACACCTGTACTGTAGAGATGCCCTGAAACACCTGTACTGTAGAGATGCTCTGAAACACCTGTACTGTAGAGATGCCCTGAAACACCTGTACCGTAGAGATGCTCTGAAACACCTGTACCGTAGAGATGCTCTGAAACACCTGTACTGTAGAGATGCTCTGAAACACCTGTACTGTAGAGATGCCCTGAAACACCTGTACTGTAGAGATGCTCTGAAACACCTGTACTGTAGAGATGCCCTGAAACACCTGTACTGTAGAGATGCTCTGAAACACCTGTACTGTAGAGATGCTCTGAAACTCCTGTACTGTAGAGATGCCCTGAAACACCTGTACTGTAGAGATGCCCTGAAACACCTGTACCGTAGAGATGCTCTGAAACACCTGTACTGTAGAGATGCTCTGAAACACCTGTACCGTAGAGATGCCCTGAAACACCTGTACTGTAGAGATGCCCTGAAACACCTGTACTGATGCCCTGAAACACCTGTACCGTAGAGATGCCCTGAAACACCTGTACTGTAGAGATGCCCTGAAACACCTGTACTGTAGAGATGCCCTGCAACACCTGTACTGTAGAGATGCCCTGAAACACCTGTACTGTAGAGATGCCCTGAAACACCTGTACCGTAGAGATGCTCTGAAGAGATGCCCTGAAACACCTGTACTGTAGAGATGCCCTGAAACACCTGTACCGTAGAGATGCCCTGAAACACCTGTACTGTAGAGATGCCCTGAAACACCTGTACTGTAGAGATGCTCTGAAACACCTGTACTGTAGAGATGCCCTGAAACACCTGTACTGTAGAGATGCCCTGAAGAGATGCCCTGAAACACCTGTACTGTAGAGATGCCCTGAAACACCTGTACCGTAGAGATGCCCTGAAACACCTGTACTGTAGAGATGCCCTGAAACACCTGTACCGTAGAGATGCCCTGCCCTGAAACACCTGTACTGTAGAGATGCCCTGAAACACCTGTACTGTAGAGATGCCCTGAAACACCTGTACTGTAGAGATGCTCTGAAACACCTGTACTGTAGAGATGCTCTGAAACACCTGTACCGTAGAGATGCCCTGAAACACCTGTACCGTAGAGATGCCCTGAAACACCTGTACCGTAGAGATGCCCTGAAACACCTGTACTGTAGAGATGCTCTGAAACACCTGTACTGTAGAGATGCTCTGAAACACCTGTACTGTAGAGATGCCCTGAAACACCTGTACTGTAGAGATGCCCTGAAGAGATGCCCTGAAACACCTGTACTGTAGAGATGCCCTGAAACACCTGTACCGTAGAGATGCCCTGAAACACCTGTACTGTAGAGATGCCCTGAAACACCTGTACCGTAGAGATGCCCTGCCCTGAAACACCTGTACTGTAGAGATGCCCTGAAACACCTGTACTGTAGAGATGCCCTGAAACACCTGTACTGTAGAGATGCTCTGAAACACCTGTACTGTAGAGATGCTCTGAAACACCTGTACCGTAGAGATGCCCTGAAACACCTGTACCGTAGAGATGCCCTGCCCTGAAACACCTATACTGTAGAGATGCCCTGAAACACCTGTACCGTAGAGATGCCCTGAAACACCTGTACTGTAGAGATGCTCTGAAACACCTGTACTGTAGAGATGCTCTGAAACACCTGTACTGTAGAGATGCCCTGAAACACCTGTACTGTAGAGATGCCCTGAAGAGATGCCCTGAAACACCTGTACTGTAGAGATGCCCTGAAACACCTGTACCGTAGAGATGCCCTGAAACACCTGTACTGTAGAGATGCCCTGAAACACCTGTACCGTAGAGATGCCCTGCCCTGAAACACCTATACTGTAGAGATGCTCTGAAACACCTGTACTGTAGAGATGCTCTGCCCTGAAACACCTGTACTGTAGAGATGCTCTGAAACACCTGTACCGTAGAGATGCCCTGAAACACCTGTACCGTAGAGATGCCCTGCCCTGAAACACCTGTACTGTAGAGATGCCCTGAAACACCTGTACTGTAGAGATGCCCTGAAACACCTGTACTGTAGAGATGCTCTGAAACACCTGTACTGTAGAGATGCTCTGAAACACCTGTACCGTAGAGATGCTCTGAAACACCTGTACCGTAGAGATGCCCTGAAACACCTGTACCGTAGAGATGCTCTGAAACACCTGTACCGTAGAGATGCCCTGAAACACCTGTACTGTAGAGATGCCCTGAAACACCTGTACTGTAGAGATGCCCTGAAACACCTGTACTGTAGAGATGCCCTGAAACACCTGTACTGTAGAGATGCCCTGAAACACCTGTACTGTAGAGATGCTCTGAAACACCTGTACTGTAGAGATGCTCTGAAACACCTGTACTGTAGAGATGCCCTGAAACACCTGTACTGTAGAGATGCCCTGAAACACCTGTACTGTAGAGATGCCCTGAAACACCTATACTGTAGAGATGCTCTGAAACACCTGTACTGTAGAGATGCCCTGAAACACCTGTACTGTAGAGATGCCCTGAAACACCTATACTGTAGAGATGCTCTGAAACACCTGTACTGTAGAGATGCTCTGCCCTGAAACACCTGTACTGTAGAGATGCCCTGAAACACCTGTACTGTAGAGATACTGTAGAGATGCTCTGAAACACCTGTACTGTAGAGATGCCCTGAAACACCTGTACTGTAGAGATGCCCTGAAACACCTGTACTGTAGAGATGCTCTGAAACACCTGTACTGTAGAGATGCTCTGAAACACCTGTACTGTAGAGATGCCCTGAAACACCTGTACTGTAGAGATGCTCTGAAACACCTGTACTGTAGAGATGCTCTGAAACACCTGTACTGTAGAGATACTGTAGAGATGCTCTGAAACACCTGTACTGTAGAGATGCCCTGAAACACCTGTACTGTAGAGATGCCCTGAAACACCTGTACTGTAGAGATGCTCTGAAACACCTGTACCGTAGAGATGCCCTGAAACACCTGTACCGTAGAGATGCCCTGAAACACCTGTACTGTAGAGATGCTCTGAAACACCTGTACTGTAGAGATGCCCTGAAACACCTGTACTGTAGAGATGCCCTGAAACACCTGTACTGTAGAGATGCTCTGAAACACCTGTACCGTAGAGATGCCCTGAAACACCTGTACTGTAGAGATGCTCTGAAACACCTGTACTGTAGAGATGCCCTGAAACACCTGTACCGTAGAGATGCCCTGAAACACCTGTACTGTAGAGATGCCCTGAAACACCTGTACTGTAGAGATGCCCTGAAACACCTGTACTGTAGAGATGCCCTGAAACACCTGTACCGTAGAGATGCCCTGAAACACCTGTACTGTAGAGATGCCCTGAAACACCTGTACTGTAGAGATGCTCTGAAACACCTGTACTGTAGAGATGCCCTGAAACACCTGTACTGTAGAGATGCCCTGAAACACCTGTACCGTAGAGATGCCCTGAAACACCTGTACTGTAGAGATGCCCTGAAACACCTGTACTGTAGAGATACTGTAGAGATGCTCTGAAACACCTGTACTGTAGAGATACTGTAGAGATGCTCTGAAACACCTGTACTGTAGAGATGCCCTGAAACACCTGTACTGTAGAGATGCCCTGAAACACCTGTACTGTAGAGATGCTCTGAAACACCTGTACCGTAGAGATGCTCTGAAACACCTGTACCGTAGAAAGCGCTGTAGAAATAAAGCTGACTCGACAGAGAGTCATAATATCAACTTTTTATTTCATAATAATGATTTACTTTATGTGGCAGAGATGTGCCTCTACACAGATCAGTGATAGTTCATACGCACAAGCATCATTTCCAGGAACTCCACATGTCAGTCCAACAACATCTTTTACAATAAAAATAAGCAGCAAACATGGAGACACACACACACACATACACACACACACACACACACACACACACACACACACACACACACACACACACACACACACACACACACACACACACACTCTCTCTCACACACACACACACACACACACACACACACAGCGCCCTCTGCTGTCCAGATATGAACCCATAGTTAGTGATTATGGATTATTAGTGTGTAACGTGTTGAACATCAGTATCATCAGGATTCTACGATTACGGTTGAAACACTACAGTGTGTGTGTCTGATAATCATCAGTGTTACCATCTGATATAATAACTGAATCATCTGACCAATCCCACATGGAGAAGAGGAGCAGATCCGTGATTGTGGAGCACACACACGCGCACACGCACACACACACACACACACACACACACACACACACACACACACACACACACACACACACACACACACACACACACACACACACACACACGCGCACACGCACACACACACATCGAGAGTTAAACACTGAGTGTTTAATGAGCAGCATTACATCACTGTGAGCTTTACTGAGTAGAACGAGTGTGTGTGTGTGTGTGTGTGTGTGTGTGTGTGTGTGTGTGCGTGTGTGTGTGTGTGTGCGTGTGTGTGTGTGTGCGCGTGTGTGTGTGTGTGACCACAATAATGACTCGCAGAGACGAAAACAACAATCATACAAATACATATGAAACGATTATATAAAAGCAGCTCTTAAAAAAACAAGCATTAACGGCATTACAAAAGACTGTAAAAAAAAACAGAAATAAGTCCTTCATGTTCGAGGCACTTTATCAGAGAGAGCCGTTTGTGTTCATGATGAACGAGTTCCTGCAGCGGACGGGGAATACACACTAACACACAGAAGACTCACTATAACATCTGCTGTTATGAAGACTGGTGTTCTAAACACTCTCTAATCCACAGACAATCCTGCGGGAACTTCAGGACTCCTGTGCTTATAAACACATCTCGCTCATGACTTACATTTACATTTACATTTATGACATTTACATTTACAATTCATGACTTCTCCAGTCTTCTGTGAAGGCAAATTCATGCTTTTTAAATTACAGTTTTAGTTTCCTCACAACTACCTGATAAAACATGTCAGAGCTTGGCATAACTAGTAAAATATATATATTTGCTATATTAATTCCCATGACTTTTCCAGGTCCTAGAAATCAAACTGGGATTCTCACCCGAACTGTGAGACTCCTGCGTCTCCAAACACAAAACACATCTGGAGTTGTAGTAGTTTTAGTTATGGAAGCTTGTTTCCGCCACAGAATAAAAAATAAAAAGGTAATTCTGACTTTTTATCTCACAATTGCGTGTCAGAATTGTGAGAAATAAACTCGCCATTCGGACTTTTTCTCAGAACTGCATGTTTATATCTCGCAATTCTGACTTTATAACACTCAATTATGAGATAACAATTATCTTTTAAATGTTTTCTTCTGTTAAACAAGCTTCCACACTTCTCTGACTGTAATGCTCGTGTGCTGTGCATCACCTGAGGCCCTCTAGTGGACACCAGCAGAACCGCTGATCTCCGGCACTCCTGAAGCGATGGCTCCCAGTAACACCCACAACAGTCACAGGGACTGACAGTGAACTGGGAATAAAGACTAAACTGTGATTAATCATGGCTTAATCTGAGGCGTTGCATATTAATTTATTACAATAACACAGTCACTTGTGAGCACCTCAAAGAAACACAAAGATTATATTATCGTAACGAACAATCTCTGTTTCACTGCACAAACATCCATCATCATCATCATCACTGCAGCCGATCCTCCTCCTCAGTGTTAGAGTCCTGTCCTCCAGCGAGAGACGTTCTCAACTCAAGACACATTACTGGAGAAGAACATCAATCACTGAAGATAATAAGTCCTGCTTTTTGAAGAATGCACGTGTTTATGCTTAAAACAACAACAAATAAAAAAATAAAAAAACACTGAGGAAGAACATCATGTTTTGATGACATCATCCCATGGAAAAACTAAATCTCTCTCTCACACACACACACTGATCACTGCTGATTCCTCCTTCTGCGTCTGTGGCCTGATGGAGCTGTGATTGTCTAGAAGGTCAGAGGTCAAAGTTCACCCTGACATGAAGCTCTTCTGGCGTCCCTGAGGAAAGAGGCTTCGACCGAACGACAGGTGATGTGTGTGTTTAAGGCGGGTGAAGGCCTGATCCTGAGCGTGTGTGTGTGTGTGTGTGTGTGTGTGTGTGTGTGACTGCAGTGATGCGATGCGCTAGACTTTAGTGTCTGCAGGAACACGGGCCAGAGTCTGAGCGATCTCGCTGAAGGAGGGTCGATCTTTAGGACTGGACGCCCAGCAGCGCATCATCAAACTACAGACGTGAGCAGGACAACCTTCTGGAGGAGACAGGGTCACATGACCAGCCTGCAGAGCTGAGACACACACACACACACACACACACACACACACATGAGACTCGCTCTCCCCGTGAGAGATAATCACAGTTAAGACCTGCACAAATACTGTCTTTACAATCTCAAAATAGATTACTTTAATAAACAGGATACAAGATTATAACACTAAAGGCATGTTTTAATCAATATATACAGTATCTCACAAAAGTGAGCACACCCCTCACACTTCAGCACACATTTAGGTATATCTACTCAAGGGACAATCCTATAGAAATGAAACGTGGATATGTTTTAGAGTTGTGAATGTTTGTACAGCAGAATATATTT
>NC_138746.1:710384-742884 GCF_965113295.1 Leuciscus leuciscus | reverse complement strand
TGTAAGCCACGGCCACGGCCACCGACAGCGCGATCGTCTGGAACATCTTGAACTGGCTCTTATCCTCGTCTCCATCGCGCGGGTACACAGGCTTCTCTGAGGACACCACAGTAAAACACCTTTACCCTGGTACAATCACTGCAGCACACTCAACAAACTCATACATTTAATATTATTAATCAGAACAAACAATTATTCCCCTAAATAATAAATGTAGTTTATTGGAGCGTTTTCATAAGGTCATCTGATCAGATCCACCAGTTTAAATCAGTTAACCCACTGAGATACTGATCTAAAAATTGTCTAAATAAATCCTAAAGATGATCATCTAATAGGATCTTAGTCACTGGTTCTGATGGCGAGTTTTAGGATAACAGTCATTAGCATTGAACTGCTTCTGACCTGAATTGAATCAACACTGAACAGAATTAATCTGAATAATAACACTATTGTCTTCTGTAGAGCTGCTTTAAAGCTCAAATTGAGCTTGTTTCATAATTGATGCATTATGCAACATTAACACTGTTATTTTGCAGTTTATTACTGTGAAGCTGCTTTGAAACATTCTGTACTGTATAAAGCGCTATGGATATAAATGTGAAATGAAGTTACTAACACTATATGATCTGTGCATCAATCAACCAAGTTTGTGTTCCTCACCCACGACGTAAAGCTGCGCTGTCGTGTCTCTGATGTTGCAAGTGTTTCCCGCGATACAGGTGTACATGCCCGTGTCATCAGTGGTGACATCACTAATGACCAGAGAGCCATTGGGCATCTTCTGAAACCTGAGGACAACAGACACACAAACAGCACATGTGAGGATCAAACAGTATCTGATAGACAGATGGGTGCAGTGAGACCGGTGCAGTGAGACGGGTGCAGAGAGACGGGTGCACTGAGATAGGTGCAGTGAGACGGGTGCAGTGAGGCGGGTGCAGTGAGACGGGTGCACTGAGACGGGTGCAGTGAAGCGGGTGCAGACAGACGGGTGCACTGAGATGGGTGCAGTGAAGCGGGTGCAGACAGACGGGTGCACTGAGATAGGTGCAGTGAGACGGGTGCAGTGAGGCGGGTGCAGTGAGACGGGTGCACTGAGACGGGTGCAGTGAGACAGGTGCAGTGAGACGGGTGCAGTGAGGCGGGTGCAGTGAGACGGGTGCAGTGAGACGGGTGCAGTGAGGCGGGTGCAGAGAGACGGGTGCACTGAGATAGGTGCAGTGAGACGGGTGCAGTGAGGCGGGTGCAGTGAGACGGGTGCACTGAGATAGGTGCAGTGAGACGGGTGCAGAGAGACGGGTGCAGTGAGATGGGTGCAGTGAGACGGGTGCAGAGAGACGGGTGCAGTGAGACGGGTGCAGTGAGGCGGGTGCAGTGAGACGGGTGCAGTGAGACGGGTGCAGAGAGACGGGTGCAGAGAGATAGGTGCAGTGAGGCAGGTGCAGTGATGCAGGTGCAGAGAGACGGGTGCACTGAGACGGGTGCAGTGAGATGGGTGCAGTGAGACGGGTGCACAGAGACGGGTGCAGTGAGATAGGTGCAGTGAGGCGGGTGCAGAGAGACGGGTGCAGTGAGACGGGTGCAGTGAGAGGGGTGCAGTGAGGCAGGTGCAGTGAGACGGGTGCAGTGAGACGGGTGCAGTGAGGCGGGTGCAGTGAAACGGGTGCACAGAGACGGGTGCAGTGAGATAGGTGCAGTGAGGCGGGTGCAGTGAGGCGGGTGCAGAGAGACGGGTGCAGTGAGGCGGGTGCAGTGAGACGGGTGCAGTGAGACGGGTGCAGAGAGACGGGTGCAGTGAGATGGGTGCAGTGAGACGGGTGCAGAGAGACGGGTGCAGAGAGATAGGTGCAGTGAGGCAGGTGCAGTGAGGCGGGTGCAGACAGACGGGTGCACTGAGATAGGTGCAGTGAGACGGGTGCAGTGAGGCGGGTGCAGTGAGACGGGTGCAGTGAGACGGGTGCACTGAGACGGGTGCAGTGAGACGGGTGCACTGAGACGGGTGCAGTGAGACGGGTGCACAGAGACGGGTGCACAGAGACGGGTACAGTGAGATAGGTGCAGTGAGGCGGGTGCAGAGAGACGGGTGCAGTGAGGCAGGTGCAGTGAGACGGGTGCAGTGAGACAGGTGCAGTGAGGCGGGTGCAGTGAGGCGGGTGCAGAGAGACGGGTGCAGTGAGACAGGTGCAGTGAGGCAGGTGCAGTGAGACGGGTGCAGTGAGACAGGTGCAGTGAGGCGGGTGCAGTGAGACGGGTGCAGTGAGACAGGTGCAGTGAGACAGGTGCAGTGAGGCGGGTGCAGTGAGACGGGTGCAGTGAGACAGGTGCAGTGAGATAGGTGCAGTGAGGCGGGTGCAGTGAGGCGGGTGCAGTGAGACGGGTGCAGTGAGACAGGTGCAGTGAGACGGGTGCAGTGAGACGGGTGCAGTGAGGCGGGTGCAGTGAGACGAGTGCAGTGAGACGGGTGCACAGAGACAGGTGCAGTGAGGCGGGTGCAGTGAGGCGGGTGCAGAGAGACGGGTGCAGTGAGACGAGTGCAGTGAGACGGGTGCACAGAGACAGGTGCAGTGAGGCGGGTGCAGTGAGGCGGGTGCAGAGAGACGGGTGCAGTGAGACGGGTGCAGTGAGACAGGTGCAGTGAGGCGGGTGCAGTGAGACGGGTGCAGTGAGACCTGCTGGAGCTGCTGCTGCTGAGCAGTCTGTCTCTGATGCTCCACTGGATGTAGGGCTGAGGGTCTCCTGACGCCTGACAGTGAAGCACGGCTGTGTGACCCTGATACACCGTCGTCTGCTCCGGCTCCAGCTTAAACTCCACGAGAACTGACAACACACACACATACACACACACAGGTGAACAAGAACGAGTCATCATCCACAGCGTTCAACCAGAACACAAGCACACACACACAGGTGAACAAGAACGAGTCATCAACCACAGCGTTCAGTCAGAACACACACACACACACACACCTCCTACAGTGAGATGAACGTGTGCTCGTATCTCTCCCTGAGCGCTGCTGGATGCCACACATGTGTAGTTTCCTCCGTCGGATCGGCTCACGGAACTGAAGTGAAGAACTCCTTTCATCTGAGTCGCGTGAGGCGGGAGATCAGCGCCGTCTGTTGGCACACACACACACACACACACACACACACACACACACACACACACACACAAGACACACGAGAGAAACACGCATGTTCACACTGACACCAGGAAGTCATTCAGTTTAAGTCAGCGCTGGTGATGTGACTATGCAAATGAGCAGTGACACGATACAGCGACAACCAATGGGAAAGCAGACATCAGAGCTCATGTGATCTAATCTTGATATATTCGTGACCAGCAGTCATTTTAGTTGCTCTGTGGATTTTAAATGAATTTAAATGATTTAAATGAAATGATTGTCAGAGTTATGGTTGGTCTCTGACCTGCTCTGCTCCAGTGTATTGTGGGTGTCTCTCGCCCGGTCGCCACACAACTGATGCTGCTCTCTCTCTCCAGCTGCACACACTGCGACGGCTGCGGGACGGGCGTGAACTTTAACTTCTCTGAGAGACACATCACACACACATGAGTAAAGCTGGCACTCAAACACGCCGTGATGTAACGGCACGCAAACCACAACAAAACAAACACCTGATGTCATTTACAACACCAGAACAAATCACGAACACACACGTCAGGTTCTATTATACTGGAGACTTTCTGTGGATTGTCGTGATTTAAAGGGGTCTTGAACTGAACATTTTCATTTTCATTGATCTTTTGACAGTTAAGAGGTCGTTAGAATATAATAAAAAAAAAAAAAAAAGCTTTTATTGAGATCAAGGCCAGAAAACATCAGGATCTGAAAAGTGTGGAATAATGACGCAGTAGTGCAGCGAAAGACCGCCTTTGCAGAAGATGGATCCTCCCTCCGACACACACTCACCCAGTATGTGAACGCGTGCGTGTGCGCTGATGGATCCTCCCTCCGACACACACGTGCAGCTGAACATCTGACCATCGTTCACCTCAGCGCTGTTGATCCTCAGAGTCCCGTTAGAGAAGAGCTTATAACGAGAGCCCTGGAGAGAGAGAGTGTGTGTGTGTGAGAAACCTGACGTGAGGTCACCTGATCAGACCATGATGAGTGTGTTCACCTCCTCACTGATCGGGATGCTTTTGCGGTACCATGTGACCCGTGGTTCAGGTGTGCCCTGAGCTTGACAGTGCAGGAGACCCGGCTGACCCTCCTCGATGTGTGTGTCCTGCGGCCTCACAATCCACTCTGGAGAGGCTGTAAAACACACACACACACACACACTGTAACGGTCACTTAGAGCATTTATGGTAGTTCGAGGAACAATGAGAACAGCGCATGTGTGTAGAGAGTGTGTCAGTAATAGAAGTGACAGCCAGGTGAGGAGAAGAGATAACTGCTCAACCGGCTTTTGTACACTTTCTTTTATTTCCCTTTATATTTGTGACCAGAGTTGAATGTTTATTTGTATGCTTTTTCTCACTCAATCCGGATGTATGCGGATGAGTGTGACGTTTAAGTAATTTTATTAAAACCCGAGGAAAATACATCGTCTCTCGTGCATCTTTTCCTCCGACACCACATACTGTTTTTCTCTCTGGGCAACAACATCTCAACTTTGAGATCAGTGTGTGTTGGGTCAGATGAGTGTGTGTTGGGTCAGATGAGTGTGTGTTGGGTCAGATGAGTGTGTGTTGGGTCAGATGAGTGTGTGTTCGGTCAGATGAGTGTGTGTTGGGTTAGATGAGTGTGTGTTTGGTCAGATGAGTGTGTGTTCAGTCAGATCAGTGTGTGTTGAGTGTGTGTTTGGTCAGATGAGTGTGTGTTCAGTCAGATGAGTGTGAGTTGGGTCAGATGAGTGTGTGTGAGTGGGTGTTTGGTCAGATGAGTGTGTGTTGGGTCAGATGAGTGTGTGTTTGGTCAGATGAGTGTGTGTTGGGTCAGATGAGTGTGTGTTTGGTCAGATGAGTGTGTGTTGGGTCAGATGAGTGTGTGTTGGGTCAGATGAGTGTGTGTTGGGTCAGATGAGTGTGTAACTCACTGGCGACAGTGACCTCGAGCTCCTGCTGCTTGGTTCCGGCCCGGTTGCGAGCGACGCAGGTGTAGAGGCCCGAGTCTGAGGTGTGTGTGGAGCTGAAGATCAGGTCTCTGTCGCGCTGGTGGACTCGACCCTCAGATGCCACACGAGCACCAGCGCGCTCCCACCACACCTGAGGCTCCGGCTGACCCCGAGGAGGATCACAGCTCACACTCGCCCTGATGGAGGACGAGAACACCCGAGACATGCGCTCGCCCATCTCGCTGATCTCTACACACACACACACACACACACACAGCAGATAAACACCTGTTCTGTCAGGACCACTATCGTCAAATACAAATGACAATTAGCATACAGTTTGGATTGGCGGTCTGGTTCAGTTCTGGGCAAGAACAGCCTAGCATGGATAAGAGCAGCAATAATCCCCCTTAGGGTAAACAG
The DNA here is from genome assembly GCF_965113295.1 of Leuciscus leuciscus. Taxonomy (NCBI): domain Eukaryota; kingdom Metazoa; phylum Chordata; class Actinopteri; order Cypriniformes; family Leuciscidae; genus Leuciscus; species Leuciscus leuciscus. Next base: position 737,379 of record NC_138746.1, on the reverse strand, counting down.
AACACAACCAACATGAATGTGTTGCAGATATCATTCATTCAAGATTTTAAAGTACAACATAATGCGAGAATTTAGTCTGATTCAGGGGGACTCAGAATGCCATCCTGACTGACGAGAGGTGGAGCTGGGGAGGGAGGAGGAGCTGGGGAGGGAGGAGGAGCTGGGGAGAGAGGTGGAGCTGGGGAGGGAGGTGGAGCTGGGAGGGAGGAGGAGCTGGGAGGGAGGAGGAGCTGGGAGAGAGGAGGAGCTGGGGAGGGAGGAGGAGCTGAGGAGGGAGGAGGAGCTGGGGAGGGAGGAGGAGCTGGGGAGGAAGGTGGAGCTGGGGAGGGAGGTGGAGCTGGGGAGGGGCTGGGAGGGAGGTGGAGCTGGGGAGGGAGGAGGAGCTGGGGAGGGAGGAGGAGCTGGGGAGAGAGGTGGAGCTGGGGGGGAGGTGGAGCTGGGGAGGGAGGAGGAGCTGGGGAGGGAGGAGGAGCTGGGGAGAGAGGTGGAGCTGGGGGGGAGGTGGAGCTGGGGAGGGGCTGGGAGGGAGGTGGAGCTGGGGAGGGAGGAGGAGCTGGGGAGGGAGGAGGAGCTGGGGAGGGAGGAGGAGCTGGGAGGGAGGAGGAGCTGGGGAGGGAGGAGGAGCTGGGAGGGAGGAGGAGCTGGGGAGGGAGGTGGAGCTGGGGAGACAGGAGGAGCTGAGGAGGGAGGAGGAGCTGGGGAGGGAGGAGGAGCTGGGGAGGGAGGAGGAGCTGGGGAGACAGGAGGAGCTGTGGAGAGAGGTGGAGCTGGGGAGAGAGGTGGAGCTGGGGGGGGAGGTGGAGCTGGGGAGGGAGGAGGAGCTGGGGAGGGAGGTGGAGCTGAGGAGGGAGGAGGAGCTGGGAGAGAGGTGGAGCTGGGGAGGGAGGTGGAGCTGGGGAGGGAGGAGGAGCTGGGGAGGGAGGTGGAGCTGGGGAGGGAGGTGGAGCTGGGAGGGAGGTGGAGCTGGGAGGGAGGAGGAGCTGGGGAGGGAGGTGGAGCTGGGGAGGGAGGAGGAGCTGGGGAGGGAGATGGAGCTGGGGAGGGAGATGGAGCTGGGGAGGGAGGAGGAGCTGGGGAGGGAGGAGGAGCTGGGGAGGGAGGTGGAGCTGGGGAGGGAGGTGGAGCTGGGGAGGGAGGAGGAGCTGGGTAGGGAGATGGAGCTGGGGAGGGAGGAGGAGCTGGGGAGGGAGGAGGAGCTGGGGAGGGAGGTGGAGCTGGGGAGGGAGGTGGAGCTGGGGAGGGAGGAGGAGCTGGGTAGGGAGGTGGAGCTGGGGAGGGAGGAGGAGCTGGGGAGGGAGGTGGAGCTGGGAGGGAGGTGGAGCTGGGAGGGAGGAGGAGCTGGGAGGGAGGTGGAGCTGGGAGGGAGGAGGAGCTGGGGAGGGAGGTGGAGCTGGGGAGGGAGGAGGAGCTGGGGAGGGAGGTGGAGCTGGGGAGGGAGGAGGAGCTGGGGAGGGAGATGGAGCTGGGGAGGGAGGAGGAGCTGGGGAGGGAGGAGGAGCTGGGGAGGGAGGAGGAGCTGGGGAGGGAGGAGGAGCTGGGGAGGGAGGTGGAGCTGGGGAGAGAGGTGGAGCTGGGGGGGGAGGTGGAGCTGGGGAGGGAGGAGGAGCTGGGGAGGGAGGTGGAGCTGAGGAGGGAGGAGGAGCTGGGAGAGAGGTGGAGCTGGGGAGGGAGGTGGAGCTGGGGAGGGAGGAGGAGCTGGGGAGGGAGGTGGAGCTGGGGAGGGAGGTGGAGCTGGGAGGGAGGTGGAGCTGGGAGGGAGGAGGAGCTGGGGAGGGAGGTGGAGCTGGGGAGGGAGGAGGAGCTGGGGAGGGAGATGGAGCTGGGGAGGGAGGAGGAGCTGGGGAGGGAGGAGGAGCTGGGGAGGGAGGTGGAGCTGGGGAGGGAGGTGGAGCTGGGGAGGGAGGAGGAGCTGGGTAGGGAGGTGGAGCTGGGGAGGGAGGAGGAGCTGGGGAGGGAGGTGGAGCTGGGAGGGAGGTGGAGCTGGGAGGGAGGAGGAGCTGGGGAGGGAGGAGGAGCTGGGGAGGGAGGAGGAGCTGGGGAGACAGGAGGAGCTGTGGAGAGAGGTGGAGCTGGGGAGAGAGGTGGAGCTGGGGGGGGAGGTGGAGCTGGGGAGGGAGGAGGAGCTGGGGAGGGAGGTGGAGCTGAGGAGGGAGGAGGAGCTGGGAGAGAGGTGGAGCTGGGGAGGGAGGTGGAGCTGGGGAGGGAGGAGGAGCTGGGGAGGGAGGTGGAGCTGGGGAGGGAGGTGGAGCTGGGAGGGAGGTGGAGCTGGGAGGGAGGAGGAGCTGGGGAGGGAGGTGGAGCTGGGGAGGGAGGAGGAGCTGGGGAGGGAGATGGAGCTGGGGAGGGAGGAGGAGCTGGGGAGGGAGGAGGAGCTGGGGAGGGAGGAGGAGCTGGGGAGGGAGGTGGAGCTGGGGAGGGAGGTGGAGCTGGGGAGGGAGGAGGAGCTGGGTAGGGAGGTGGAGCTGGGGAGGGAGGAGGAGCTGGGGAGGGAGGTGGAGCTGGGAGGGAGGTGGAGCTGGGAGGGAGGAGGAGCTGGGAGGGAGGTGGAGCTGGGAGGGAGGAGGAGCTGGGGAGGGAGGTGGAGCTGGGGAGGGAGGAGGAGCTGGGGAGGGAGGTGGAGCTGGGGAGGGAGGAGGAGCTGGGGAGGGAGATGGAGCTGGGGAGGGAGGAGGAGCTGGGGAGGGAGGAGGAGCTGGGGAGGGAGGAGGAGCTGGGGAGGGAGGTGGAGCTGGGGAGGGAGGAGGAGCTGGGTAGGGAGGGTAATCCGCTCCTTAAAAAAACGCGACAGCTGCTGATAATACTGAAGGAGCTTATATATGAGTACAGTGATGGGCGTCGTATTCCTACAGGTCGAGGATCAGCTGAGAGTCACTGATGGCTTGACTAACGAGACCTGCCAGAACTGACGCTACGCTTAATATCTGAGAACAGCAGCATTCAGTGACACCGTACACAGGAAACACTGAGCTGAGCTGTCAGAACTCATCAACTACTCCCACAATTGTGTGTGTGAGAGTGTAAGTGTGTGTGTGTGTGTGTGAGTGAGTGTGTGTGAGTGTTTCGTCTCACCTGCGATCCTGAGCGCTGCCTCCACATGCACGTGTTTGTTCTCTCCATACTGAGCCACACACTTATACACACCTGTGCTGCGCTGCTTCACCTGAGTGATGTGCAGTGTGCCATTAGCATACACCACAGCCCTGCACACACACACACACACACACACACACACACACACACACACACACACACACACACACACACAGGTGAGTTACAGGTGAGTTGTTCTTAGGAGTAAAATAACTGTAACTGTACAGAATTCAGCAACATGACAAATTGTTTATTCTATTAATAACTAGAATATGAACAATTCTGCCAAAAGTGAGTCATTAGTGTAACTGTAGTGTTTACTGTTGCTAGGCAACGTCACAACACACACACACAGAATGTGGGTCATGGGTGTGTTTTTATGGCATCAGACGCGGCTCTTCCAGGCAGAAACTGTTTGATCAAACACAATCAAACATTCAGACTCAGTCAAAACAGACTGGAGAGAGAGAGAGAAACACGGGTAATCCCAGAATCCTCTGTGTGTGTGTGTGTGTGGGGGGGGGGGGGGGGGGGGGGGCACGTTCACAGCTGAAGATGTTTCTATTAACACTTTTCAAGCTGACTAACTAGGAGATCAGTATGGCAAGCCATTTTAACATTTAACAGCTAGACTGGATATGTGTTGCAGATATCTGTAATTCAGTTTTGCCTAGTCAAAAAGAACATTTCAGATATCCGCAAAGACATTCTTCCTAGGACAAATGACGTCACTTTTGCCATTCATTTGTATGGGGTTTATCATTACAGATATCTACAATTCAGTTGCAGATGAGATATCCACTATGTGAATTACGGATATCTGCAACTGAATTGTAGATATCTGTAATTCTAGTTTGAGATATCTTCAATTTGATTCTGACTAGTCATAACTCCAGTTCAAGATATCTTTAATTCGCCTCAATTCAAGATATCTACATGTTCCTTTTCAGATATCTTTAATTAAGTTTTGACTAGGCGAAATTATGTTGTAGATATCTGTAACTGGAGTTAGGGGTAGTTATAATTTAATTGTAGATATCTATTATCAAGTTATAGATATCTTGAAATTAATTTTGATTAGAGACATCTGAAATTTGAGATATCTGTAACTTTCATTCTGCCTAGTCAAAATGTAATTACAGATATCTTGAATGAGAGTTTTGACTAGGCCAAATGAGGTTGCAGATATCTGTATGAAATTAGGCCCGCATCACACTTTAGGCGGGAGCAGAGCGTGTTGTTCAAATCATCAAATCACATAGCACCTGTTAACTGTTAACTTGTAATTAGCACTGATTAGCACCATGTCGGAGCAACCAGAGTTTTTAATCGTCTTTTTAATGCTGTTAGATACTGTTTCAAAAAAAAAAAAAAAAAAAAAAAAAAGAACTAATCTGAACTAAGAACTTTTTTTCTCATCTAAGGAAGTTAATGTTATTGTACTTTCATGGCAAGAGTAGCATGCATGTCAGCATCTTTATTAAAGTGAATTAGTGTGAATCTCTTTCACGTATAAATCTTACGTCAACAATAACCTACGTAATTTTCAGTATGATCATAAACATAGCATTAGTGTTGTCACGATACCAAAATTATTGTTTCGATACCGATACCAAGTCAAGTATTGCGATTTCGATACTTTTTCGATACTTTTCCTGAAAAGGGAGAAACACTCTCAAATATCATTGCTGTGCTTTATTTTAAAACCGGGACAACAACATACTAATCATATAACACACTAATAAATGAACATATGAGCAGCAGATATATTAAACATTTGAACAAAATATGAAATATAAAAATATAAAAATGTATTAGAGCAATGACATTCAAGGTAAAAAAAATTATAAATTTAGCAGCATTATCTCATTTATCATAAGAAACATAAGAGCTTTATCTTGATTCTGAACTTTGAATAAAAATATGAACAGCGATTATATTAAACAATGTTTAATATTGGTAACATATGATAAGCCTCATTGGTGATATATTTGACATGTGGGGAGAGAGTTGTGGAAGGCCTATACTTCATGTTAAACATAAATATATAGCAGCAAAGACAACATCGGCAGTGTTGATGGCAAAATAGGCTACAGAATAATTAGTTCTGTATTGAGAGGTGCAATATTTGAAAATCGATAATATTTTTTTTAATTACATTTATTGTATTTATGTCAAAACTTTCAAACATCAAAATGTCATTTATTAATATGTATTCGTGTCAAAATGACATAGAAACATCTTTTCCTATTCTATTTTGCCTGGAAACGCTTCCAACAGGCTTGCGTGTCGCGTGAAAAATAGGCGTCGGTTCTATTTCTAGCATGCACACGTTTTCCGCGCGTCTCGAGCTGCGCCCAGACGCGTGTGTCACGCAGGCAGTTAACATGAGAGCTGAAATAAAAACGGACACGACACGCAGCCAGTGTGTCTCCGGCCTTACCCCTCATTTACACTGAATACATCTGCGGCGCATTACGGCTGAGACAAGGTTTTATTCCGTCCTTCATGCGGTGCCAACTCACACCGGGAGCATATCAGAAGCGGAGCGACTGGATGCGTGAAACCACGCGATTTGCCTGTCCGACGTGTTTTTCTGATTTGGGGGGTTCTAGTACCATGGGGAAGTTGGCCAATATACGTGCAATACGTTTGGGAGTCTGCACAGGGTGTTTATTTTGAAATTGACAGTTTTTTTTTTTTCTTTTATTTCTGGTGCGACTTGGACAAATAGGAAAAATAGACTAGGCGCCTATATTTAGCGAAGCGGCGCGGATAGCCGCTTCTGGGAAGCTTCTGAAACGCGCCGCGTCGCGGCCGGTGTAAACACAAGCATTGACTAGCATTGATCAGCTCCGGTAGCCGTGTCGCAGCCGTAATGCGCCGCAGCCGTGTTCAGTGTAAATGAGGGGTTACAAATCTGGAACGCGGTCATTCTTAGAAGTATCGATACTAATAAATTAAGGAATCGTGACGTTTTTAATTTCCGATTTACTTTTGAAGTATCGGTGCACCGTGTAACAGAGCAAGGTAGGCAACGTACTTCCATATGTCACTCCTCGCGTCATCTTTTTCTACGAGTCGTGGACCACTTGTGCTCGCACATGCAGCCATCTCGCTGTAGTGTTTTGTCACATGACACTGACAGCGGCAGGTTCTTTGCTGCGTGCGTCAGGAAAAAAACACAGACGTCCATAGGGAGGCGTTTTTTTTGTTTTTTTTTAAGTATCGATACTGAAAAATGTAGGTATCGTGACGTTTTAAATTTCCGAGTATCGCGATACTTTTGAAGTATCGGTACACCGTGCAACACTACATAGCATTGCAACATTTTCTATTTTTTTTTTGTATATGAAATATTGTATATCATTTTTTTTTATTTGTATGTAAAAAACATTTTCTTAAAACGCCATGACTGCTTCTTTCTTCTTCCATTCATAGAAATAAGGAAATGAACCCACTTCTTCTTTGATTATGGCGGGGAGGGGAAATTACTTATTTATGGATATCTAAAATAGAGCAATGTCATGCACAATAATTTGCACAAGTCATAATGATGTTTGAGATATCTTTAACTTTCATTCTGCCTAGTCAAAACTGAATTACAGATATCTTGAATGACAATTCCAACTATCCAAAATGTAATTACGACTAGTCAGAAAGACATTGTTGATATCTACAATGTTAATTCCGGATAGTCAAACTTAGCTTTTAAATGTTAAAAGGGCTTGCCATAGATCAGAATCAAACCGTGACTGGGAGAAACAGGCAGATCAAATAAGATGAAGATTAGATGATTCTGGTGAGATCTGCAGTGTGTGTGTGTTGATGTGTTGAGATTAGCACAGGATGTTATTAGTGCATTAAACATCATCAAAGCGGAACATCACTGCTGAACGTGCCCAAACATTCACTGGACTACCCATAATGCACCAGTCAAACACTGAATGGCATGCTGGATCATTTATCAGTGGGTGGTCAGACATTCTGACACGCTTTAAGGCAGGATATACGCAGGATACACAAGTTCTTCGCTAAGTAAAAACAAGTTGGAAGTCTTTATCAGCGATATACTGTTAGCGAACATCCCAGCGCCGCCCTCATGTTTTTACTCGCGTCTCTGACCTCGACTGAGCAGGAGAAATGAAGCGGAGGAGATCCACACCTCAGAGAAGGCGGAGCCTCAGAGAAGGCGGAGCCTCAGAGCCACGCCCACCTCCTCAAACACACTCTAAATCAACTTTGTTTCATTTATGGATATCGGGCCGTTACACTCATCGCTCGCACAGTTCAAGCACACATGCTCTCAGCCTCAGTCAGTATCTGAACGTGACATATCATGCACCTTTTCATATGCGTAGCAATATTCAATTTGAAATGTAATATGCAAAATGACAATGCATTTCTGTATTTAAATTTACATTTTCAATTACATTTGTGAAACGTTTGGTGCAAAAGGAAAAATCAATTATATAATTTACATTTGCCTAGTTTTAATATGTTAATTGAATACTTTATAACTTGCACAATGAAAATGAAAATGTATTAGAGAAATGATTAGATATGTTTAACATGTTCAAGCAAAAACTGTAGCAAAATGATCATTTAAATATAATTTTTCTTAATTGCACTTGCGATTGCATTTTCATTAAATGTCCCGCAATAAAGGTTAAATGTCCCGCAATAAAGGTCGCAATAAATTACATGTTTGCTACAGACATGGTCACTAGTGTTCAGTGCTCGTCTGTGCTCAACCACAGACCAGTTTCAGGCTCTGCTGGATCTTCTGCCATTGCGTTAGAACTGGTCTCTGTTGTCGCGTGCGAAACCAAATGTCGTGCCGTGTGTGTAAAACGTACAGATTAAGGGCCGGTAATATTATAATAAGATCCTCTTCATACGTCAGAAGGAGAGCGAAATCTGATCGGATTATTTTTTGTCATGCTAGCAGAGAAAGACTCAACAACACAAAGCTACTGGGTTTCACTTCTCATGTTTTCTGTGTTGGTAGAAGCACATGATTACAGCTCTTACACACGGAGAAAGTCAGATGTTCATGATATGTCTCCTTTAAAGGACTCACTGGTCTGATGTAAAAACTGAGCACTGGAGACCTGGAGCTCGTTTGGTGTCGTTACCCGATGAAGAGTGATGAAGTGTCTCACCGTGATGTGTTGACGACGGGTTCTGTGTCGTGGAACCACTGGAGAACCGGCGGAGGCTTGGCTCTGAACCGACAGTGAAACACAGCGTCCTCGTTACGCAGAACCACCTGATCCACTGGAGCCACCAGCACACGGGGGAGAGTCTTATCTGCACACACACACACAGAGAGAGAGAGAGAGAGAGAAGAGTTGGGCTCTGATCTTATTAATATACACACACACACACACTAGGGGCCCTATTTTAACGATCTGAAACGCAAGTGTCAAAGCGCAAAGCGCAAGTAACTTTGTGGGCGGGTCTCGGCGCTGTTGCTATTTTCCCGGCGGGATAAATGACTCTTGCGCCAGGCGCAAATCTAAAATGGGTTGGTCTGAAGTAGCTTCATTATTCATAGGTGTGGTTTGGGCGTAACGTGAAATAAACCAATCAGAGCGACATCTCACATTCCCTTTAAGAGCAGATGCGCTTTTTCCATGGCGGATTGCTATTGTAACGGCGGATTTGCCAGGCGCGCGCCAGCAGCGGTTCACAGCCAAGGAGAGCAACGCTCTCGTCACGGCCGTAAAAGAGAGAAGTTACATTGAAATGGAGAAACCCACCCAAATTAACTTCGGTTAATTTGGGTAAATGTGTAAGCTAGATGTATGCTTTTATAATAAATTGTTTATCTATCTATCTATCTATCTATCTATCTATCTATCTATCTATCTATCTATCTATCTATCTATCTATCTATCGTAATAATGTATGATTTGCAAAAATGAAAACTGCTGCTTCTGTGTAGATGAGAGAATCAAAGTGCGCGTTGTGCACACGCTACATTGATTATGGCTGAGCATGCGCCCTTAAAATAGCCTATGAATAACATGCGCAACGCGCCACTGACTTTAAACTATTTTTTCCTGGTTAGTGGCGCAATTGTTTTCTAAACCTGCAAAATAGCAAGAAGGAACGTTTGCGCCGGAACACGCCTCCTCTTTGCGCTGAACCGCCCCCGGGAGCGCAAGTGTATTTCTTAGTTAACCGACGTGCTTCTGTGGAGGGAAAAGTCCGCTTTGCGCGGGTGCAAAATAGGAATGATACATGCGTCGGTGTACAAAGTCACTTGCGCTGGGTGCAAGATAGGGCCCTAGGGGTGTAACGATACCCTCATGTCATGATTCGATACATATCACGATACTGAACTCACGATACGATATTAGAGATATGTAAATATTTCTCAAATATATACATGCATGTGTGTTTATTTATATATACAAAATAATTATACACACTACACACACATATATTATGTAAACACAAACTTTTATTTTGGATGCGATTAATCGTGATTAATAAATAATAAAGTGCACAACATGTGGAGCCGGTCGCTGAGACCTGTGTGTGAATGATTGGATATTACATGCATATGCATTTTAAAATCATACTGATCTACTTTTTAATATGAATCAACATTTTTTAGATTTGCAATACAATTCGAATGAACGCAGAATAAAATGAAAAGATGCAACAGTCACGTTCAGAGATCATCAGGTGACGGACACGCTCGTGTAAGCGTTTACTCTCCTCTATTCTCCTGCTAAATCTCCTCTTCCTCTCGCTCTCCTTTCATTTGTAATTTTCATGCTCTGGCTGATCTCTCTATTCATCAGCGGGGCTTTTCTTCTGTCTGCAGGTGTGTGTGTGTGTGTGTGTGTGTGTGTGTGAGCAGCACAGGTGGCTGATGGGAGGGCTGGCCGGGGTGTTGGGTTACGTTTTATACATTTCTGCTTTGCTTTGCACACGAGGTGACAAACATAACAGAGCGCATGAAAACATCTGCAGTCGCACGCGATAAACCAGACAACATCTTCATCTGAACTAAACCTGCTCGCGCGGACACTCTAATGCTGGGCTTTTACACCTGGGATACAAAGAAAAAAATGTAAACAATAAAAATGTAATACTAATACTATTTCACGCTTATTTATACTATTCATTTTCATAGTATAAATGTGGTCTTTATGCCTTTTAAATGTCAGGATGGGGGTCTGAGAGATCGGACACCCCTGATCTCATATAATCTACTAAACACATCCAATCTAAAGCTGCCAAATAAAGAACCAGTTCAACACTTATGCATCAATTAAGAAAAGTTACACATAGATCCATAGTGGACAAAAATGTCTGTGTCCAAAAACTGTCAGAGTCCAGACTTTAGTTTGGTCTCATTTTGAAGATTTTTGTTAAAGTTTAAAAAGTAAAACAAAGTTTTAGAGGTTTAAGTTTATGAAAATGATTTATGAACATTATTTTAATTAAAATGTATATTTTATAAAACATGTCGAACTCTAAAACTGCTAGAAAATCAAAGCCATAAATCTGAATAAGTTGTGTTCCAAATTTGGTGTTGATATCTGAGATATGAGCTTTCAGAGAGAGTGTGTTTGCAGGACCAGATGTTCCCGTTACATGCAGCAGAACTCACAGAGGCTGGGTTTGTGATTTAAATATTTCAAGCACATATACAAACACACACACACACACACACAGTTATCGCTGCATAATTTATCCGATTGGCTCTATAATATGCAGAAGCAGAAAACAGGAATAAAGTGAGTATTTGCTTTATGGGCCAAACCTGAGAAAATGGCACATCTGGTAAAACATTGTAAACATTTTAATTTTGAAGTCTTGCCAACAGAATTAAAGCCTATTAACAGATACTGCATCATATTATAGTTAAATGGCCCTGAGATTAAATATTACAGTTTCAACGGGGACATTTTTGTCCTGAAGGTCCTGAGAGGAACTATTTTGTGTTACTGGTGTAAAATAGATTTATTAAAGGATATGGGGGTGAAATAATAAAATTCCAATAAAAATACACACCTGTGCCAATATTTATGCAGTTGGCATTAACACAGACACCATGATCAAAGAGACAAAACTGAAAAATACAGAAATGTCCATAAGGGGTCGCACAAGGGTTAAAGCTCACAGTCTTACCGATGATGTTGAGCGTGATGTTGTGGTTACTGCACACCTGTCCTGCTGCGTTTCGAGCACAGCAGTAGTAAATCCCAGAATCCCCTGGGCTGAGGTCGCTCAGCGTGAGGTTCCGGTCCTTCCCGACCAGCGGTTCTCCATCTTTAAACCATTTACTGCTCGGCCTGTACGGGTCACAAACATCTTCAGAATCAGCATCTACATCACTCACAGCTGGTCTTTAGTCATGTGATGCGTTTAGTGCAGGGATCAACATTAACGGGCAACTGAAAATGAATACTTGCCCGACCGGACAACTAGCCTGATTAAAACGTCAATAACAAAAAATAAATAGGGAATCACCAAAACACGAGGATGATTCTGCATTCATTTAGTGTAAGCGGCGACTGCTAGTGCATAATAATATAATATATAATGTACTGATGGAAACAAGGTTGTGCTGCTGTTGAGCGCAGAACACACACAGAAACTCATACAGTTAAGGAACATCACATGACCAAGACTGCTGAATACCCTCACGATTGAAAATGTGACACTGATTTAATGACAGTTCAATAAACAAGTTATTAATATTAAATCAATTACATTTTAGACGCAATATTGACTGTTTTTGTTCTATTTCAGCAGCTAAACAAAGATCCCAGCAGAACCACAGCGCATCTCCCAGCAACACTCAACCGTGTTTCATTACTGAACGAATCAGCCTATAATAATAATAAATTACTCAATGACTCGCTCATTAAGACGGTCCCCTGCCGCCACCTACTGGTGGTTTAGTTTCATGTTTAAAAGTATCATTCTTTCCAACATTTCTTATTTGTATATTCAAAAAACATTTATTCATAACATTATTTAATGCAGTTGTATTTTTTCAGTGTAAATTATCACATTTGATTGGTAACAGCCCTATAGTGTCTTATTATCCTAAATTAATTTATTGATCAAATTTAAGAATTTAAAATGAAAAATTAAGCATATGTTTAAAACAATTAGAGAAAAACGCCCTTTATAAAGATTAAAATGTCATAAATATGAAGATTTAATTATGTCAAAGCTGACTGAACAGTGATGAGAATATTACTTCAGAATAAATTATATTTACAACACACACAAAAAATCATACTTTTCCTGGACAAGCAAATTGTTTTACTTTAATTTTTTTTTAATTCATTTTTTTAAGTGAATGACTGAAGGACTAGCATATGAAGGCTTAATGTGGAGCCCTGGTTTAGTGTGAGCATCAGACATTTGACTCACCGTGGATGTCCATCAATGTGACACTGCAACACAATTCGCTCAGCCTCCTCTAGCTCCGCCTCTGAGGCGGGATCCTTCATGATGACCGGCCCCCTCTCCAGCCCTGAGACACAACCATCACAGTCATACGCGGAATACAACATACCATAGACACATGTGAGTCAGTCAAGTCACCTTCATTCACTTTAACAATATAGAGTTTCACAGCAGCTTTACAGAGATAATAGGAGATTACAGTAACAGAGAGTGTTTAGGCTTTACAGCAGATCTAGAATAAAGTTATTGTCCAGATAAAGTAGTTTTGATTGATTCACTTCCGTTGCAAAGATCAATAATTATTATGATAATATAATTATAATTATTACCAAATTTCGTTTGGTCCCCGGGGGCCACTCCCCCCCCGCGCTGGGCCCCCCCAAACCCCAAAAATGCAGTTTTTCCTAAATAACTACCTGAACCGTGGCACCGAGGATGAAGACATGTTTATGGTATGTTGGTCTTAAGGGCCCACATCAACCTAGCCCATAATCACTCATTTGTGATTTGCGCCCCTCCCATAAAAAATGAAAATGCAATATTATTCTGCTTTAATCGCCCCTATCTGCAGTGGAGATGTTCAGAACTGCACCATATTTCATGTGTATGATTAACTTGACATCCTCTGGGGGTATCCTCTGCTAAGTTTTGTAGAATTTCATCCATGGGGGGGTATAAAATAAATTCATTTATGTGCACATTTAGTGACTGTACACTCATCGGCCTGTAGATGGTGGTGTTGAGCGAAGGGTTGCTGGTTTAGGATGATACTGTCACACACACACATGCAGGAATACAAACAAACGCAAGCATGCACACACACTGACATCCACACGCACAGACACACACCCATACACACAAATACAAATCCACATGCACAGACACACACACACAAACACACACGCGCACACACATGTACGCACGCATACATACACGCACAGACACACACACACACAGACACACACATACACAAACACACACACACACACACACAGACAGACATGCACATACTACTACTTTTTTTAGGTATATACATAAACACGCAATACAGCCAAATTGCTCCACGTCATTTATTTTTGTGGAAAGCCAGTGCAGGCCTGAGCAGGGGTCATATTTTGTACTGCCATGCGGTACATCTAGTTAACTTAGGGGCCGCTAACACGACACCGTGTCTGGAGCTCGAGAACACAAACTTTAAAACAGGTTTTAAAACATGATCATCTCTGTGTAAACTTCAAAAACGTGAATCTGTGTAAACGGTGATGGCGTGCACATGCATATCATGTGTTCAGTCTATAGATATGCGCGTTTGAATATATGTGCGCACAGGCGTGTAGTCATTTTTAAAACTTTTTTTTTTCGTGAATCCATGAAATGGATAAAAGAAACCCAGTTCCTGTGACTGCGCTCTGTAAGCCCTGATTGAACGGTAATGGGGATGTAAGGTAATACTGACACTAACAGGGGTTAGTCTGTGATTTAATTGCCGTCCGAGTCCAGAATGTCACTGTTCACAAAGTTGTTTGGTTCATTTAATTTAAACAAAAATCTGAATACACACTATAGAGGACAGAGAGAATGAGAAACAGAGCTGTGAAACAGAGAAATCAAGCTGAACGTGTTTGAAAACTACAAAAGATTTAGGCAGGAAAATCAAAGGCGAAGGCAGGAACACTGATCATCTCGACAGGAATAATTACACGGCTGAGGGCGAGACGCAATCTGACACGCGCGAGAGAGAGACAGAGAGAGAGAGAGAGAGAGAGAGAGAGAGTTTGAGCAGAACTCAACAATGACAGAGAGATCCTATGAAACGTGACCTCATTTCCAGAGGCTTCCTGTGACACACTTTTCTTCTAGTGCTGGGCGGTACGACCAAAAATGTATATAGTTTCACGGTATATGACGGTGTTTATTATAATTTTTCCGAGCATGTCTGGGTGTTAAACACATGTTGTACTGACTGAGAGGAAATACTGCAGTGGATTGACTTAGAATGCACTATTTTACTGTCATGAGGGAATACTGTAGAGAAATTCCACAGGTTTGCAAGACCACACGAAATGATGCTGTTTATAAACAGGTGCAGAGCGGTGATCATAAACGCTATCAGGAGAGATAAAGAAAGATTAAATGAAAACAACATCAAAACTGTTCTAAAGTCAGTCCGTTTCCTTCAAGGATGCAGTCATATAAAACACCCGCGCCGCGCTCTGACTGTGAAACGTGCAATGCTCATGTTTATTCAACGATGTCAAAGCCTTCTGGAAAATCTATTAGTGGCGGGCAGTGTTGATATTGTGAACCAATGTGGGAAACACTGTAATATAATTTGACAGCTATCAATTATAGTTTAACATATCCATCTTAACCATTACGCTTAGTTACACAAACAGCAACAGTGGAAGCGACCCTCTCAAACAGTGTCGTGACGTGTTCCCAACGTTGTTTAAAGATGCAGTGTGTAAGTTTTAGCAGCATCTAGTGGTGAGGTTGTGAATTGCAGCCAACAGAAGTTACGGTGGCCGACAGGAAGTGATGTCGTCATCTGAGACAGCAGAGAGTAGCCAGTTCAGCAATGAGGTTTCTTTACAAAGATAAATGAAGAAATTCAGTAAATCAATGTTATTGCGAATATTATTGTCACTTGTTCATCATTGTGTCAGTGTTTTATTCGCTGACTTTAGCTCGCTTCTTATCATGAAGAACAACATAGTGACGAAACACGTTTGTCCGTTCAAGGCCACCATAGAAACATGTGGATGTAAGCGGACCCGCGGTGTGTGTAGAGAGAAATGGCTCGTTCTAGCTAATAAACACACAACGGTTCATTATGTAAGTTATACACCACTGAAAACATAGTTATGTAAATGATATTGCATTTCTGTCATCAGATCCTCCTAAATATCACACAATGCACCTTTAAGCGACATATTAAAAATTCATATCATAAAAAATGTTATAAAAAAAACCCGAATTTTCACTAATTCGTATTCCTTCTCTCACATTTGATGTTGAAGGAGGCGTTGTTGGAGGTGAGCGTCTCTCCGGTGGCGCTGCTGGACGCCACACACTGGAAGTTCCCCGTGTCGTTGTGTCGATCCACTGATGTGAACTTCAGGTTACTGCCCTCCTGAAAGCGTCGGGTCGAGTCCTGCACGCGCCGGCCGTCCTGAGTCCACGAGAAGTGTGTGTTCTCCGGGTCGCTGACCTCACAGCGCAGGATCGCACTGCGCCCGTGTAACGCATCCTGAGACTTTGGCTCTTTGGAGAACTGGAGAGATGACCCCTGGATGATGAAGACTGAGAGACACAAAGAGAACCAGTCAGACTACCGGAAGGAAAACAAGCGCTTAACTGTCAAAATAAAGGTATTATAATAAAGGTAATATTGATATTTTACGCGTGGCATCGATGCACCGCATCGTTAGATGTTTGAGCGACGCATAGATCCATATCGATGTATAAACTAACCCAGAAACAAGCGCTTACCTAAACATGTTTACATTAATAATGATGCAGTGAGACACAGCTGAAGATTGTGTCGATACAAAATAAAAACATTCATGTCATCATCATCATCATCATCAGATGTGAGTGAAGAACCTCTGAGCGGATCCTACAGACCCTCATCACATGACATCAGCCCTGTCAGCAGTCATCACATCAGCTCAGGGACACAGTGATGCATGCTGGGATACTGGGAGTTTGTTTATATGCTTTTGCTATTCATTTAGCACTTTCATCCAAAGCTACTTACAAAGGAAACATCACAAGCATTTTATCAGTTGCAGGAAAGGAAAGGACTTGTTTATGGGTTAGTAAACCCTTTCTGGGTTAGTTGAGTGAATATTTATGGGTTAGTTAAGGACTTGTTTATGGGTTAGTTAAGTGTTTGTTTATGGGTTAGTTAAGCTTGTTTATGGGTTAGTTAACTGTTTGTTTATGGGTTAGTTAAGTGTTTGTTTATGGGTTAGTTAAGCTTATTTATGGGTTAGTTAAGTGTTTGTTTATGGGTTAGTTAAGCTTGTTTATGGGTTAGTTAAGCGCTTGTTTGTGGGTTAGTTAAGGACTTGTTTATGGGTTAGTTAAGTGTTTGTTTAAGGGGTTAGTTAAGGACTTGTGTATGGGTTAGTTAAGGACTTGTTTATGGGTTAGTTAAGCTTGTTTATGGGTTAGTTGAGTGAATGTTTATGGGTTAGTTAAGCTTGTTTATGGGTTAGTTAAGTGTTTGTTTATGGGTTAGTTAATGTCACATGCCTGTCCTGTCTTGTGCTGCACATGGGTGTTTTGTTATTTTGGGCCATGTGCTCGTGTTATTGTCTGATCCCTCCCCATTGTTATCTGATTATTGTTTGAGTTCATCCACCTGGGGCCTGTACCATGAAGGTAGCTGAACAAACTCGGGGTTACAGGATTAGTTTTGAGTTGACAAAACCAAACCGATGCAATCAGGCTTTATTGGTACCATGATGCAGCTCATCAACTTTCTCTGTCAACTCAGGCTTTGATCCTTAAGCTATGATTACTCCACGCGCGCGTGCACATAAGAGAGTGACGTCGACACTGAACAACCAATCGCGGGTAGAGCGTGAGCGATATATTTTCCCGCGGAGGAGCAAGAGATAATCATTCAGAATTACGATGAATTTAAATATGTATTTCAAGCTCGAAACAATACGGTCTCTGCTGCCAAAGCAAGAGAAGACTGTTGGAGAAAGATTGCTGATTGTTAATGTGTAAGTTAAACAAATACGTTCTATATTTATGTAAAATTATGTATGTATGTGTAGCCTATATGTGTAATATAGCCTATAGCCTATTTTTATAATATATAAAAAATGATACATGCACATTTTTTATATATTATAAAAATAGGCTATAGGCTATATTACACATAGGCTACACATACATACATAATTTTACATAAATATAGAACGTATTTGTACTACTAAGAAAGCTAGGGAATCCTATCATAAGATTAACAGAATAATAAAGATTTAAAATAATTATTAACATGTATTATACTGTATAGTACATTTGTGCAATTTGCTTTTTTTTTTTAAATAAAAAAATGTGTTCATGTGATGTCACCCTATCAATATATCTTACCGGCAATTTTATAAAAGCCCTCTTTTATGGACATGGCCGATAAATGTCCGGGGAACACTATTAATGAAACTATTCATGTACTCCTGCAGAGCGAGGACCACCTTACGAATGGTTCGACAAACCGTGTTTTCCCCTATAGCTTCTGTGCGTCACCCACCGTGCAGGAATGTACCACTTGCAACCAAAAAAAAACGCAACGCAATATTTGCGGTACAGTAAGTGCATGAATTAGACGTGTTAAATTCTTTATGTGCGGCTCAAGAAGTTCGCAAAGATAAGACATTCCTTCCGCGGAAAATCTGTATCTTTCATACAAGTAACTATCAGGAAAGGCAAGGGGATTTTGTCTGGCTAAAAACTCTTTCTCTACGTAGTGCTCATCAAACAATTTGCGCTGAGATGTCACAGGATTTGTAAGAAAAGGTGAAGTCATTGCAACAGACACTGGGAATAAGTTACGTCACCGATATGTTTCTTTGCTCTCAGCTGATTGGTCAAACTTCAGTCTGAGATCTTGAATCCAGAACATAACCTGCCCCGGAGCAGGTTAGCCGTGCAGCGTAAGATACCATGGCAACGAACACCGATTCAAGCCAAGCTACTTTCATAGTACCTAAAACCCAGGGTTGGCGGAAACTATACTGAAACATAGCTGGCTAGCCACCTAATCTGGCTTCATGGTACAGGCCCCTGTTCCCTCCTGATTAGTTTCCCTTTATTAGTTCCCTCTTGTTTGCAGTCTGTGTCGGTACGTTGTCTTTTGTTTCCTGTTCCCCGAGATTTTCCAGAGTTTTCTTAGTCTGTTGTTGTTTTTGTATTTACTTAGTTCTGTTTTCCCCCTCGTGGGTTTGTTTTGTGTTTTCATTAATAAATTCTTATTTTCTCCAGCATTTGAGTCCTCACACCTTTTGTTTTTAGTCTGCCGTGACAGTTAAGCTTGTTTATGGGTTAGTTAAGCGCTTGTTTATGGGTTAGTTAAGGACTTGTTTATGGGTTAGTTAAGTGTTTGTTTATGGGTTAGTTAAGTGTTTGTTTATGGGTTAGTTAAGTGTTTGTTTAAGGGGTTAGTTAAGGACTTGTTTATGGGTTAGTTAAGCTTGTTTATGGGTTAGTTGAGTGAATGTTTATGGGTTAGTTAAGGACTTGTTTATGGGTTAGTTAAGCTTGTTTATGGGTTAGTTGAGTGATTGTTTATGGGTTAGTTGAGTGTTTGTTTATGGGTTAGTTAAGTGTTTGTTTAAGGGGTTAGTTAAAGACTTGTGTATGGGTTAGTTAAGGACTTGTTTATGGGTTAGTTAAACTTGTTTATGGGTTAGTTAAACTTGTTTATGGGTTAGTTGAGTGAATGTTTATGGGTTAGTTAAGGACTTGATTATGGGTTAGTTAAGCTTGTTTATGGGTTAGTTAAGTGTTTGTTTATGGGTTAGTTAAGCTTGTTTATGGGTTAGTTAAGTGTTTGTTTATGGGTTAGTTAAGGTAAAAACTAACCCATGTCTTACATGACATCGATATCAACACACATCAAGTGCCTGTATCGAATATCAAGTGGGTTAGTTAAGTGTTTGTTTATGGGTTAGTTAAGTGTTTGTTTATGGGTTAGTTAAGGACTTGTTTATGGGCTAGTTAAGTGTTTGTTTATGGGTTAGTTAAGGACTTGTTTATGGGTTAGTTAAGCGCTTGTTTATGGGTTAGTTAAGTGTTTGTTTATGGGTTAGTTAAGGACTTGTTTATGGGTTTGTTAAGTGTTTGTTTATGGTGTAGTTATTTTTGTGTGTTCACTGACAAGCATGCTAGATCATGTGCAAAGCGGAGTGTCTTACATGACATCGATATCAACACACATCAAGTGCCTGTATCGAATGTCAAAGACATTTTATTTGTTGTGTTTTTTTCTTTGTAATCCCATGATGCTCTTGAAGTGGGCCACTACAAGCTTCCATTCATTATTCACACATGTGGAAGCTTCTTGCGTCTGAATATCACACTCACATCGACGCAGACACAGGACTTCTTCCACATTCATATGTAATAGTTTTATGAAAACTCTATGGACCTTTGCTGCAATTTTTGGAACTTCAAAGCATGAATGAGCAAATGGGGAAATTTCTCTGGACAACCTTCAAAACAGCATGAAATGACAGACATCAGAAGTGACCACAACAGACTTAACTCTACAGATGTGTATTCATGAAGCTCAAACAGTAGATGGCGCCTGCAACACCAAGGTCATGGGTTCGATTCGCATGAACTGATGAAGTGTAAACCTTCAATGCAATGTGTCACTTTGGATAAAAGCATCTGCCAAATGCATAAATATAAATGCAAACACAGACAGCAAGTTCATGAGAAACAAATTATGCCAGAAACATATTTACAAACCAAAATATATGTCCTTAACATTGTTAAACGATGTGTTTCACAGAAGAAATCAAGTCACGCAGGTTCAGAATATCAAGTGGGTCAGTAAATGAAGACAGAATGATAATTTGTGACTGAACTGAACCTGACACTGGATGATTTGCCTTGAACGAGTGTTCTGAGCGTTTGCTAATCGATCTGAACTCAGGTCGAAGCTCCAGTCCCAGAGATACGGTGATGTAAAGCCCAACGACTCGACTCGTTACACCTCTCAATCTGCACTCGCTCTCCCGCCAAACGCGTTGACATGCCAGCTCCATCTACGGCTGCTATCATGAAAGGACAACCGGAATCAGAAATCTGAGCGCTAACTCACTGACTGATGCTGATCAGTGACAAGGATTCTGGGATTCATCCCGACACTCACATCACTGATCCATCAACTAGCTACGTTTATATCAACACTCTGTGTTCAAATCAAAATGAATTAATTCATTTCATCGTAGTGTTAAAGATAATCCAGAACCGTCCCCAAATTTAAGACCTCTCGAAATGATAATTAAGAATTTTCTCATACCACTTAAGATAAACCTGAATTAAAGGGTGTTTTCACACCTGGCTCTTATAGAGCGTTTGTTTCAGAACCTGGTGTGTTTTGTCCCTTGGTTTGGTTCGTTTAGGCATATATGAACACGGCGATCACGCTCGGATCCACACCAAGACTATCGCTCCGAGATTTGACAACTGTGTCTGTATTTGACCATCCATGTGGATGCTGCACACTGGAGGTGGTTGAGGAGAGATCCCCTGATATGATTGTAAAGCGCTTTGGGTGTACAGTAGTACATATGAAAGCGCTATATAAATGCCTCATTCATTCTCATTCATTCATTCTCATTCTCATTCAGGCGCAAAGAGAAGTGAATTCGGGATCTGAGCGACACTTCTGGTGCGCGTCATTACTTACTACGCATAACAATCTGATAAACTCTCTTTAAAGATCCTCATTAAATGTACACACACGCTTCTTTGGCATCTTCGCGTCTGACTTGTGCTGTAAGTTTTTGCAGATGCTCCTCTCGACAGGTCAG
Organism: Leuciscus leuciscus; assembly: GCF_965113295.1. Taxonomy (NCBI): domain Eukaryota; kingdom Metazoa; phylum Chordata; class Actinopteri; order Cypriniformes; family Leuciscidae; genus Leuciscus; species Leuciscus leuciscus. The sequence continues at coordinate 716,281 of NC_138746.1, read as the reverse complement.
TAGAACAGTGTCTGCAAGAAGAAAATGCAACATTGTAACAAATTGAGTCCCAGTTTTGGAACAAAGCAAACGATCTACAGGTGTGAAAGACTCTTCTGCAGGGATCCTGATGTACTATTTCTCACGTTTAAACACGCTCGTCTTCAGAAAACTCCACACAAACGCTGAGTTCTGTCATCAAGGACGTGTTAGATAGCCTAGAAATCTAGACGCACCCTAGCGGCAGCAAAATTATTTTGCAGCCAGGGTGGGTCTAGCAACTCTCAATAGACCTTTTTGCTGCAAAAACCTAAATTGGGTCAGGCCAATCACGTCGTGTATAGAGTAGGCGGGGGCGGGCTTAACATATGACGACAGAGTTGCGACGGTTCCTGCCACTTGAAAACAAAGAATGACGGCTGCTGCGGATGGAGAACAGCGGTCTTTCGAATCGGCTTTGGCCGCAACTCTGGAGGACTTGGAGTTAAGTTTTTCTTTGAGAAAAGAACAAAGAACGGCACTTAAGTCATTCTTAAAAAAAGGAAGATGTGTTCGTAGTTTTGTCGGCCGGATTTAAAAGTTGAATCTATCAACTAACGTTAGCTCCGCTGTTGGGAAAACGCTCTGGTTGGTTGAAGCGCTGTCCTATTGTGTGCAGAGGGAATTTGAAAGACAGCCGTTTATCCCACCCATCAGATTGACCGTGTCTATGGTGAGTTGCCAGACTAAACATCTTGATGTACTATTTCTCACGTTTAAACACGCTCGTCTTCAGAAAACTCCACACAAACGCTGAGTTCTGTCATCAAGGACGTGTTAGAGGCACTTAATCCCTCCGTCTCCACCAATCAAGCGTCTATTGTCACGTGTGGGATCCGTGACCAACTGTAATCAACAGTGAGGTAAAAGTGCGGTAAAATGCTGAGACACCACTAAAAGCTTTTCCATCATTAAGAGCATTACAGTAAATGTGTGTGAGACGGTGTTCCGGTCCGACCACCCAGAATCTCATATTACGCCTCATTACCCAGAACACACCTGGGCCCGGGGCCGACACACTGAGAGATGTTGTGGCTGGACGCCAGAGAAGACGCATAAAGACACTATTGTTCCTCCTGCGAACTGTCATTCATGTGTTTATGAGCTCCACATAATCTCCTCAGGATCACAGGCGTAAGATCCTGGATGAAAGCACAAACACAGACCTACAGGATTATGGGGATTGATGGCAAAACGGTTCCACGTGAGCAGAAGTGACATTATTTCACTGTGATGCTAATTAAATAAAGCAGCATTTTGCAATTAAGTATTTTTGGAGTGTTGGAAGTGTCAAGCACACAGCCTGTCTCTCCGATTAACATCCAATAACAAACACTAATTCTCCACAGACAAACTAGAGCATCTTCTAAAGCTCAGTGTGCAAACACACGTTTGAGCGACGGCACGATTATTAAACAATTATTAGGTGTTTCCTGTAGTCCTGTAGCTCCATTAGATTAAGACTATATTCCCAACACTAAGGGCCCTATCTTGCACCCAGCGCAAGTGACTTTGTACACCGACGCATGTATCATTCCTATTTTGCACCCGCGCAAAGCGGACTTTTCCCTCCACAGAAGCACGTCGGTTAACTAAGAAATACACTTGCGCTCCCGGGGGCGGTTCAGCGCAAAGAGGAGGCGTGTTCCGGCGCAAACGTTCCTTCTTGCTATTTTGCAGGTTTAGAAAACAATTGCGCCACTAACCAGGAAAAAATAGTTTAAAGTCAGTGGCGCGTTGCGCATGTTATTCATAGGCTATTTTAAGGGCGCATGCTTGGCCATAATCAATGTAGCGTGTGCACAACGCGCACTTTGATTCTCTCATCTACACAGAAGCAGCAGTTTTCATTTTTGCAAATCATACATTATTACGATAGATAGATAGATAGATAGATAGATAGATAGATAGATAGATAGATAGATAGATAGATAGGCTAGATAGATAGATAGATAGATAGATAGATAGATAGATAGATAGATAGATAGATAGATAAACAATTTATTATAAAAGCATACATCTAGCTTACACATTTCTCCATTTTCATGTAACTTCTCTCTTTTACGGCCGTGACGAGAGCGTTGCTCTCCTTGGCTGTGAACCGCTGCTGGCGCGCGCCTGGCAAATCCGCCGTTACAATAGCAATCCGCTATGGAAAAAGCGCGTCTGCTCTTAAAGGGAATGTGAGATGACGCTCTGATTGGTTTATTTCACGTTACGCCCAAACCACACCTATGAATAATGAAGCTACTTCAGACCAACCCATTTTAGATTTGCGCCTGGCGCAAGAGGCATTTATCCCGCCGGTATAATAGCAACAGCGCCGAGACCCGCCCACAAAGTTACTTGCGCTTTGCGCTTTGACACTTGCGTTTCAGATCGTTAAAATAGGGCCCAATAGGTCCGAAATCTACGTAGCCTATGCGTTTCTTCGTATTCGTACGTGATGCTGCTGTTTCTCTAACATGAACCTGGAACAACGCTTTATGGCTGAGAATATACAACGTTTATTACATAGAACACTAAAAGATGTCAACAAACTCACATTACTTCAATTCTAGCCCTTACAAATAAACTCAAAAAAAAAAAAAATCCTGGCTTTTTATACAACCACTAAAGGAGTAGTTCACTTCAGAATTACAATGTCCTGATAATTTACTCTCCTCACATCATCCAAGATGTTCATGTCCTTCTTTCTTCAGTCGGAAAAGAAATTATGTTTTTTGAGGAAAACATTCCAGGATTGTTCTCCATATAGTGTCTTCAATGGGGTCCAACGGGTCGAAGGTCCAGATGTGAGTTTCAGTGCAGCTTCAAAGTCTCGACACGAACAAGCCGAGGAATAAGAGCCTTATCTAGACAAACCAGCCGACATTTTAGAACATTTATATACTTTTTAATCACTAATGCTCGTTTGTGCTGCACTGAAACTCACATTTGGACCTTCAACCAGTTGGACCCCATTGAAGTCACTATATGGAGAAAATCCTGGAATGTTTTCCTCAAAAAACTTAATTTCTTTTTGACTGAAGAAAGAAAGACATGTAAATGATCAGGACATTTTAATTCTGAAGAGAACTCAGTTCCCACATCCCAGTTAACCGTTTCCTCTGCTGAACAAAGACATGCAGATAATAAAGCCTTTCAAACACAATCATTATTAATCACTCGACGCGAAAGACAAAACAAACAGGCAGGTTTTCCAGAGGATTCAGAGCCGGATCTACAGTAACGCTGAGAGGAATCAAACCCGGCTCTTCCTGACCGCAGTCGATAAGAGCTGCCGTCCCTTTCCTCTATGATTAATCAACTGTGAAAGGAAAAGCACTTTAAATGTAGATGATCCAAGCAAAACATGGAAAACTCTGTATGAAGAGGGAAAGAGATTAAAGTAGCGCTCTGGAAAACGAGAACGGAAAGCATGAGGAGTGAGATGAGGAGGGGCGGTCCATCAGTGCTTCATCAAGCCAACTCTCCTGTGTTTATACAGAGCTTTACAACACTGAGTGTTTCAGAGACAACAGGAGAATAATGCAGAGTTCCAGAAGAGAAGAGCGTCAGTCCGGCTTATTGATTTCAGTTCCTGGAAGCATTCGCTGAGTAACTGTGAGATCATCGACTGATGATGCCACTTGGAAATATTATAAGGAAACATGGAATTAGTTTCCATTGTTATGCTGATGACACTCAAATATATATTTCATCACGGCCGGATGAAAACGCGAAATTTTCCAAATTGACAGAGTGTGTTAAAGATATAAAAGATTGGATGACGCGTAATTTTCTTTTATTAAATCCAGACAAGACAGAGGTAATACTTATCGGTTCAAAAAACCGCCCACAAAACCTCGCACAATACAACTTTAACATCATAGGATGTCCTGTTACTTTATCCTCTACAGTAAAAGACCTGGGTGTTATACTCGATTGCAACCTGTCTTTTGAAAATCATATTTCATATGTTACAAAAACAGCCTTTTTCCACCTTAGAAACATTGCTAAGCTACGTAATATGCTATCAGTTTCTGATGCAGAAAAGTTAGTTCATGCATTCATGACCTCGAGACTGGATTACTGTAATGCTTTATTAGCTGGTTGTCCTGCATCCTCAATAAACAAGCTACAGTTAGTCCAAAATGCCGCCGCTAGAGTTCTTACGAGATCAAGAAAATATGATCATATAACACCGATTTTATCATCACTGCATTGGTTACCTATAAAGTTCCGTATTAATTACAAGGTATTGCTACTGACTTATAAAGCCCTAAACGGCTTAGCTCCAGTCTATTTAACGGATCTTCTATCGCCCTATAATCCATCGCGCTCTTTAAGATCACTAAATTCAAGGCTTTTGGTCATACCTAGGATATCCAGAACCACCAAAGGAGGGAGAGCATTTTCACATTTGGCTCCAAAACTCTGGAATAGTCTTCCTGATACTGTTCGTTGCTCAGACTCGCTCTCCCAGTTTAAAACTAGATTAAAGTCGCATCTCTTCAGCCAGGCATTCATATAATCCTACAGTTCAAACTACAATCCGGCCTCTAGCTCATAAATGCCAGAGGAGAACTGGCCCCCGACTGAGCCTGGGTTCTCCCAAGGTTTTTTTTCTCCATTAGGTCACCTGATGGAGTTTTAGGACACCATTAGGTCACTTGATGGAGTTTTTCGGTTCCTTGCCACTGTTGCCTTTGGCTTGCTCAGTTGGGGATATTTTGGGGATATTTAATTTAATTTGATCAATCAATAAATTCCTCTTGAAACAAACTTTGTTGTATTATTTTAATTTAATACTGTGAAGCTGCTTTGATACAATCTGTATTGTGAAAAGCGCTATACAAATAAACTTGACTTGACTTGAAGGAAGCACTAAAGATCTTCAGCATCATCATATGAAGGAACGTAAGCTCACTAAACCTGTGAAGGTCCTGTGAAGACAGCAAGGGTTATTGATATGAATATATGGTAATATATGTACTTCTGAAAGCTTACCTCTGCCTATAGATGATAGTCCTCATAAACTCTCACGGGTTCTCTTCAGCATGATTATAGATAACTAACTTATAGTTACAGTTAACCATTCTAGTTCAGTTACTTGAAAAAAATACACTCCATTTATGAATTAAATTATTATTATTATATTTTATTTCAGCTTTTTTCATTTACTTTTAGTTTAACATGATGTACTAAAATAACTAAAACTGAAACAATTTACATGTTAAAAAAAAAAGTCAAAACATGACAAAATTAGTAAAACTTTAACTAGAATTATATTTTCTTTTTTAATTTTACAAACAATAACTAATTCAAAATACTAATAAAAACTATGATAGCATTTGAATGACACTAGTGTGTGGTCTTGCTGTCTCAGAGGAATTAACTGGCATTAGCTTTAATTAGCATGTGACGGCTGCTGTCAATCACCAGCACTCAGAGAGCATGCTGGGAAGGAAAGAAACAGTTATTGCCCTTCTTACATCTGATGCAGATTCTGATGAGCTTATTAACATTGAAAAGCTTCAATTTGTCATGTTCACACAATGTTTTGTTTGAAATACTGAATATTCATTTATTCATTTAAAATTCAGTTTTGTGTCGTGCTTCAGATGAGCAGATGTAAACTAGATCTGAGACACAGCTGACATACTGTTTAATGTGATCTAATTAGAGTTAAATTATGTTTTATAACTGGTGGTACACAACTGAGGACGTCCCCGAGGTGTGAAAGATTACACTTACTGAAACAAGCCTGTAGCTGAAGCACACACACACACACACACACACACACTCACACACACACACACACACACACACACACACACACACTCACACACACACACACACACTCACACACACACACACACACACACACACACACA
>NC_138746.1:697884-702884 GCF_965113295.1 Leuciscus leuciscus | reverse complement strand
AAAACGAAAGTAGAGTGACGCACGTTCATTAGCGTGATGAGAGTTCCGTGTCTTTATTAAACTCAAAACAAAATGATTTATCTGTCACCCACCCTCGATTAATTGGAATGGAATATTTTTATTACTTGGCCCACCCGACCCGCGGATTATCCGCGCACTGCGCACAGCACTATACGGTTTGAGAATGGACACAAGCGGTCCGAGTGTCGAGAGCCGGAGGCGGCACGAAATTTGACGAAGGCGGCCGCCTCATAATTCTCTATGCAGGAAAAACCCTGCATAAACCTTCCCATCACACACACGCTTACACACACACACACACACACACACACACACACACACATTTACTGTCTGATTTACTGATGAAACTGACAGGATTTGAAAGCGGAGACTTTGTTTCATATCAAAAGTATCAAGTGTGCTGTGATTATGGGATGGCAGGATCTATGAATAATGTTTAGCTCACGCTTCGACTGAAACATCAACTCCTGGGATTCAAGAATCTGCATCGTTTCATCAGATCGAGAATATTTCCAGCCGAGCTCCTGCATAAGCAGCAGAATCCTGCGAGTGAAGTCCTGAACACATGCAGTGGAGAGGAGCAGGGCTGACAGGAGCTGACGGGGGAGATATGAACTCTGTGAGAGGCGGCTCAGGGGTCGTGACCTCTGGCAGAACCGTATCCCATGATGCCCTGATGACTGCAGCTTCACTATAACAGACACACAGGATCTCTGACTGCAGCTGCACGACAAGGCTCGGGATTGCGACCATTTTAAAATATATTTGGGAGCATTTGTGCGAGTGGTTGTGGTGCGACCTGTGTTCGTTCCTCTACATCGCCCTGTGTTCGTTCCTCTACATCGCCCTGTGTTCGTTCCTCTACATCGCCCTGTGTTCGTTCCTCTACATCGCCCTGTGTTCTTTCCTCTACATCTCCCTGTGTTCCTTCCTCTACGTCACCCTGTGTTCGTTCCTCTACGTCGCCCTGTGTTCGTTCCTCTACATCGCCCTGTGTTCGTTCCTCTACATCGCCCTGTGTTCGTTCCTCTACATCACCCTGTGTTCGTTCCTCTACATCGCCCTGTGTTCATTCCTCTACATCGCCCTGTTCGTTCCTCTACATCGCCCTGTGTTCATTCCTCTACATCGCCCTGTGTTCGTTCCTCTACATCGCCCTGTGTTCGTTCCTCTACATCGCCCTGTGTTCGTTCCTCTACATCTCCGTGTTCGTTCCTCTACATCGCCCTGTGTTCGTTCCTCTACATCGCCCTGTGTTCGTTCCTCTACATCGCCCTGTGTTCGTTCCTCTACATCGCCGTGTGTTCGTTCCTCTACATCGCCCTGTGTTCGTTCCTCTACATCGCCCTGTGTTCGTTCCTCTACATCGCCCTGTGTTCCTTCCTCTACATCGCCCTGTGTTCCTTCCTCTACATCGCCCTGTGTTCGTTCCTCTACATCGCCCTGTGTTCGTTCCTCTACATCGCCCTGTGTTCGTTCCTCTACATCTCCGTGTTCGTTCCTCTACATCGCCCTGTGTTCGTTCCTCTACATCGCCCTGTGTTCGTTCCTCTACATCGCCCTGTGTTCGTTCCTCTACATCGCCCTGTGTTCGTTCCTCTACATCGCCCTGTGTTCGTTCCTCTACATCGCCCTGTGTTCGTTCCTCTACATCGCCCTGTGTTCGTTCCTCTACATCGCCCTGTGTTCGTTCCTCTACATCTCCCTGTGTTCCTTCCTCTACGTCACCCTGTGTTCGTTCCTCTACGTCGCCCTGTGTTCGTTCCTCTACATCGCCCTGTGTTCGTTCCTCTACATCGCCCTGTGTTCGTTCCTCTACATCACCCTGTGTTCGTTCCTCTACATCGCCCTGTGTTCATTCCTCTACATCGCCCTGTTCGTTCCTCTACATCGCCCTGTTCGTTCCTCTACATCGCCCTGTGTTCGTTCCTCTACATCGCCCTGTGTTCGTTCCTCTTCAACGCCCTGTGTTCGTTCCTCTACATCGCCCTGTGTTCGTTCCTCTACATCGCCCTGTGTTCGTTCCTCTACATCTGTGTTCGTTCCTCTACATCGCCCTGTGTTCGTTCCTCTACATCTGTGTTCGTTCCTCTACATCTGTGTTCGTTCCTCTACATCGCCCTGTGTTCGTTCCTCTACATCTGTGTTCGTTCCTCTACATCTGTGTTCGTTCCTCTTCATCGCCCTGTGTTCGTTCCTCTACATCGCCCTGTGTTCGTTCCTCTACATCGCCCTGTGTTCGTTCCTCTACATGGCCCTGTGTTCGTTCCTCTACATCGCCCTGTGTTCCTTCCTCTACATCACCCTGTGTTCGTTCCTCTACATCGCCCTGTGTTCGTTCCTCTACATCGCCCTGTGTTCGTTCCTCTACATCTGTGTTCGTTCCTCTACATCTGTGTTCGTTCCTCTACATCGCCCTGTGTTCGTTCCTCTACATCTGTGTTCGTTCCTCTACATCTGTGTTCGTTCCTCTACATCGCCCTGTGTTCGTTCCTCTACATCTGTGTTCGTTCCTCTACATCTGTGTTCGTTCCTCTACATCGCCCTGTGTTTGTTCCTCTACATCGCCCTGTGTTCGTTCCTCTACATCGCCCTGTGTTCGTTCCTCTACATCGCCCTGTGTTCGTTCCTCTACTTCGCCCTGTGTTCGTTCCTCTACATCGCCCTGTGTTCGTTCCTCTACATCGCCCTGTGTTCCTTCCTCTACATCGCCCTGTGTTCGTTCCTCTACATCGCCCTGTGTTCGTTCCTCTACATCGCCCTGTGTTCGTTCCTCTACATCGCCCTGTGTTCGTTCCTCTACATCGCCCTGTGTTCGTTCCTCTACATCTCCCTGTGTTCGTTCCTCTACATCGCCCTGTGTTCGTTCCTCTACATCGCCCTGTGTTCGTTCCTCTACATCGCCCTGTGTTCATTCCTCTGTGTTCGTTCCTCTACATCACCCTGTGTTCGTTCCTCTACATCGCCCTGTGTTCGTTCCTCTACATCGCCCTGTGTTCGTTCCTCTACATCGCCCTGTGTTCATTCCTCTGTGTTCGTTCCTCTACATCGCCCTGTGTTCGTTCCTCTACATCGCCCTGTGTTCGTTCCTCTACATCGCCCTGTGTTCGTTCCTCTACATCGCCCTGTGTTCGTTCCTGTGTTCGTTCCTCTACATCGCCCTGTGTTCGTTCCTCTACATCGCCCTGTGTTCGTTCCTCTACATCGCCCTGTGTTCGTTCCTCTACATCGCCCTGTGTTCGTTCCTCTACATCGCCCTGTGTTTGTTCCTCTACATCGCCCTGTGTTCGTTCCTCTACATCTCCGTGTTCATTCATCTACATCGCCCTGTGTTCATTCCTTCTCCCTGTGTTCATTCCTCTACATCGCCCTGTGTTCATTCCTCTACATCGCCCTGTGTTCGTTCCTCTACATCGCCCTGTGTTCATTCCTTCTCCCTGTGTTCATTCCTCTACATCACCCTGTGTTCATTCCTCTCTACATCACCCTGTGTTCATTCCTCTACATCTCCGTGTTCGTTCCTCTACATCGCCCTGTGTTCGTTCCTCTACATCGCCCTGTGTTCGTTCCTCTACATCGCCCTTTGTTCGTTCCTCTACATCACCCTGTGTTCGTTCCTCTACATCGCCCTGTGTTCGTTCCTCTACATCGCCCTGTGTTCGTTCCTCTACATCGCCCTGTGTTCGTTCCTCTACATCGCACTGTGTTCATTCCTCTACATCGCACTGTGTTTGTTCCTCTACATCGCCCTGTGTTCGTTCCTCTACATCGCCCTGTGTTCGTTCCTCTACATCGCCCCGTGTTCATTCCTCTGTGTTCGTTCCTCTACATCGCCCTGTGTTCGTTCCTCTACATCGCCCTGTGTTCGTTCCTCTACATCGCCCTGTGTTCGTTCCTTTACATCGCCCTGTGTTCGTTCCTGTGTTCGTTCCTCTACATCGCCCTGTGTTCGTTCCTCTACATCGCCCTGTGTTCGTTCCTCTACATCGCCCTGTGTTCGTTCCTCTACATCGCCCTGTGTTCGTTCCTCTACATCGCCCTGTGTTTGTTCCTCTACATCGCCCTGTGTTCGTTCCTCTACATCTCCGTGTTCATTCATCTACATCGCCCTGTGTTCATTCCTTCTCCCTGTGTTCATTCCTCTACATCGCCCTGTGTTCATTCCTCTACATCGCCCTGTGTTCGTTCCTCTACATCGCCCTGTGTTCATTCCTTCTCCCTGTGTTCATTCCTCTACATCACCCTGTGTTCATTCCTCTCTACATCACCCTGTGTTCATTCCTCTACATCTCCGTGTTCGTTCCTCTACATCGCCCTGTGTTCGTTCCTCTACATCGCCCTGTGTTCGTTCCTCTACATCGCCCTGTGTTCGTTCCTCTACATCGCCCTGTGTTCGTTCCTCTACATCACCCTGTGTTCGTTCCTCTACATCGCCCTGTGTTCGTTCCTCTACATCGCCCTGTGTTCGTTCCTCTACATCGCACTGTGTTCATTCCTCTACATCGCACTGTGTTTGTTCCTCTACATCGCCCTGTGTTCGTTCCTCTACATCGCCCTGTGTTCGTTCCTCTACATCACCCTGTGTTCATTCCTCTACATCACCCTGTGTTCGCACAGTTACTGCACAGTGTGTACCTTTTGTGCGCTGATCATTCTATCCAGCGTTACATAACCAATCAAACTTCATCCTTACGTTCTTACCTTTACAGCAGATTTTAGATTGGTTAATATTAGTTGTCAATCACTCCCACTCGTTGTCACGTGACCGGGAGCCGACTACCGCAAGGCTGAATAAGAGAGAGAATGAAACGAACGCTGACAGATTTCTTTTGTAAGCCGTCACCTAAACTCACACGTATTCATCAGGTTCGATTATTAAGGCTTTTAATCACCAGGATCTGCCGGTGGATCCGCTCCACTAGCAGAGCTAAACGGCACAGTTGCTGGTGCTCTAACACCAGTGCTACTGAGTAAAGAAG
>NC_138746.1:670384-695384 GCF_965113295.1 Leuciscus leuciscus | reverse complement strand
AGACACACTCGAGCTCACACTGCTAACAGGACAGAGATCAGAGACACTAAACCATCCAGTGGAACAGCAGAGTATAAAACATGTTTGCTAAGTTAATCATCAATATTGGATCTCTAAAAAGACCCACAATTCATTGCATAAACCCGGGAGCACCGAAGAAGATTCTGAAGAGCGAAACACATCGAACTCAATACACAACATGTCATGGAAAAACATCTTTAAAGGAGTCGTTCACTTCAGAATTACAATATCCCACGTCATCCGAGATGTTCATGTGTTTCTTTCTTCAGTCGGAAAGAAATGACGGTTTTTGAGGAAAACACTCCAGGATTTTCTCCATATAGTGACTTCAATGGAGTCCAACGGGTCGAAGGTCCAAATGTGAGTTTCAGTGCAGCTTCAAAGTCTCGACACGATCCAGCCGAGGAATAAGAGTCTTATCTAGACAAACCAGCCGACATTTTAGAACATTTATATACTTTTAACCACAAATGCTCATCGTGCACTCGCTGTGATGCGACACACATTACGTCATCAGGTTATAAGGTCACTCACTGAAACTGCGATTTGGACCTTCAACCCGTTGGACCCACTGAAGTCACTATTACCCCTTTTCCACCAAAAAAGAACTGGTTCGGAAATGAAGCTAGCGCAAGTTCTGCCAGGAAGACTCAATCGTTCGCGTCATTAATTACCTCCTCATCTATCCAATTATATCACTTACTGTAGCTTAAAAGGGCAGCGCTTACACATGTCTGAGTTCGCAGATGCTGTCACTCCAGTACCTCCATCCTCCCCGCCTCCACCAAGATGGGATCTTTCCTCCAACTCCTCTACTCAACCAAGCTGGGTCCTCCCTCTATCAACCCCAACACCATCAGTCAGGCTATCCCTTCCATCCTGAAGACTTCAGATGTCTTTTCCTCCATCCACCCCACCACCACCAGATGGCCCCTCTCCTTACTCCGCCGGGGGGTGAGCGGCGCCCCCGCCTTCGTCTTCAGGCGGGACTCGCAGATTCAGTACCCTCTGAATGCGAGTTATGAACAGGGCCTACGCCAAAGAACCTGATTGCTTGCTGAGCTCCTAAATAAATGTTATTGTTACAGTATTAATTCTCCCAAGTCTTTCTGGTAGAACTGGTGCTGGTTAAAAGTTGGTTCAACTTGCGAACCTTCTCAGAACCTGTTTGTTTTTCCACTGACTAGAGAGCCCAGCGAACGACGTCGTTATGTCACTGTGTACGTCGCCATACGTCTCAGCTTTCCCAACTTCAAGCATAACAATTACAATGTTGGACTACATCGTCTTTCTGCAAATGTTTCTCCTGGCTTTGCGATCCTATATTGGGATCATAAGAAGACGTTTAGAACACATTTGTGCTGCTCGTCTGGATGACTATAGACAGAGGTTACGTTCCAGAAGAAGTTCGACTATAACCTCAATTTCTTTTCAACTGAAGAAAGAAAGACATGTGAGGAAATCTAACAATCTAGTTTCCTCACAACACAACAGTGTCTCTTTTGCATGTTTTACATTTTGAATTGAATAAACCCAAATCTATTCCAGACTAGCGGCTAGAGAAGTGTGCCAGGATCCAGGCATCTAATGCCGAGGAGAGAGGAGTGTGTTCCCTCTGCCCGACACACACACTGATAGAGGAGTGTGTTCCCTCTGCCCGACACACACACTGATAGAGGAGTGTGTTCCCTCTGCCCGACACACACACTGATAGAGGAGTGTGTTCCCTCTGCCCGACACACACACTGATAGAGGAGTGTGTTCCCTCTGCCCGACACACACACACTGATAGAGGAGTGTGTTCCCTCTGCCCGACACACACACTGATAGAGGAGTGTGTTCCCTCTGCCCGACACACACACTGATAGAGGAGTGTGTTCCCTCTGCCCGACACACACACTGATAGAGGAGTGTGTTCCCTCTGCCCGACACACACACTGATAGAGGAGTGTGTTCCCTCTGCCCGACACACACACTGATAGAGGAGTGTGTTCCCTCTGCCCGACACACACACTGATAGAGGAGTGTGTTCCCTCTGCCTGACACACACACTGATAGAGGAGTGTGTTCCCTCTGGCCGACACACACTGATAGAGGAGTGTGTTCCCTCTGCCTGACACACACACACACTGATAGAGGAGTGTGTTCCCTCTGCCCGACACACACACTGATAGAGGAGTGTGTTCCCTCTGCCCGACACACACACACACTGATAGAGGAGTGTGTTCCCTCTGCCCGACACACACACACACACTGATAGAGGAGTGTGTTCCCTCTGCCTGACACACACACACACACTGATAGAGGAGTGTGTTCCCTCTGCCTGACACACACACACACACTGATAGAGGAGTGTGTTCCCTCTGCCTGACACACACACTGATAGAGGAGTGTGTTCCCTCTGCCTGACACACACACTGATAGAGGAGTGTGTTCCCTCTGCCCGACACACACACACACACTGATAGAGGAGTGTGTTCCCTCTGCCTGACACACACACTGATGTCTGACTCGAGCAGAAACCCTGAGACGGGAGAGATGCTCAGTGAAAACTGCTGATCACTGAACTCCTGAAGCGCTGTAATGGAAAGTGCAGTCGTCTAATATTCAGATGGAAGTCCCAGTTCCCATTAACGTCTGATCATCGGGAACAGTAGATGTGCTGCGGTTTCCCAGCGAGAGGAGAAACTGGGTCAGGATGAAGCTGAAAGCAGTGTCATATTCATTCTCTCAGTCTCCCTCAGTAACGACTTAATCAGCCAGACTGCTTTATTAATCTGTGTCTCTTCTCTGACGTGTCTCACAGCAGCCGACGCTCGAGGAGAAGAGAAACACCAGAGTATTATAGCAGCTACTGGGATAAAGATAGCGGCCCGCTAACTCATTTTACTTTTACAGATGAGACTAGTTAGTCCTATTTAAGTAAACAATACATATAGGTGGTCAGCACCGTTGGGCTCGGGCGGCCCGTGTTCGAGTCCCGGCTCATCCCGTCTCTCTCCCACCTCACTTCTGTCACATGCCTGTCCTGTCTTGTGTAGCACATGTGGTGTTTGTGTTCCTGTCATTGTTTTGACCCCACCCTCCTTGTTATCATTATTATTGGTTTCATTTGCCCCACCTGTTGTTCCTCATTACCTGCCTGATTTGTCCCTTTTATAAGTTCCTTTGTGTTTGCAGTCTGTGTCGGATTGTTGTCTTGTACACGTCTCCCGTTTCCCCGTGACCCGTTTGGTATGTTCACTTTTGAAGTTGTTGTTTGGTATTTTTGTAATGTTTTCCCCCTCGTGGGTGTTTGTTTTACGTTGTTCTTTTGTTTATTAAAAAATCCCTTTCCTCTGCACTTGAGTTTTCCTTGTTTTCTTAGTTTCCCGTGACAGAACGATCCGACCATGTCAAAAACTCAGCAGAGGATAGTCCCAGCATCCACTTGTTCCCCCGGTCTCATGCCAACAGTATGAACGCATTTCTTCGTGTTCAATCATTGATTGCGCTCTGCCAGCAGGGAACTGATCTAAGGAAGTTCGCGGTCAAATTCCTTAGTGCAGCAGAGGGACTGGGTCTTAATGAGGAGCCCCTCAAGGACCTTTTCTTTTATGCCCTTGATGAGCCCATGGATTGGGTACTGAGAAGGGCGTATGACCGCAGCACTTTTGAGGGTATGGTGGAGGGTCTCGCTCGCCTGCAGGAGCGAGAGGCCATGAAGAGGGTCTCAGTTCCGGTGACCTCAGTACCGGTGGTCCCGAGTCCAGTGTTCCCAGTTCCGATGGTCCCGAGTCCAGTGGTCCCAGTTCCAGTGGCTCCAGTTCCAGTGGTCTCGAAACGGGAGGAGGAGGAAGAAGACTCCTTCCGTGACTGTTCCGGTGACCTCAGTTCCGGTGGTCCCTGTTCCGGTGGTCCCTGTTCAGTGGTCCCTGTTCCGGTGGTCCCTGTTCCAGTGATCCTGCTCGCACTGCCTGCACCACCTCAGCGATGCGTCACGTCTGCGTCACGTCTGCCCAGCCAGAGACTGTTCACGTCACGTCTGCCGAGCCTGTGTCTTCGGACAAGATGGCCGCCACCGAGAGTGTTCCCGTCACGCCTGCCGAGCCTGTGTCTTCGGACAAGATGGCCGCCACCGAGAGTGTTCCCGTCACGCCTGCCGAGCCTGTGTCTTCGGACAAGATGGCCGCCGCCGAACCTGTTCACGTCACGCCTGCCGAGCCTGTGTCTTCGGACAAGATGGCCGCCGTCGAGCCTGTGTCTGTTCCTGAGCCGGAGCCAGTGTCTGTTCCTGAGCCGGAGCCAGTGTCTGTTCCTGAGCCGGAGCCAGTGTCTGTTCCTGAGCCGGAGCCAGTGTCTGTTCCTGAGCCGGAGCCAGTGTCTGTTCCTGAGCCGGAGCCAGTGTCTGTTCCTGAGCCGGAGCCAGTGTCTGTTCCTGAGCCGGAGCCAGTGTCTGTTCCTGAGCCGGAGCCAGTGTCTGTTCCTGAGCCGGAGCCAGTGTCTGTTCCTGAGCCGGAGCCGGAGTCTGTTCCTGTGTCTGTTCCGGAGCCGGAGTCTGTTCCTGTGTCTGTTCCGGAGCCGGAGTCTGTTCCTGTGTCTGTTCCGGAGCCGGAGTCTGTTCCTGTGTCTGTTCCGGAGCCGGAGCCGTCTGTTCCTGAGCCCTCAGTGACCGCGACACTGGCCATTATGGCCACAGCCATGTGGTGTGTGTGGGCTACGCACACACTTGGACCGGTGGTGTCTGTTCCTGAGCCGGTGGTGCCAGTTCCAGTGCCCGAGCCGGTGGTTCCAGTTCCAGTGCCTGAGCCGGTGGTGCCAGTTCCAGTGCCTCAGCCGGTGGTATCTGTTCCTGAACCGGTGGTGTCTGAGCCGGTGGTATCTGTTCCTGAGCCGGTGGTGTCTGCTCTTGAGCCGGTGATATCTATTCCTGAGCCGGTGGTGTCTGCTCCTGAGCCGGTGGTGTCTGCTCCTGAGCCGGTGGTGTCTGTTCCTGAGCCGGTGGAGTCTGTTCCAGTGCCTGAGCCGGTGGTGCCAGTTCCAGTGCCTGAGCCGGAGGTGCCAGTTCCAGTGCCTGAGCCGCTGGTGCCAGTGCCTGAGCCGGAGGTGCCAGTTCCAGTGCCTGAGCCGTTGGTGCCAGTTCCAGTGCCTGAGCCGGTGGTGCCAGTTCCAGTGCCTGAGCCGGTGGTGCCAGTTCCAGTGCCTGAGCCGGTGGAGTCTGTTCCAGTGCCTGAGCCGGTGGAGTCTGTTCCAGTTCCTGAGCCGGTGGAGTCTGTTCCAGTTCCTGAGCCGGTGGAGTCTGTTCCAGTTCCTGAGCCGGTGGAGTCTGTTCCAGTTCCTGAGCCGGTGGAGTCTGTTCCAGTTCCTGAGCCGGTGGAGTCTGTTCCAGTTCCTGAGCCGGTGGAGTCTGTTCCAGTTCCTGAGCCGGTGGAGTCTGTTCCAGTTCCTGAGCCGGTGGAGTGGCCGCCCGAGGGGTCTGCTCCGCCCTGGCCGCCCGAGGGAGAGTCTGCTCCGCCCTGGCCGCCCGAGGGAGAGTCTGCTCCGCCCTGGCCGCCCGAGGGAGAGTCTGCTCCGCCCTGGCCGCCCGAGGGAGAGTCTGCTCCGCCCTGGCCGCCCGAGGGAGAGTCTGCTCCGCCCTGGCCGCCCGAGGGAGAGTCTGCTCCGCCCTGGCCGCCCGAGGGAGAGTCTGCTCCGCCCTGGCCGCCCGAGGGAGAGTCTGCTCCGCCCTGGCCGCCCGAGGGAGAGTCTGCTCCGCCCTGGCCGCCCGAGGGAGAGTCTGCTCCGCCCTGGCCGCCCGAGGGAGAGTCTGCTCCGCCCTGGCCGCCCGATGGAGTCTCTGTTCCGCCCTGGCCTCCAGAACTGTCCATTTTCCCTGCCCCACCCCGGTCTGTCTTTTCTGTTTCCCCTGTCCCACCCTGGTCTGTCCCTCCCGTCCCACCCTGGTCTGTCTTTCCTGTTCCCCCTGTCCCACACTGGTCTGTCCTTCCCGTCCCGCCCTGGTCTGTCCCTCCCGTCCCTAATGGAGCGTCTGGTAGCCGCTCCTTTAGGAGGGGGTAATGTCACATGCCTGTCCTGTCTTGTGTAGCACATGTGGTGTTTGTGTTCCTGTCATTGTTTTGACCCCACCCTCCTTGTTATCTTATTATTGGTTTCATTTGCCCCACCTGTTGTTCCTCATTACCTGCCTGATTTGTCCCTTTTATAAGTTCCTTTGTGTTTGCAGTCTGTGTCGGATCGTTGTCTTGTACACGTCTCCCGTTTCCCCGTGACCCGTTTGGTATGTTCACTTTTGAAGTTGTTGTTTGGTATTTTGTAATGTTTTCCCCCTCGTGGGTGTTTGTTTTACGTTGTTCTTTTGTTTATTAAAAATCCCTTTCCTCTGCACTTGAGTTTTCCTTGTTTTCTTAGTTTCCCGTGACAACTTCCTGTCAACTCTCTACTGTCCTGTCCCAATAAAAGGCAAAAATCACAACAAAAAAATAATACATGACGACAGAGTTGGTGTTCGCAAGAGCGTCTGTCATCGCTTACTCAGGGTCGCACCATATTTAAAGGAACAATAAGCTAAACCCACCGCTAACAGAGCTACACACACCGCTAACAGAGCTACACACACCGCTAATAGAGCTACACGCTAACAGAGCTACACACACCGCTAATAGAGCTACACGCTAATAGAGCTACACATACCGCTAACAGAGCTACACACCGCTAATAGAACTACACACCGCTAATAGAGCTACACACACCGCTAACAGAGCTACACACACCGCTAATAGAGCTACACGCTAACAGAGCTACACACACCGCTAATAGAGCTACACACTAATAGAGCTAAACCCACCACTAATAGAGCTACACACCGCTAATAGAGCTATACACACACCGCTAACAGAGCTACACACACCGCTAATAGAGCTACACACTAATAGAGCTAAACCCACCACTAATAGAACTACACACCGTTAATAGAGCTACACACACCGCTAACAGAGCTACACACACCGCTAATAGAGCTACACACTAATAGAGCTAAACCCACCACTAATAGAACTACACACCGCTAATAGAGCTACACACACCGCTAACAGAGCTACACACACCGTTAATAGAGCTACACACACCGCTAATAGAGCTACACACTAATAGAGCTAAACCCACCACTAATAGAGCTACACACACCGCTAATAGAGCTACACACACCGCTAATAGAGCTACACACACCGCTAATAGAGCTACACGCTAATAGAGCTAAACCCACCACTAATAGAGCTATACACACCGTTAATAGAGCTACACACACCAGAGCTGCACGTTAATAGAGCTACACACACCACTAATAGAGCTATACACACACCGCTAATAGAGCTACACGCTAATAGAGCTACACGCACCACTAATAGAGCTACACGCTAACAGAGCTACACACACCGCTAATAGAGCTACACGCTAATAGAGCTAAACCCACCACTAATAGAGCTATACACACACCGCTAAGAGCTATACACACACCGCTAATAGAGCTACACGCTAATAGAGCTAAACCCACCACTAATAGAGCTACACACACCGTTAATAGAGCTAAACACACCGTTAATAGAGCTACACGCTAATAGAGCTGCACGCTAATAGAGCTACACACACCACTAATAGAGCTATACACACACCGCTAATAGAGCTACACGCTAATAGAGCTACACGCACCACTAATAGAGCTACACGCTAACAGAGCTACACACACCGCTAATAGAGCTAAACACACCACTAATAGAGCTACACACACCGCTAATAGAGCTACACACACCGCTAATAGAGCTACACGCTAATAGAGCTAAACCCACCACTAATAGAGCTACACACCGCTAATAGAGCTATACACACACCACTAATAGAGCTACACACACCGTTAATAGAGCTACACACACCGTTAATAGAGCTACACGCTAATAGAGCTGCACGCTAATAGAGCTGCACGCTAATAGAGCTACACACCGCTAATAGAGCTGCACGCTAATAGAGCTGCACGCTAATAGAGCTACACGCTAATAGAGCTGCACGCTAATAGAGCTGCACGCTAATAGAGCTAAACCCACCACTAATAGAACTACACACCGCTAATAGAGCTACACACACCACTAATAGAGCTATACACACACCGCTAATAGAGCTACACGCTAATAGAGCAACACGCACCACTAATAGAGCTATACACACACCGCTAATAGAGCTGCACACTAATAGAGCTACACACACCACTAATAGAGCTATACACACACCGCTAATAGAGCTACACGCTAATAGAGCTACACGCACCACTAATAGAGCTACACGCTAACAGAGCTACACACACCACTAATAGAGCTACACGCTAACAGAGCTACACACACCGCTAATAAGAGCTAAACACACCACTAATAGAGCTACACGCTAACAGAGCTACACACACCGCTAATAAGAGCTAAACACACCACTAATAGAGCTACACACACCACTAATAGAGCTACACACACCACTAATAGAGCTACACACACACCGCTAATAGAGCTACACACACCAATAGAGCTACACACACCGCTAATAGAGCTACACGCTAATAGAGCTAAACCCACCACTAATAGAGCTACACACCGCTAATAGAGCTATACACACACCACTAATAGAGCTACACACACTGTTAATAGAGCTACACACACCGTTAATAGAGCTACACGCTAATAGAGCTGCACGCTAATAGAGCTACACACACCACTAGTAGAGCTATACACACACCGCTAATAGAGCTACACGCACCACTAATAGAGCTACACACACCGCTAATAGAGCTACACGCACCACTAATAGAGCTACACACACCGCTAATAGAGCTACACACACCACTAATAGAGCTACACGCTAATAGAGCTACACACACCACTAATAGAGCTACACGCACCACTAATAGAGCTACACACACCGCTAATAGAGCTACACACACCACTAATAGAGCTACACGCTAATAGAGCTACACACACCGCTAATAGAGCTACACGCACCACTAATAGAGCTACACACACCGTTAATAGAGCTACACGCTAATAGAGCTACACACACCACTAATAGAGCTACACACACCACTAATAGAGCTACACACACCACTAATAGAGCTACACACACCGTTAATAGAGCTACACGCTAATAGAGCTACACACACCACTAATAGAGCTACACACACCACTAATAGAGCTACACACACCGCTAATAGAGCTACACGCTAATAGAGCTACACGCACCACTAATAGAGCTACACACACACCGTTAATAGAGCTACACGCTAATAGAGCTACACACACCACTAATAGAGCTACACACACCACTAATAGAGCTACACACACCGCTAATAGAGCTACACGCTAATAGAGCTACACGCACCACTAATAGAGCTACACACACACCGCTAATAGAGCTACACACACCGTTAATAGAGCTACACGCTAATAGAGCTACACACACCACTAATAGAGCTACACGCTAATAGAGCTAAACCCACCACTAATAGAACTACACACCGCAAATAGAGCTACACACACCGCTAACAGAGCTACACACACCGCTAATAGAGCCATACACACACCGCTAATAGAGCTACACACACCGTTAATAGAGCTACACGCTAATAGAGCTACACGCACCACTAATAGAGCTACACGCTAACAGAGCTACACACACCGCTAATAGAGCTACACGCTAACAGAGCTACACACACCGCTAATAGAGCTACACGCAAATAGAGCTAAACCCACCACTAAGAGAACGGAGCGGAGAGAACGACCACACACTCCAGCGGAGAGAACGAGAGAACGACCAGTGCAACGTCCAGCGGTGTTTGGGAAACGCAGCCCTGATCAGTTGTGCTGAATGACACGTGTTCAAGGCATCTAGAAGGTTGGTTTCTGTTCACATTTTAGCCTGAGATTCAGTACCGGGACCCAGCGGTCCCTTCTTCCGGGACTTTAGGCATGTTTACCTCAATAACTGTAAAGAAACTGTAAGTCATTAGTAGAAGTGTTACTGACATTATGCCAGAGCTGCCTTGGTCGCGGTCTGCCATTGTCTGAGATGCTTGAATATTAATAAAAACAACCATTTAAGTAATAAAAAAGATTAATTTCTATGAAATGTTTTGTTTTCCACAAATTCTGTGTTGTGAATTTTCTAGTAATCTAAAGAAGACATATAACATTCATTTAATTGATCTTTTATGTGAAATTAAACTTTTTTGTCGAACAACATGCGGCACAACTGAGCTTTAATACTGTTAAAATTACAACATAGAAGAAAAAGTGTGATTTTGATGGTTTATTATTATTAGTGTTAGTATTATTATTAAATGGAGATATCTAAATTCTACTGTACAACAGTAATATATTATCAAGTTAAACCGAACTTGAGTTTGACGGGTTGTGGTGAAGACCTTTGAGTCTCCGTGTGTTAATGATATAATGATAGTTTTTCTGAAATGAAACTGTAAAATGCTGATGAACTTCAGTGAGTCTCAGAGCGGCTCTGGATGTGCGTTCATGTTCTCATATAGTGAGACAACACAGCGAGCGTCACGCGTGCTTCAGTGTGTGTGTGTGTGTGTGTGTGTGTGTGTGTGTGAGGTAAATAAAACCGCGCGTCTGCGCCACTCATTCACACAGAACATGCCGGATTCGTATTTAAATAGTCTCACTATCGCGTATAGATGTGTCCTCAGGGGCCCAAATTTGGCACCGATTGATGTAATGTGAATCGGTACTCGGTAGTATCGACGTAATTCGGTCAGTGCCATTAAAGTACAGAGTTCGGAACCCGACCCGACCTAGAAGATCCTCCTTCTAATGATTTAAGCCTGTAATACGGTGTAAAACACCCACTGATTCTGGAGTGCTGAGATATAACACTCATCCAGTGCAGTGGGGTCTGTGTGAGCACTAGAGGTGCGGGAACATGCATTCATACAGTATATGAATCACGATTCGATCTTCTTCCGATTTGCATCGATTCAAAAATTTTAAAAATCGATTTTCTAAAGTGTTCCCTTTAACTTCAGTGACGGACACACAGATGAAGTACGAGCACAGATGATCTCGAATTCAGTTCTCTTTCACACATACACACACAGTTATGTCACAATGCACACTGTGTGTACTGTAGAGTGTTCAATGTAAACAGAGTCTGTTATGTCTTACGCAAACGAAAACAAAAGGGAGAAACTCGGATGTGTAAATATATCCGTGCATTCATTCTTAAAGGGACAGCAGCCTCATAAACTGTTGCCATCCGTTTCATTAATGTTAATTTACACACCAAAAAATTCTCCTCAATATGAATCAATTTATATTTAATTCATACAGTGAAAATTATACAGTGTTTTCTTTTTACATTTGATTATTCAATGTCGGCAGTATCTCTTACTATGTTAAATAGACCTATGCCACTGTACCTGAAAAGCTAAAAAGTTTATTTAATTTATATGAGCAAATACCTTTAACTCTGTTACTGAAGTAAAGTTTGAATGAATGCACTGGATTGATCTGGATAATAACACTACTGTCTTCTGTACATCTGCTTTACAGCTGGATTTAATTATTTTTATAATTGATGAGTTTTGCAACATTAACACTGTTAAATGCTGTTTATTTCTGTGAAGAAGCTTTTGAGTCTGTGTTGTATAAAGCGCTGATGTGGTTTAAACGGTTGACCACAATCTTCCATTAGAGAAACAGCCAATCATGTTTATAATACTCCAGTGCATTAAATCTTTGATTACTGTATTGCTGAAATAAAACTAGTATTAAACAGCAGCTGATCTCAGTGTAAATCCATCAGCCGTGACATTACCCAGCAAACGGGAACTTTGGCTAATGTTCTGGCAAGATTCCTCATTATTTATACATAACTCATGGAAAAAAAAAATTCTGAAACATTTTAACACTTTTAAAGGTTACACTTTATTATAAGGTGTCATTGTTAAAGTGTAATTATATATTTAGGTAATGAGTAATATTAATTAACTACATGTACTTACTATAGGGTTAGGGTTTGGTTGAGGGTTAGTTGTGTGTAATTATGCATAATTTACTGTTATTACTATGGTAATTACAAGTAACATATGTAACAAGTGGTTGTAAAATGTTACAACTGGTTTCGGAATGTTCAGAGAACGGAGTAACAGAGTAAATGTACAGAGTAACGTTTCTATAATGTTTGAAGATTCAAAACGCACAAAAAAACTATATGTTGTGCACATTCAAAGAACATTGATAAATAATGTTTTCATAA
The DNA here is from genome assembly GCF_965113295.1 of Leuciscus leuciscus. Lineage (NCBI taxonomy): Eukaryota > Metazoa > Chordata > Actinopteri > Cypriniformes > Leuciscidae > Leuciscus > Leuciscus leuciscus. The sequence goes on along the minus strand of NC_138746.1, from coordinate 683,081 downwards.
GTTAATGAGAAGGTTAGCAGAACGTTGTTAGAACACATTTTCATTAGCAGAACCTCACAGTATAAACGGTCCCAGCGGTGGGTTTATGCTAGTAAACATCTCAATATGCCCTACTTAACGGCTTAACTACAATCTTCCATAGTTCCTGCTGTGACACAGGTCACACACACATTCCTGCTGAGACACAGGTCACACACACGTTCCTGCTGGACACACACGACCTGCGCAGCTCTCTTAAACAGCAGTGCTAACTGGAGCTTGACTAGACAGCGAGAGAGACGCCGTTTCAGGACACTGCTCGTTTTGTTTTCCTTCAGATTCAGAGAGCGGACACACATCGGACCTGACAGCCTGCAGGAACACACACACACACTCTTCAGACGACATCACATCTCTCCACGGTCATGCTCCACTCGTCTGCTTTCAGACACACACTCTATAGATGAATAAAATAAAACACAGACGACCGCACTGATGAACAACGAGTCTCTCTCGCCCGTTTCCCTGAGCGATCAGTGTTCATCATCAAACTGTACTTACTGTACCCCATTATACTTCCACATCACTGACACACACGTTTAACAGAGACACAGAGGATTCATTCAGGGGGAAAACACAGAACTTACATCATCTACTGGAAATTTACTGGTTGATATCATATTATTAACACTATATATATATAGACATACTGTCACGGCAGACTAAAAACAAAAGGTGTGAGGACTCAAATGCTGGAGAAAATAAGAATTTATTAATGAAAACACAAAACAAACCCACGTGGGGGAAAACAGAACTAAGTAAATACAAAAACAACAACAGACTAAGAAAACTCTGGAAACTCTCGGGGAACAGGAAACAAAAGACAACGTACCGACACAGACTGCAAACAAGAGGGAACTAATAAAGGGAAACTAATCAGGAGGGAACAGGTGGATGAACTCAAACAATAATCAGATAACAAGGGGGAGGGATCAGACAATAACACGAGCACATGGCCCAAAATAACAAAACACCCATGTGCAGCACAAGACAGGACAGGCATGTGACACATACACTCATTCAAAAAATACTGTAAAACAGTTAAATATTATTGTAATGTAAACTATCTGTTTTCTATGTGAATATATATATATATATATATTAGAAACACCCGTGTACTGATGAATAATCCACGACTGTGTACCAAACTAAATAAATAGTCAACTATGATTTTGGTGACTTTAAAGCCATAATTATTATGATGACAAAGAGAGAAAAATATAAACAAAACAACAATAAAGCAGAGAGACAGATACATAGAGAGAGAGTGAGAGAGAGAGTGTGAGAGAGCGAGAGAGTGTGTGTGAGAGTGTGAGAGAGTGAGAGGGTGTGAGAGAGTGAGAGAGAGTGTGTGTGAGAGAGTGAGAGAGAGTGTGAGAGAGTGTGAGAGAGTGAGAGAGAGAGAGAGTGAGAGAGAGTGAGAGAGAGAGAGTGTGAGAGAGAGTGAGAGAGAGTGAGAGAGAGTGTGTGAGAGAGAGTGTGAGAGAGTGAGAGAGAGTGAGAGACAGTGTGTGTGAGAGAGCGAGAGAGAGAGAGAGAGAGAGAGAGAGAGAGAGAGAGAGAGAGAGAGTGAGTGAGTGAGAGAGTGTGAGTGAGTGTGTGTGAGAGTGTGAGAGAGTGTGAGAGAGTGAGAGAGAGTGAGTGAGAGAGTGTGTGTGAGAGAGCGAGAGAGCGAGAGAGAGTGAGAGGTAGAGCTCGCCACACACGCGTGGGCGAAACATTGCAGAATGGATTAAATTGGCCAATTAGTCATTAATTAATTATCATTGGCCGTGAATAAAATGAAGAGTTTGGTTCCAAAACGCGATAAACGCCATTTTTCAAAAAATTGAGTTCCCGCAAAAATCTGTATTGTATAGGGTCGGTATTGAAAAGTCAATTTTTAATCTTACTTGAAATGCGATATCCGCCGTGTTATTCTGTCATGTTTTCTCCCTTTCTTTCCAAACCGCTACAAACGGCAGTCTCCATTCTGCAGAATGCGATAAATCCGCTCAACCAATCACAGCGCACCATTCCACGCATTGTAAACAGTAACGGCGGCGCTTTGAATACATCCGGCATCCTAGTTTTCCTGATCTACTTTGTACTTTTTGATCAACAAACAAACAAAAATATGAATACATTTGACGGCATTGCTGAACCTGTGGTGGTTTCTGCCGTAGGGAAGAAACGTAAGCCATCTAAATCTAATCATTTACGTGAGGAGAATAAGAAGATGAGGCACGCGGGAGGAGGAAACATGCCGACTGTTGCTTGTTCTCACACGACAGCGTCAAACTTCTGTCACGCTGACACGTTAACCCCAGGGGATCTTTTAAAAAACGTTCAATTCTTGTACTCAAAGTCAACGAAAACCGAGCAGGACAAGAGCCATTATACAGCTGATCGCCATCAGAAAAGTTCAGGAGGTATTTTTTAGCGATGGCTGATTGAATGTATGTTTAGTCCAGTACGTGCCTATAAGATTAGTATTGACGAGTTCAGAGGCTGTCATATGTCAAGTCAAGTCAAGTCAAGTTTATTTGTATAGCGCTTTTCACAATATAGATTGTATCAAAGCAGCTTCACAGTATTAAATTTAAATAATACAACAAAGTTTGTTTCAAGAGGAATTTATTGATTGATCAAATTAAATTAAATATCCCCAAAATATCCCCAACTGAGCAAGCCAAAGGCAACAGTGGCAAGGAACCGAAAAACTCCATCAAGTGACCTAATGGTGTCCTAAAACTCCATCAGGTGACCTAATGGAGAAAAAAAACCTTGGGAGAACCCAGGCTCAGTCGGGGGCCAGTTCTCCTCTGGCATTTATGAGCTAGAGGCCGGATTGTAGTTTGAACTGTAGGATTATATGAATGCCTGGTTGAAGAGATGCGACTTTAATCTAGTTTTAAACTGGGAGAGCGAGTCTGAGCAACGAACAGTATCAGGAAGACTATTCCAGAGTTTTGGAGCCAAATGTGAAAATGCTCTCCCTCCTTTGGTGGTTCTGGATATCCTAGGTATGACCAAAAGCCTTGAATTTAGTGATCTTAAAGAGCGCGATGGATTATAGGGCGATAGAAGATCCGTTAAATAGACTGGAGCTAAGCCGTTTAGGGCTTTATAAGTCAGTAGCAATACCTTGTAATTAATACAGAGCTTTATAGGTAACCAATGCAGTGATGATAAAATCTGTGTTATATGATCATATTTTCTTGATCTCGTAAGAACTCTAGCGGCGGCATTTTGGACTAACTGTAGCTTGTTCATTGAGGATGCAGGAAAACCAGCTAATAAAGCATTACAGTAATCCAGTCTCGAGGTCATGAATGCATGAACTAATATGTGAATATGTGGATCAACTTATTTTGTTGTGTATTTTCAACAGTTTCAATATGAAAAATAACTTTGTTATATTGTTATATTGATTCAATGGAATGGATTAATTGCATTTGGAAAAAAAAAGTGTCATGAATTTATTGCATTTTTGGGGGGAAATAATCCCGTTTTAATAATAAATCTTTGAAAATCAAAATCTGGATTTGAATTTTTTTATGTTATTATAACCTAAAGATGCTATGTGAAAGTTTGAAACAGAAAATAGTGGTTTTCATCTTGCCACTTTCTTGGTAAAGAAAACAAATTTTTTACTCATATGAATCAAAATGGATTTATCACGTTTATACCATAATATTCAGAAGTAAACATTGCAGCTGACGGAGTGAACAGTGCAGCTGACGGAGTGAGCAGTGCAGCTGACGGAGTGAACAGTGTAGCTGACAGAGTGAACAGTGTAGCTGACAGAGTGAACAGTGTAGCTGACGGAGTGAACAGTGCAGCTGACAGAGTGAACAGTGTAGCTGACAGAGTGAACAGTGTAGCTGACGGAGTGAACAGTGTAGCTGACGGAGTGAACAGTGTAGCTGACAGTGAACAGTGTAGCTGACAGAGTGAACAGTGTAGCTGACGGAGTGAACAGTGTAGCTGACAGTGAACAGTGTAGCTGACAGAGTGAACAGTGTAGCTGACAGAGTGAACAGTGTAGCTGACGGAGTGAACAGTGTAGCTGACGGAGTGAACAGTGTAGCTGACGGAGTGAACAGTGTAGCTGACAGAGTGAACAGTGTAGCTGACGGAGTGAACAGTGTAGCTGACAGTGAACAGTGTAGCTGACGGAGTGAACAGTGTAGCTGACAGAGTGAACAGTGTAGCTGACAGAGTGAACAGTGTAGCTGACAGTGAACAGTGTAGCTGACAGTGAACAGTGTAGCTGACGGAGTGAACAGTGTAGCTGACAGTGAACAGTGTAGCTGACGGAGTGAACAGTGTAGCTGACAGAGTGAACAGTGTAGCTGACAGAGTGAACAGTGTAGCTGACAGAGTGAACAGTGTAGCTGACGGAGTGAACAGTGTAGCTGACGGAGTGAACAGTGTAGCTGACGGAGTGAACAGTGTAGCTGACGGAGTGAACAGTGTAGCTGACGGAGTGAACAGTGTAGCTGACGGAGTGAACAGTGTAGCTGACGGAGTGAACAGTGTAGCTGACAGAGTGAACAGTGTAGCTGACAGAGTGAACAGTGTAGCTGACAGAGTGAACAGTGTAGCTGACGGAGTGAACAGTGTAGCTGACAGTGAACAGTGTAGCTGACAGAGTGTTTATGTCAGAATGTTTATTTTTAAACCACAACCTTCTAAGTGCTTCTTTTACCGATATATTTAATGGTATCTTTTGCATTTCTCATCCAAACAACGTCAAACTTGGCACTGCTCAACTCGTGCCCGTAGCGAGACACCTGTCAAGTTTAAAATCCATCGGACTAACCGTTTGAGAGATATGCGAATAACAGACAGGATAATTAATTCCAATTAGTCGTTAGATTAGTCGACAAATCGATAAAATAATCGACCGACTAATCGTTTAATTAATAATCGTTTACCCCAGGCCTAACTGACCCCAGATCCCTAATCTGATGTTTCCTCGAGGAGATTCTGGATTCTACTCTAAAACTCCCACACAAACCTCACCAAAGCAGCGCTGCTCTCGGCTCAGTCTGATCCTGTGTTTGAAGAGAGTGGGTTCGCATCCCTAATTAAGATAAACTCCGCTAGAGACATGGGACATCTTCAGACGGTGATAAACACAGAAGTCTCCGACAGACGTGGAGCAGAGGAACAAACGAGAGGCTTGTTAATCACAGCACCAGATAACCTGAGCTAATCACAACACAAACGCCATGCTAATGTTCTAAAAGCCCAGGGGCGACGCTTCACTGAGCGGAACATGCGGAGGAGATGACGGACAGGCTGATCCTGCCTAACGAGAGGCTCGTTAGAGGAGCACATGATGATCAGCTCACGCTCGTTACATGAGTAATCACACACACAGGTTTAACAGCGTGTGATCATCACTGGAGCTCATGGGAACCGGGTGAGTAAGGAAAGGGTTAAACAGAAGAAGTTCCCATTCCTCCCACGCTAACACCGCCCTCTCTAATCCCACAGGAGAAAGACATTCATTCACGGGATTAAGTCACACTGGACGCTTGACAAAACGTCCCCTTAACGGTTTATTAGTGTGTCAATCACAGCCTCGGTGTGAGAGAGAGAACCGTGAGCCCTCCGTCGCTCTGAAAGACAAACATCCATATCAAATGCACTTTATTTGTGGAGGCAGAACTTTCTGTCCTCAGAATAAAAGCAGACGCCACACATCTCTGAGGCTGCACTATATTAACATTTCAAAAGGGAAGATGGGTTGACTGAACACACAACTCTTTGGAGCTTGAGAAATCTTGCTGTATTTCTGTGTGTGACTGACCCAAATACATAAAACATACCGTCACGCACACAAGTTTCCTGGTGCAGTCGTGTTTCTGTGACTGTGTGGATCTGTCATCGGGAACAACATACTCACGTTAGCTCAAGTCTCTGAAACTCAGTGTGAATCAGTCATGATCTTAATGTTCTACGGTAAACTCAGGAGCTGAAGTGATGAAGAGACGTGAGCAGATTTGCTGGATGTTTCAGATTTACAACAACCAGAGCAGATTGAGCCTGAAATAATCTGATCAATATGACAAAAATCATTCAAATAAAAACATTCTCAAATGTATGTATCTGTGATATGCATGTTTATGAAGGTGTATATTATCTCATGTCAGTGGATGAGACATAACATAACTCTCCTTCACATAAACAGCTCTTAGTCATCAAGAAAAAATGACAACTAAACTTCCTGTAGCTTAAGTGACAAACTGCACATGCGCTGAAGTTTTGTTCGATTCTTCGAAACACATGTAATGCACACGTAAATGAATCTGTGAACTGGAGAGCCGTTACGGGTGAGGTGAGATCAAGCGCACGACGAAGGAGATTCAAAAGGAGACTTTCATTCAGAAAGAAGACCAGGAAACATCACCACACATCAACGTACAGTAAAAGATCCAAGACCGGGAACAGGGAGAAACAGGGAGAAACACACAGATCAGGGAAACGAGACTCAGCTGGGGCAAAATAACTCAATGATAGCAACCACAGAAACTAACAAGACACCGCTGAACTACAATAACTAATGAAGGAGTGGCTGGAAACTGAACAATGCAGGTGAGGGCAGGGAGGATGATGGGAAATGTAGGGATCGTGACAATAGCAACATTTAGGGTTCATATAAACAACTTGTAGAATCTGAAATCGGATTGGATTCTTTCTGACTGGCTAAAGTCAGTGCTTATAAACACACCGAATGACAGCAGATCTGACTCTCCCGAGCAAAACTAGGGCTGGGCGATAAAACCAGAACAATAATTATCGCAATATAATCTTCCTCAATAAAAACGATGACATGAGTTCGATTTAATGTTTATGCGCTAAAAGCGGAACGAAAATACTCATCAGAGGATTCTCAATCTCACATCACCATCTTTTACCATGTCTTTACTGCTAATGCTAATGTGGAAGAAATGTGGGATATTCATATCGAATTATATTAATGTAGACATATATTTTTTGTGATAAACTACTGCATTTGTGCATTTATACTAAATGTTTTTAGGCTACTGTTTTATACAAATACCATATAAATCTTATAGTTACATTTTACCATGATGTTAAGGTGCTAACTGTGGTTATCATGATCTAAATATATGTTACTATGAAAGACCAATGGTTAATTTTAATAAAGCTCAAACAGTCAGAATCTTTCAATTTGACCATATAAAAATGAGGTTGTTACATTTTTTTACAGATGCTACTGTTTTTACTGCAATATAAACCTGTTTTTATGTAAAGTGTTTCATGTAAAAGTTCCAAGTGTTCGTCATTTGTCTTTAAACTTGAAAGAAATAAAGATTTGACATTTACTGTGATCATGTTGTGTAAAGTAAAGCTGAAGCGCTCCTGACACACACACAGGCCTCTCCTCCTCGAGACACGCCGAGGCATGTTTCACTCCAGCTACTGTTGATATGAGCACACACACACACACACACACACTCATAAACTACAGATCGCATGTCAGACTCCCTGCTGTCTGAGAGATCATTACAGTACAGCAGAAATCACCGCCAGAGTCTCGCTGAGGACACAAAGCTCCTACAGATGCTGTACAGTCTAACTCCAGGACTTTCAAGAACTACTTCTTTGTTTTTCAAGGACTTCAATCAGAGATCTCACTAATCAAACAATATCTTTATTACCTTTAAATTCTAAAAAAGGTAAATAGATAAACAAAAAATAATCCAATAAAACAAAATGGTACAAATAAGATGCAATGACTGTGGTCTCTTTAATCACTGAAAGGACACTAGAGCCCCTTTCACACAGAGATTCCGGGAAATACACGGATAATGTGTCCCGGGATCATTTGATTTTGGTTCGTTCACACTGCCAGTGGTTTTCCGGAACCTGGAGTGCGCTCACACACATCCCGTAAAGATCCCGTAAGACACGTGACGTCAGGATGTGTTGTAGAAAGGTGTGTGTAATCTTCCTCTACGGCTCTGTCCGCTGTAGTCGTGCTCTTGGTGGATTTATTTAGTTTACTAATGATCTGCACTCTCGATCTCCAGGAACCGCACTCGAGCGTCTTATTCCGGCTTCGGTCGTACACAAACGCATCGCGTACCGTTCCACAAAGCTGGCGAGCGCTCCCAGCTTCAGGATAGCAGGAGCTCCTGGTCTCGGCCTCATTACAGTTTACAGATACTTTTTCGTTCTTTCTTTGTTGATGACGAACACAAACTTTCTTCTAAGAGCAACAAACACCCCTTACGGCATTGGTCCTGGCTCTTGTTCACACAGGGAGCGTTCCGGGACTGATCCTGGCAATGTTACTAGCTCCCCAATATTACGCTCACACTCATGTGAAATGGCTCTATATCTTTATCAGACGGGCTGCAGTGTTAATTTTGTGTGAAAAGATTGCTTTATTGATAAAATGAAACGCTAATTTCACATATAGTGCCCTATTTTAACAATCTGAAACGCAAGTAACTTTGTGGGCGGGTCTCGGGCGCTGTTGCTATTATACCGGCGGGATAAATGACTCTTGCGCCCGACGCAAATCTAAAATGTGTTGGTCTGAAGTAGCTTCATTACTCATAGGTGTGGTTTGGCCATTAAAATAGCATCTGAACGCACCACTGACTTTAGACGAGGTTTCTCCTGGTCAGTGGAGGAATTGTTTTCTGAAACTGCAAAATAGCACCAGGGAACGTTTGCGCCGGAACACGCCTCCTCTTTTCGCTGAACCGCCCCCGGGAACACAAGTTCACTCCTTAGTTTACCGACGTGCGTCTGTGGAGGAAAGAATCCGCTGTGCGTCGGGTGCAAAATAGGAATGATACATGCGTAGGTGTACAAAGTCAATTGCACTGGGTGCAAGATAGGGCCCTTAATGTCTTTCAATAATTCAAGTGCTTTTCAAGTACCTTTTCACAAATATGGCTGTTTTCAAGGGTTTTCTAGGACTTACATTTCAGAAAGTCAAATTCAAGCACTTGAACGAACTTGAAGCAGCTTGAACGAACTCTGCTCACCTTTCCTTCAGTCTCTGTGTTGTGAATGAACACACTGAACACACTTCAGTCTCGTCCACACCAGTGATGGAGTACTCGAGTCCTGGACTCGGACTCGAGTCCGACTCGAGTCCCTATTCTCTGGACTCGAGTCCGACTCGAGACTCTATTCTCAGGACTCGTGACTTGACTTGGACTCGCGGACTGATGACTCGTTCTTGGACTCGGACTCGAGGATATAAAATCGGACTTGAGCATTCATCAAATGAATGACGTTGGATGAAGTTTCTGACTAAATAGGATTTAAAATTTGATATAAGATGTTACACTTTTCCTGTTTTGGGCTCCAAGACCGGACGGGATCTCTTTTTTTCCTGCATATATGAACGAGCAGAGAGAAAGCCCCAGCCGCGCGCGCGCTCTCACCGTCTTCAAACAACACGAGCGGTGCTCCCTCCTCACGCATATTAATCAAAATCAATTGACACGATAGTAAAAGGTCGGAAGACCGAAGTTTCACGTAGATCATTCAGAGATTTTTTTCTCCTGAATTACCGCGAGGTGTGAATTGTGCTGAAAAAAAACTAAAAACGTTTGCCTTATCTTCTCTGAAAAGCGTTCCGCACATTCAGCTGACATTAGCCACAATTTCAATAAACGAAAAGACCTATCTAGTGATGAAATGTTTTCTGTGTTGACACAAATCTTGTCCTGTCCTAAACTGCCGAGATAATCACACAAGGCGTGCCGTATAGGAGGATCTTTGTTGACATCTTTGTACGCATGCGCGAGTGGTTGTGTGGCAACAAAACAAACAGTATTGCGGGCAGTAAAGACGCGACGAGCACTTTAAAGAGAGTTAGCGGGCGAAATCCACAATATATAAGCACTTTAACATCTGAAGACCGGAGGAGGTTTGGAGAGAAGCTCAAAATTTGTATTGGTGACAAAATCGAAGTTATTCAAAGCCCATGTATGAGATCTGGGATGACAAAAAACGTTGGTCCGACTTGCCCGTGTCTTGGCCACCAATCTGCTGGGGAGACATTTATTCTTATTTAATAGAAACCCCTGGACCCTTCACTCATGAAAGATTAAAGGCTTTCAAAAGTCTGGAGGCCTATGATTATTTTGTTTTTTCGAAAAGTTGGGCCGATCTTTTCTGCCAAACAGAAAGCAGTGATCGTGCTAAAAGCAGAGGTTAGAACAGCCTTTTCTTTTGCTTTTAAGTTTTGCGATCCAGAATAGCCCATTTTGATGTGAGGAACATAGTCTGGGTGCTGTGGATCGCGGTTTGGGACACCTGAATCAGAACGCGAAAACATATGACTCGGTTGATTTGACTCATTTTTTTTATTTTTTTTATTCAATCTTCTATAAATACATAGTCACTAGACTTAGGCCTACCATGAACAAAATGAGCCTCACAAACTCGATCAGTAACGTTAGCTGCAGGAATCCAGGCTTTCTTCGGAGCGTCCAGGTTCAATCGCCTAATTGCACGCAACCATTTCTTTCGTTTTTCGCGATCCTTTTCGGAGGGAATTCGAAAAAACTTTTTATCAGGCCCCCAACGAGCCGTACAATCGACCACACAGCAAGAGTGAACCATCCTCTTCTCTAAATCCTCCTCCAAACGTGCAAAACAATCAAATTAGAGGTATCTAGCGGTGTTTCCTGCCACACGATTCCCATGATGCAACGCGACAAACATAAACAATGACGTCACAAAAGATCCGCCTATAGGCTACACGTCCATTAATGACACGTCCGATTCGCGAACTAATGACTCCTTTGAACGATTCACTTTAATGAATGGTTAAAACAACTGACCATCTGTCCAACAACGAACTCACGAGACGTCTGAATCGGTGTATAACAAATCGGTAACACTTTACAATATGTTCCATTTATTAAACTCTAGTTAACTACATTAGTTAACATTTAGGCTACTATTAATAAACTGCACTTCTACAGCATTGTTAATGTTAATTTCAACATTTAGCCTACTAATAGCCTACATTATTGAAATCAAATTTTTTATTTATATTTATTTATATTGTATTTATTATTTATAATTGTCAACACAGTGGTGTCATTTTTGTTTAATGTAGACCCTCTTTTATAATTATATCAGCTCTTTAAAGGTGCCAGAGTAGAGAAATGTTCGCAGTCTTGAAATATAACACAGACTCAACCTTGATGACTCGACTCGGACTCGAACACTGGGGACTCGAGACTCGACTCGGACTCGAACTCAGGTAATGGTGACTCGACTCGGACTCGACTCGGTCTCTTCTTTGGTGACTCGGACTTGGACTCGGACTCGAACACGGGGACTCGAGACTTGACTCGGACTCGACAATTGGTGACTCGACTACAACACTGGTCCACACGCTCTGCTGTAGATGAATAACACACAACTAGACAAACAACAATCATCAGAATCATCAGACCTCACAATTACTAAAGACCAAACACAAGCCACAGATACTAACATATGATCTAACGTCTCTGACCCGTGTGACATACAATACAACTGAGTAAATCAGTGTTAAAATAATAATTCAATTCAAATTCAATACACTGAATTATGTATGATACATGTGGATGATGTCATCATAATCCATTGGCCAACAGTGATTCTCAGTCTCTGGTGTTTCTGGCCCGTTCAGACACAGAGCTCAAGTGTTGGTGTCGTTCTTCCAGTGTCCCGTTACACAGATAATGAGATTACACGTGTGTAAAGTGGATTAGCCAGAGGTCAGTCTGCTGCAACACACACTCACACACTCGCAATCACGGTCTGAAACTAAACATGCGCGTTTACAGAGAAGAAAAGAAACACCATGAGATGTGTGATCTAACACACACACACACACTAACCCGACCCCTAAACCTTCCCATCACACACACACACACACACACACACACACACACTAACCCGACCCCTAAACCTTCCCATCACACACACACACACACACACACACACACACACACACACACACACACTAACCCGACCCCTAAACCTTCCCATCACACACACACACACACGCTAACCCGACCCCTAAACCTTTCCATCACACACTCTAGGGTTGTGCCGATAGATGATAGTATCGTGTATCGACGATAGTCAGAGATATCGCTGCTGGCAGATTCCTTTGACGATATCAATAAGATAATTAGCTCGTTTTCCAATTAATGTATTAAATCATTATTATTATTATTATTATGAAGCTAGTATTGTTATTAAATTAATTAGGAACTACAATTAATTTGCCTTGCCTAAATTCATAACGACATCACCACACCTGTGACATCACCGACGCGCGTATGAGATCCATTCACACATTGTCAAGAGTGCTTGTTTTAACAGACGCATCATTCTTATACAGAGCCAAGATGAAGACGGCATCGTTGTTCGTCGGTATTTTGTTTCCATAGCACATTAACAAAACATTTAATGACACTAATAACACTAAAAACAATACAATTACAAAATATTAATATCACTAAAATTATATAGGCCTAATAACAGTCTTTAGTTCACGAACACAAACTCTGCCATCTGTGAAAATCAAAAGCAACTTCAAACACTTGTTTAACAAGTAATATTCTTCTAATTGTTTCACTGTCAATAATGTAAGTCCACAAGAGAA